>NC_091977.1:88887493-89195382 GCF_044704955.1 Pristiophorus japonicus
GCTGATCTGATCATGGACTAATTTTTCACAGTGATACAGTGATGCTAACTGGTTGGAAGTCCTGCTGCAGGAGGTGCACCATAGGAAGTGGCCCTATTTGGGGCTGAACACAACCCTCCAGTAAAAGCACAGGTACCAACTGCATGAAGATAGGTTGCCAACAGAGTCAATAAAGTCACCCAGGTTACTTTCACTGGTCCAAATCAGGAAAAAGTTTGCTTCTTTAAGAAGGAAGGTGAAGGTAACTGTACGCCTCAGTTTGCTCGCAACTCCAGGAACTGAATATTTTATAGAAACATAGAAACATAGAAAATAGATGCAGGAGTAGGCCATTCGGCCCTTCGAGCCTGCACTGCCATTCAATGAGTTCATGGCTGAACATGCAACTTCAGTACCCCATTCCTGCTTTCTCGCCATACCCCTTGATCCCCCTAGTAGTAAGGACTACATCTAACTCCTTTTTGAATATATTTAGTGAATTGGCCTCAACAACTTTCTGTGGTAGAGAATTCCACAGGTTCGCCACTCTCTGGGTGAAGAAGTTTCTCCTCATCTTGGTCCTAAATGGCTTACCCCTTATCCTTAGACTGTGACCCCTGGTTCTGGACTTCCCCAACATTGGGAACATTCTTCCTGCATCTAACCTGTCTAAACCCGTCAGAATTTTAAACGTTTCTATGAGATCCCTTCTCATTCTTCTGAACTCCAGTGACTACAAGCCCAGTTATAGTGCAGTATTCCATCAGTGCTGCACTGTCAGAGTTTCGGATGAGACGTCAAATTAAGTTTCTGTCTGCACTCTCAGGTGGACGTAAACGATACTTTTCTAAGAAGAGCAAGTCGTTCTCCTGGTGTCCTGGCCAACATATATCCCTCAACCAACATCGGTAAAAAAATATATATATTTGGTCATTTATCCCATTGCTGTTTGTGGGACCAGTCATCCAAAATTGACTGCTGTGTTCACCGACATTATAACCAGTGACTGCATATACAAAATGTTTTGTTAGCTGTGAAGCACTTTGGGACATCATGAGATTGTGAAATGTGCTGTATAAATTCAAATCTTTTCTTTATTTCTCGCGAGGCCCATCAACGATGGTATAAACCTAAAATGGGTACTGCCACAGCCTTTGGGAGGATCATTTGAAGCATTGTACACAGCCAAAGCTGCATGGCACAGTTCCCTTGAAGGTGGACATGGTAGCTGAGGGAGCGCAAATACATTCTGAAGCATCTAAGTCTAGGTGCCTCTTTGATGTTAGAAGGTTTCTTAGTGGCTTAGTAGCCATGAAGAGGATAGACCTGTTCTCCGAAGATGCATCCAGTTCAACAGCAGATTGGTGGAACCTCCAGAGAAAAGCTGTAAGTGGTTGTTATCAGCGAATCCCTGTGGAAATTCCAGGCACATTACTGCAACTTTTGTCAGATTAACCAGTGCTTGTCACTGGCAGATTTCAAAATTGCTGCCCAAGATGTATGTGTACTGTAATGTTATGTTAATCAGCACAAATAGCAAAAATTTTACATTCCGTGGCTATCATTCTTCACAATGTCAGTCGTGCAAAGCATATGTCACACTTGCACCTGATTATGACTATTTTTCTGGGGTTCTGCAGCTCATCCACCGAAATTATGATAGACAAGCCGAAAACCACCTACTGAAATTCACCCCATTGCACATTTCATTGGTGTAAAACAACATATCTTCTGACTTACTGTGAGCAACACCATGCGGAATCTGATCATAGAATCTTAGAATCATGGAATGATACAACACCGAAGGAGGTCATTGGCCCATCGTGCCTATGTCAGCATGATGTGATGCATTCTCCAGTTCTGTCCCTATTTATAAAGTAACTAAAGAAAAAAAAGTGTTTTCTTCTAAGGGAGAAAATTGCCCAAATGAATTATTTTTTCTACATTGGGTTGTAACATACGTCAATAAGTCATGGTATTATTCTTTGCAACTTTTCTGACTTCAAATGTATTTGCAAGTAACATACAAGCAAACAGCTAATCAAAAGTGACTTCCCATAATCCTGCTGCAGCATCTGTTAAGTAGCTACATAGGCAGCTTACCACTATTAACAGGGTCCAGTACAGTGCAGTTTACTGTGCAACTGGAGGAGACATAGAGAACCTGTAAAACTAGGTTCATTGATGAGGCCCTAGACATTATTGTAGAGGGTGCAAGCCAACCTCTACAAGGACAATAAACAAAATAGGAGCAGGATATATGCAGCTTAAAAAGTAATCAGCAAGAAAAACATGGTTTCTACCACCAGCTGAGCATGAAAGGATGTTTGTAACAAGGTATCTAATTTGAAAAAAAGTGCTTAGGGTAATCAATGAGGAATATTCCACATTCCTAAAAATAGCTGGACTAATATGAATATGCAAAGAAATTGCAGAGGCCAATTATGTTTCCTTGATGAAGCATAATTTTAAGTTATATTTGTGAATATAATATAGAGTTCTCCCTAGTGGACTACTGCCCGACCTAGTGGACGATTGTGGGACTGCAACTGCTAATATATTACAATAAAAGCATCATGACAAGTTTTCTGCAGAGCCATCTTATAGTCTGTGTGTTTGTGATGTCGTAAAGAATATATCACATTGGTGACATAGGAGAGGATAATCGGATACCCCAGCTGAAATTTTTGGTGGTGGATGATTCCTGCCAAACAACAGAGAGACTTTAAAGTTTCTTTGTTTTGCAGCTAAAAATCCAAGGAAAATTTCAAGCACACTTGTAGACATTGCCAGAATCCAGATGGCCCACTTATGGGAACATTATCTCTAAGGTAGATCTAAATAATTGGACTACACCTATTGTTGTTACACCTAAGTCAGACAGTAATGCTGATGCTATGTCCAGGTTACCATCAGCATCATAAGTTACACCAATCAGGGAAGAAGTGTTCTATTTTTCATACATTGATGAACTGCCAGTCACAGCTGAAGAGATTGGTAGAGTAACCAAACGTGACTCAGTTATGTCAAAGTGTGTGATAACATAGCAAATGGATGGCCAAACCAGGTATCAAAGAAAGATATTTATCCATACTTCATTTAGAGGAATGAAATATCAGTGGATAAAGATTGTATCATGTTGGGTGCAAGAGTAGCTATTCTAAATTAATTCAGGTCCAAATTGTTAGGAGATCTTCATGATCAGCACCTGGAAATGTGCTTGACAAGAGTTTTGCATGCAGTTAACTATGATAGTCAGGATAAATAAAGATATAGAGTACATCGTTAGTCAATTACAACATGTCAATCGGTAAGCAAGAAACCACCATCAGTACCATTACAGCCATGAAAATGGCCTCCTCAAATGTGGCAAAGGTTACATAATAATTTTACTAGAAGGACAACAATTGTTCATTGTGATTGATAGCCATTCGAAGTGGGTAGAGGTGTTTCTGATGCAGAAAATAACAACAAGTAAAACCTAGACAATTTGTGAAGATTGTTTTCTTCATATGGCCTCCCAGAAGAAATTGTGTCTGATAATGGGCCATAATTTTGTTCCGAAGAATTGCACAGTTCACAAGCAGAAATGGTGTGAAACATACCAAAGTTCCACGATCTTACCCTGCTTCAAATGGTGCAGCAGAGCGCACAGTACAATTTGTAAAATGTGCTCTCATCAAATAAATATTGGATCCAAATCCAAAGAAATGACAGTTGTCGTTGGACCACAAACTAGCCAATTTTCTAATTACTTATTGTAATACTGCTCATACAACTACTGGTAGAACACCAGCAGAGTTGTTTTACAAACTATAACCACAAACCAGGTCCTCGTTGTTAAAGCCAAACCTGGCACAGTCAGTAGAAGAGAAACAATTAAGAGAGAAAGAGAGCATGATAGAGGTAGAGTAAGAGAGAGCTGTGAAATTGAATCAGAAAGTGAGAGTGATGAACCATCACCATAAATGGTTAAAGTGGTTACCAGGAAGAGTAGTGAAGATATGTGGCCCTCGCACATATTTGGTCAAGATAGTTGATCATGGAAAGGTTAGGTTTGTTCACATTGATCATATTTTACCTACAGTTGTGGAAGGAGTTGAAAGTTGGAGTGATTCAATTATTTCTAATGAGTCAGATAATCTTGTTACAAGTAGATTACCAGTAGCAAATCCTACATCAGATATACTAGAAACAAGTCCAAGAGAAAGTCAAAATTTATGTCTGAGTCCGAGTCAGGCAGACAAACATTCTGAAGTTGTAGAGAATTCAAATGTAGATCAAGCGCATCTCAGATAGGGAAACTCTTCTCAGGCTCAGCCTAGAATGAGTCTAAGTTTGACACCATGTTTGGAAAGTTCTGTTCAAGAGTGAAGGCATCCTCTTTGAAACAGAAAACCAGTGGATAAGTTTGACTTGTAAATATGGAAAAATAAGTCCATGTGGTAGAAATTGCTGTCCGCCCGAAACGGGGCGCACCTTCCATTTTTGATGGATGCGGCGGCCTATCCATTGAAATTCAGCTCTTCGTGGTGTTTTTTCCAGCGGGGCAGAAGTGGCCTAATCATGGGGGTGGAAGTGGAGGCAGGCTGGAGCAGCCACCACTGTCAGTTATCAGCGCTGCGCTGATTACGTCGTCATGCTGGCGCGTCACAGCGTCTCTCCCCTTCAGTGAAAGGGGAGGGCCACTGCAAACTCTGCATTCATTTTAGGTAGGATGACTGGGCCACCAGGGAGGGTTTTGACTGGGTCAGCGATCCGGCCGAACCCGCGGCCATAATTATTGGACCGAACCTGCAGTCGGCCGACAAAAAATAAAACATGGCGTCGACGACAGCGCCACCTCCCCTTTAAGGGCAGCTGCGCCACCATTTCACAGAGAGTGCGGGGGCACCGGCTGGTGGTTGCGCCACTCCGGCGGGGCAATTTCAGGTAAGGGGCAATTTCAGTAGGGCAATTTTGCGAGGGGTTCTCTGCCAGGCAGTAAGGGGTCGGTGCATGCAAGCCACAGCGAGAAAACGGGCAGAGCGGTCCCGGCCACCGCTGTGATCCTGAGGAAGGGCAATTTACAAAATGGTGGCGCCTCCACAGAGAGTCGGCGGCCATTCCACGCTGCCCTCTGACCACCGCTTTCAGGTTGTCAGAGGCCTTATCGAAGAGGAACAATCTCAACCCCCATATCTTTTGTTGTGTATAACCATGCAAGTTATGTATGATGATTATTTTGTTATGATTACTTCTTCATTAAGGAGGGAGAAGTGTAATTTAGAGCTCCCCTAATGGACTACTGCTCCACCTAGTGGACAACTGTGGTAATGCAACTGCTGATGTAAATACAATAAAAGCATCATGTGACAAAGTCACATGACAAGTTTTCTGTAGAGCCATCTTGTAATCTGTTTATTTGTGATGTCGTCAAGAATGATGGAATTAAAATATAAAGAAAACTAAATGTTGGTAATTGTTGCAAGGTGCCATATATGGAACACAATATTTCCTTATAGTTGCAAATGGCTTCATCAATATGCCAAACAATACTCCTTTTCCAATCAGATGCCACCTTTTGAGGTGCAGGTCTTGGTTTAAAATTGCAGTTGGGCCCTGAGGATGTCATCGAGGCCCAATTTGCATATTTAAAGAAGGACCCTGCTGTCCACGGGGGGGGGGGGGAGGGAGGGGGTCCCTTTTGCCTGCTGAAAAGGAGAGGTGAAGATTACAATCCATGGGGAGGCAGCGGATCAGTGGGGATAAGTTGATGTGGCCATTTTAACTGTCTGTGGGACCAGTTACTGCCGGGCAGGCAAGTTTAAAATCAGCCCTAGCAGGACTGGATAGCAGTTCCTAAGTGATCTCTTCTGCTGCAGGAACAATGTTGATTGGTAGGTTTACATTACCAACTATAGGAGATGGCAAGAGAACTGCATGTTTGCTGTTTTCGGACTTTTTTAATGTAAAATCATCTCGATGAACTGCATTAGTCAAAACAATCACACGGAGGGGCACCACAGAGGCAGATTATAGTGAACACGTTCCTTACATGCACTATAATATGTACTATAAACATGAATAAAATGACTATAGTTGAAAACGTTTTATTCATATTCTGCTTAGATATGTACAGAAATAAAGAAAATAACATTAATACAAAAGCAAAATACTGCGGATGCTGGAATCTAGAATAAAAACAGAAAATGCTGGAAATCTCAGCGGGTCAGGCAGCATCTGTGGAGAGAAAGCAGAGTTAACGTTTCGGGTCGATGACCCTTCGTCAGAAAATAACATTATTTGATAAAGCCATCTCAAGAAGAGTGCACTTTGGAAATAATCACATTTAATAATAACAGTTATTATATGCAGAACCTGGGATAAAAACTAAGCAGTTAGATGTTCCAGTCTCACTTCCAGTGCTCTACTGCCAGTGGCTCATGGTAACCATCTTCCTTCTCTTGTGACGTGTATGGCTGATCGTTATCATATGGTATTGTGGTGCCCGTTCACTACAATGTTATGCAAAATTTGCCAGCTATAGTGATTCTCCTCACTCTATCTGATGCATAATACAATTCACCCTCATCCAAAGGCTTATTCTGTGATGCTTCAGCCACCTCATTATATGCTTTTTTTCTCTGAAATGGGAAGAGGATTTGTGACTGGTGTAAGGAACCATGGATAACCCTTGTCTCCTAGCAGCCATTCTGCTTATCGAGTTTTGCCTTCAGGACAGCGGAAACGTTATAAGGACACTCTCAAAGCCTCCCGCTAAAGTTCGACATCACCACTGACACCTGGGAGACCCTGGCCGAAGACCGCTCGAGGTGGAGAAAGTACATCCGGGAGTCTCAACGAAAAGAGCTTGAAGAGGCCAAGCGCAGGCAGCGGAAGGAGCATGCGGCAAACCAACCCCACCGACCCCTTTCCTTGACGAATGTCTGTCCCTCTTGTATCAGGGTCTGTGGCTCTTGTATCGGACTGTTCAGCCATCAAAGAACTCACTTTGGGAGTGGAAGCAAGTCCTCCTCGATTCCGAGGGACTGCCTATGATGATGATCCTTTGCTGGGTGCCAGCCGAGGCTCACGGTAACATGTAAAGTGCAACAAATTCAGATATGGAGGCAGAGCAGGAATGTGGATTTTCAGCCCTACAGTGCTCAGACACCATTACAAGCCATGTTACCAATCATGTTTATTTGTCAAATATACTGTAATTCAAAAAATATAGCAAACTTACTGCAATTAATGAGTTAAACTAAGTAGGGCTGAAAATCCACATTCCTGCTCTGCCTCCATAACTTTCATGGAGCAGGAACTCTGAACTGCTAGTGGCCTGTGCTCCTGACCCTAAAAATGCAATCAGGGTCATGACGGTGTCACCTAATTTTGATAATTCCAGTGGGCATCTGTGCCAGTATGAGCAGATCCTGGAGCTATGCTGGAAAAGGTAGGGAAAGGTGGGTGGGGGGATGGGGACAGAAAAATGCAATGCTTGAGAATTGCTTGGGCAGGGGGAATAGGGACAAAGCAGCATGGCCAACAGAAAATTGAGTAATTGGTGGAAAATGCCTCCTTAATAAGCGGGCCAATTTCATTGTAGAAGCATTCATCTTCTGGGGTGTTCCAGGTCATGTCCCAAGCATAGATATCCCTGTGGGCCTCACTTGCCTCCCACTATTGACTCAGAAGCTGTAATTGTGCTGGCGTTAGGGTCACTGGATGCTCACTGCCAGGAGCTGGGAGCAGGGGGAAATCTCCAGGTAATGTTACTCATTAGCCCTGCCTCACTTTACACATCAGGCCTCCGACGGGACAGATAAAATTTACACCTATACCAGGTCCCAATGGAAAGGTCCCATTCTTTGCTGTTCTGAACAGAGAACAAGGGCTGCATTTTGCAGGGGGTCAGCGGGCACGATCAGTGGCGGATTGGGTGGGAAAGTGTTTTTTTTAACCCAGTGAGTCGGGACCCTGTTGTGAACCCGCTGCCGTGCGTCTTTCCCTGATGTCAGGTCTGTCAGCGCTGAGTAGACCTGACACGCAGTGGCAGGTTCACAGCGGGGAACCCAATTCAGGTCATTAGTGGCTTGTTTAGAGCCACTTTAGAATTAATTTGAGCTCACCTTCTGCATTTGACAGCTTGTCCACAGGGTCCACACTGGTTATGGACCACGTCTGTCAAGCTGAGGCAGGAGTTCAGTGGTCATTGAATCAGCTGTTGAGTTGACAGCTTCAAATATACAATAAAAGCTCCCATCTTACAGAGATATCTTCCCTCAGCCACAAACTCTTCCTCCCTGCATTTCCACAACAGATTCAGCTGTGAGTCTTTACACAAGTCCCCATCCAGTCTGACCTCATTACCTCTCTCGCCATTGACAGATCGCTTCTGTCATGTCTACTTCACCTGCCATCTATTCTATCAGCATGGGTGTCCTTTATACTCTCTCAAGTTGGTCCTCGGAATCCCACCACAATCATTCCCAACACCAGCAGCACCTGGCACACCAGCAGCACCAATAACAACAATACCAACCTTCTCTGCAATCAAATGATGTTGCACAGGACAGAGGGCATCAGCACCTGACCACATTGCTGCCCGGGATACCATGGATGGCCTCACTATGGCCAGAGTTACTTCACTTGATGCTGTACACCCTGGCTCCCACATGATGCAACAGGTTAGCAACACCCCATACCAACATCATAAAGCATCCCAACAATGCCCAAGCCATTCCTTTCACACTTATCACCATTGTGGGAAGTACTGTATCTCTCACCATTCATTGGAACTCACGAAGCCACTTCCAGAGTTGCACACAAATCTGTCCAAGAATGCAAAGTGTTGAAAATAAACATTTCAATGTTTGACATCACATTAACAGAAGCTTCACATGAACATTGCATAAAGCACACAAGTGCCTACCCTTGTGTGTTGTTAATTGGTATGATTGCATTAGGGTGAATTTGAGGGATGGCTATTCAGATGGGGATGTGATAATTTAGATAGAGAGTGATGTGTAAGGTACAATGAAAGTTGGTGTGAGTAAAGATGTGCCTGTGTAGGGTAGGGAAGGCAGAGTGATGGGGATGTGATGAGAGGCACAGCAGGATGAGATTGAGTGTGGATTTGCACTATCTTTGTGTGATCTACTGAGATAATTGAAATATTTGTGCCATTGCACCCAAGTCCTCCTGACCACATTCTTGCTTGTGTCCTCCTCTGCAATGTGCAACCAGGCTATTTCTGTTGTGTATCTGTAAAGCATGCACTCCCATGTTCCGCCATCAGGGAGCGCATCCCTTGAAGTCCCAAGGGTACCCAGCATCCCTTGGGGGCATTGTACATAAGCCGACCCCTAAGGCCTGTTCCTCACTCTGGAGTGTCTTAATAAAGACTGAGGTCACTGTTACTTTAACCTCCCTGTGTGCAGTCTCATCTGTGTTAGGAACACAATAACTGGTGACGAGTATATGAATCCAATGCAAAGATGCAGCAAACTGTGGGCATCCTGGAGAAGTTCTCCGAGGGTGAGAACTGGGAAGCCGATGTCGAACGGCTAGACCAGTACTTTGTAGCCAACGAGCTGGACGGAGAAGGAAGCGCTGCAAAAAGGAGAGCGGTCCTCCTCACGGTCTGCGGGGCACCGACCTACAGACTCATGAAGAATATTCTGGCTCCGGTGATACCCACAGAAAAGTCGCATGAAGAGCTGTGTACACTGGTTCAAGAGCATCTTAACCCAAGGGAGAGCATGCTGATGGCGAAGTACCGGTTCTACACGTGCCAGCGATCTGAAGGTCAGGAAGTGGCGAGCTACGTCGCCGAGCTAAGGCAACTTGTCGGTCAATGTGAGTTTGAAGGCTACCTGGAGCAGATGCTCAGAGACATTTTTGTACTGGGAATTTGCCACTAGACCATCCTACGAAAACTTTTGACTGTAGAGACACCGATCCTCAGTAAGGTCATTGCGATAGCACAGGCGTTTATGTCCACCATTGACAACACCAAACAAATCTCTCAGCACACAAATGCGAGCAATGTTCATAAATTAACTGGAACCGTGTTTGCGAGCAGAAATGTACAGGGCAGAAACCACAAGTCTGCAACTGCCAGAAACCTCAGGTGACCCAGATGACTCAGAGTCCGCAACAAAGGATGAATGCAAGGCAATTCACACCTTGTTGGCGTTGTGGAGGCTTCCATTCAGCCTATTCATGATGCTTCAAAGGGTATGTTTGCAAGAGCTGTGGAACAATGGGGCACCTCCAACCAGCTTGCAGACGAGCTGCAAGCTCTGCAAAACCTGCTAACCACTACGTGGCAGAGGAAGATCGGTCCATGGTGGATCAAAGCAATTTTGAGTCTCAGAGAGAGGAGGCAGATGCTGAAGTACAAGGGGTGTACACATTTTTGAAGAAATGTCCACCTATAATGCTAAATGTAAAATTGAATGGCTTACCCATAGCCATGGAACTGGACACTAGCGCTAGCCAATCCATCATGAGTAAAAAGATGTTTGAGAGACTGTGGTGCAACAAGGCACTCAGACCAGCCCTGAGCCCCATCCACACGAAACTGAGAATGTACACCAAAGAGCTCATCACTGTCCTGGGCAGCACCATGGTCAAGGTCACCTAGGAGGGCACCGTGCATGAACTGCCACTCTGGATTATCCCGGGCGATGGCCCCACACTGCTTGGAAGGAGCTGGCTGGGCAAAATCTGCTGGAACTGGGATGACATCCGAGCGCTATCACATGTCGATGAGGCCTCATGTACCCAGGTTCTTAACAAATTTCCTTCCCTTTTTGAGCCAGGCATTCGAAACTTTTCCAGGGCGAAGGTGCGGATCCACTTGGTCCCAGAGGCACGACCCATTCACCACAAGGTGTGAGTGGTACTTCACATGATGAGGGAGAGAGTGGAAATTGAGCTGGACAGGCTGCAACGCAAGTGCATCATCTCCCCAGTGGAATTCAGTGAGTGGGCCAGCCTGATTGTTTCCAGTACTCAAAAGTGATAGCACGGTCAGGATTTGCAGCGATTATAAAGTAACTATTAATCGTTTCTCGCTACAGGACCAATACCCACTACCTAAGGCAGACGACCTATTTGCGACACTGCAGGAGGCAAGACATTCACCAAGCTCGACCTGACTTCGGCCTACATGACGCAGGAACTGGAGGAGTCTTTGAAGGGCCTCACCTGCATCAACACGCACAAGGGACTGTTCATCAATAACAGTTGCCCATTTGGAATTCGGTCGGCTGCAGCGATCTTCCAGAGAAACATGGAGAGCCTACTCAAGTCGGTACTACACACGGTAGTCTTTCAGGATGACATATTGGTCACGGGTCGGGACACCATCGAGGACCTACAAAACCTGGAGGAGGTCCTCCAGCGACTGGATCATGTAGGGCTGTGGCTGAAGAGGTCGAAATGCATCTTCATGGCAACAGAAGTGGAGTTTTTTGGGAGAAAGATCGTGGCGGACGCCATTCGGCCCACAGAATCCAAGACAGAGGCTATCAGGAACGCGCCCAGGCCACATAACGTCATGGAGCTGCGGTCGTTCCTGGGACTCTTCAACTATTTTGGTAACTTCCTACCGGGGTTAAGCACCCTCTTAGAGCCCCTACATGTGTTATTGCGTGAAAGTGACAACTGGGTATAGGGAAAAAAAACAAGTAATTGCTTTTGAGAAAGACAGAAACATTTTATGCTCCAACAAGTTGCTTGTATTGTATAACCCGTGTAAAAGACTTGTGCTAGCATGTTACGCGTCGTCGTACGGAGTCGGGTGTGTATTACAACAAGCTAACATTGCGGGGAAGTGGCAACCTGTCGCCTATGCCTCCAGGACCTTGTCTAAGGCCGAGAGGGCCTACAACATGATTGAGAAAGAGGCATTCGCGTGTGTGTTCGGGGTAAAGAAAATGCATCAGTACCTGTTTGGCCTCAAATTTGAGCTGGAAACCAATCACAAGCCCCTCATATCCCTGTTCGCTGAAAACAAGGGGATAAATACTTACGCCTCAGCCCGCATACAAAGGTGGGCACCCTTGCTATCAGTGTATAACTATACCATCCGTCATAGGCTAGGCACCAAGAACTGTGCGGATGCTCTCAATCGGCTACCATTGTCCACCACGGGGGTGGAAATGGCGTAGCCTGCAAACTTGTTGATGGTGGCGCAGCCTGCAGACTTGTTGATGGTCATGGAAGTGTTTGAAAATGATAAATCATCTGTCATGGCCCACCAGATTAGGACTTGGACCAGCCAAGATCCTCTGCTGTCCCGAGTAAAAAAATTGTACTACATGGGAGCTGGGCCAGCATTCCCATTGAAATGCAAGAGCAATTCAATCCGTTCCAGCGGTGAACGGACGAGCTGTCCATTTAGGCAGACTGCCTGTTGTGGGGTAACCGCGTAGTGCTACCTAAAAAGGGCAGGGAGACGTTCATCTCGGATCTCCACAGCACACACCCGGGTATAGTAATGATGAAAGCGTTAGCCAGATCCCACATGTGGTGGCCCGGTATCGACTCTGACTTAGAGTCCTGTGTACGGCAATGCAGCGTGTGTGCTCAGTTGAACAACGTGCCCAGAGAGGCACCACTAAGTTTGTGGTCCTGGCCCTCCAGACCATGGTCGAGGATCCATGTCGACTATGCAGGCCCATTTCTCGGTAAAATATTCCTGATGGTGGTGGATGCTTTTTCAAAATGGATTGAATGTGAAATAATGTCGGGAAGCACCGCCACCACCACCATTGAAAGCCTGAGGGCCATGTTTGCCACCCACGGCCTGCCTGACATACTGGTCAGTGACAATGGGCCATGTTTCACCAGTGCCGAATTTAAAGAATTCATGACCCGCAATGGGAGCAAACATGTCACCTCGGCCCCATTTAAACCAGCCTCCAATGGGCAGGCAGAACAGGCAGGACAGACAATCAAACAAGGCCTTAAACGAGTCACAGAAGGCTCACTGCACAGCTACCGCACGAGACCCCACTCGCTCACAGGGGTGCCCCACGCTGAGCTACTCATGAAAAGAACACGTAAAACCAGACTCTCGCTGGTTCAGCCCAACTTGCATGATCAGGTAGAGAGCACGCGGCAGCAACAAAATGTAAACGATGGTCGCGTCACTGTGTCACAGGAAATTGAACCCATCATACCCAACAGCCCAGCAAGGCCAGGCTCACCCAGCAGCCCTGCAGGGCCAACAACACACCAGCTCAGTGAGGGCACAGTGAACACACCAGAACAGACATTTGTACCGAGGTGGTCCACCGGGGAAAGAAAGGCTCCCGACCGCCTCACCTTATAAATAGTTTTCGCTTTGACTTTGCGGGGGAGTGATGTTGTGTATCTGTAAAGCATGCACTCCCATGTTCCGCCACCAGGGAACACATGCTCTGAAGTCCCAAGGGATCCCAGCATCCCTTGGGAGCACTGTATATAAGCCGGCCCCTAAAGCCTGTTCCTCACTCTGGAGTGTCTTAATAAAGACTGAGGTCACTGTTACCTTAGCCTCCCTGTGTGCAGTCTCATCTGTGTTAGGAACATAATAACGCTGTGTTAGGAACAAAATAATTTTGATTCCTGGGGAGGTCTCTTCCGCCCATGGGAAGGGAAGAGGACCTCCCATGATTCCCTCCATAAGTATCTGGTGGGAATCATGGGAGAGCCTGGGTGCAGCTGTGCACCTTTGTGCAGTACTTGTCAGAAACATAGAAAGTAGGTGCAGGAGTAGGCCATTCGTCCTTCGAGCCGGCACCACCATTCAATATGATCATGGCTGATCATGCAACTTCAGTACCCCATTCCAGCTTTCTCTCCATACCCCTTGATCCCTTTAGCCATAAGGGCCACATCTAACTCCCTTTTGAACATATCTAACAAACTGGCCTTAACAACTTTCTGTGGTAGAGAATTCCACAGGTTCACAATTCTCTGAGTGAAGAGGTTTCTTCTCATCTCGGTCCTAAGTGGCTTACCCCTTATCCTTAGACTGTGACCCCTGGTTCTGGACTTCCCCAACATCGGGAACATTCTTCCTGCATCTAACCTGTCCAATCCCGTCAGAATTTTATATGTTTCTATGAGATCCCCTCTCATTCTTTTAAATTCCAGTGAATATAAGCCTAGTCGATCCAGTCTTTCTTCATATGTCAGTCCTGCCATCCCGGGAATCAGTCTGGTGAACCTTTGCTGCACTCCCTCAATAGCAAGAATGTCCTTCCTCGGATTAGGAGACCAAAACTGTACACAATATTCAAGGTGTGGTCTCACCAAGGTCTGTACAACTGCAGTAAGACCTCCCTGCTCCTATACTCAAATCCCCTCGCTATGAAGGCCAGCATGCCATTTGCTTTCTTTACTGCCTGCTGTACCTGCATGCCTAGCTTCAATGACTGATGTACCATGACACCCAGGTCTCGTTGCACCTCCCCTTTTACTAATCTGTCACCATTCAGATAATAATTTTCCTTCCTATTTTTGTCACCAAAGTGGATAACCTCACACTTATCCACATTATATTGCATCTGCCATGCATTTGCCCATTCACCTAACCTATCCAAGTCCCCCTGCACCCTCCGAGCATCCTCCTCGAAGCATGCACTGCCACCCAGCTTAGTGTCATCTGCAAACTTGGAGATATTACATTCAATTCCTTCATCTAAATCATTGATGTATATTGTAAATAGCTGGGGTCCCAGCACTGAACCCTGCGGCACCCCACTAGTCACTGCCTGCCATTCTGAAAAGGACTCGTTTACTCCCACTCTTTGCTTCCTGTCTGCCAACCAGTTCTCTATCCATATCAATACATTACCCCCAATACCATGTGCCTTAATTTTGCACACTAATTTCTCGTGTGGGACCTTGTCAAAAGCCTTTTGAAAGTCCAAATACACCACATCCACTGATTCTCCCTTATCCACTCTACTAGTTACATCCTCAAAAAACTCTCGAAGATTTGTCAAGCATGATTTCCCCTTCATAAATCCATGCTGATTTGGACCGATCCTGTCACTGCTTTCCAAATGCGCTGCTATTACATCTTTAATAATTGATTCCAGCATTTCCCCCACCACCGATGTCAGACTATCCGGTCTATAATTCCCTGTTTTTCTCTCCCTCCTTTTTTTAAAAGTGGGGTTACATTTGCGACCCTCAAATCCATAGAAACTGAACCAGAGTCCATGGAATGTTGGAAAATGACCACCAATGCATCTACTATTTCTAGGGCCACTTCCTTAAGTACTCTGGGATGCAGACTATCAGGCCCTGGGGATTTATCAGCCTTCAGTCCCTTCAATTTCCCTAACACAATTTCCTGACTAATAAGGATTTCCCTCAGTTCCCCCTTCTCGCTAGACCCTCGGTCCCCTAGAATTTTCGTGCGGTTATTCATGTCTTCCTTAGTGAAGACAGAACCAAAGTATTTGTTCAATTGGTCTGCCATTTCCTTGTTCCCCATTATGAATTCCCCTGATTCTGACTGCAAGGGACCTACATTAGTCTTCACTAATCTTTTTCGCTTCACCTATCTGTAGAAGCTTTTGCAGTCAGTTTTTATGTTCCCTGCTAGCTTACTCTCATATTCTATTTCACCCCTTCTAATTAAACCCTTAGTCCTCCTCTGCTGAATTCTAAATTTCTCTGAGTCCTCAGGTTTGCTGCTTTTTCTGGCCAATATTTTTGCCTCTTCCTTGGATTTAACACTTTCCCTAATTTCCCTTGTTAGCCACGGTTGAGCCACCTTCCCTTTTTTATTCTTATGCCACACAGGGATGTACAATTGTTGTGGTTCATCCATGTGATATTTAAATGTCTGCCATTGCCTATCCACTATCAATCCTTTAAGTATCATTTTCCAATCTATCCTCGCCAATTCACGTCTCATACCGTCGACGTTTCCTTTCTTCAAGTTCAGGACCCTAGACTCTGAATTAACTGTGTCACTCTCCATCTTAATGAAGAATTCTACCATATTATGGTCACTCTTCCCCAAGGGGCCCTGCACAACAAGATTGCTAATTAATCCTCTCTCGTTACACAAGACCCAGTCTAGGATGGCCTGCTCTCTAATTGGTTCCTCGACATATTGGTCTAGAAAACCATCCCTTATACACTCCAGGAAATCCTCCTCCACAGTATTGCTACCAGTTTGGTTAGCCCAATCAATATGCAGATTAAAGTCACCCATGATAACTGCTGTACCCTTATTGCACGTGTCTTTAATTTGCGGTTTGATGCCACTCCCAACCTCCTTACTACTGTTTGGTGGTCTGTACACAACTCCCAATAATGTTTTCTGCCCTCTGGTGTTTCGCAGCTCTACCCATATAGATTCCACATCATCCACGCTAATGTCCTTCGTTATTATTGCCTTAATCTCCTCTTTAACCAGTAACGCTACCCCACCTCCTTTTCCTTCCTGTCTGTCCTTCCTGAATATTGAATACCCCTGGATGTTGAGTTCCCAGCCTTGGTTACTTTGGAGCCTTGTCTCCGTAATCCCAATTACATCATATCCGTTAACAGCTATCTACGCAGTCAATTCATCTACATTATTACGAATGCTCCTCGCATTGAGACTCAGAGCCTTCAGGCTTGTTTTTTTAATACGCTTTGTCCTCTTAGAATTATGTTGTAATGTGGCCCTTTTTGATTTTTGCCCTTGATTTCTCTGCCCTCCACCCTTGCTTTTCTCCTTCCTACCTGTTGCATCTGCCCCCTTTTTACTTCCCTCTGCCTCCCGGCATAGATGCCCAGTCAGCATTTGAAGCACCTCAATGCTGTAGCACAAATGTCAAAATAAAGGTGACCATGGTCCCTTTAAGGAAACCAGCTCATGACGCCTTATCAAATCACGTCACCAAACCCGTTTCCTCTATTTGGCTGGGAAACACGCTGGGCGGGCTTAACAAGCCCAATCAGGGGAAATTCATTTCAGAGGCAGAGATGGAGACAGCAGCAGGGTTGGAATCTACCACTGACATCGCCCACCACGGACCCGCCGAAGTGCATAATATCACGGCCCCAGTGTTTCAAATCGCATCTAATTCCCTGCTCCCTCCAGTCCTCTCTCCCACAGATGTTAACCTACTAGTTTTTTACTACCCACCTGCCCAGTTTCTGCGGGGTGGGTAGGATTAAAATCAAATCCTTGGGCTTTTCAGCCTGGAAAGGAAGCCTCTGAGCGGTATATAAGATTGTGAGGGGAGTGGAAAATGAAAATCCAGATCACTACTTAAACTGGGAGTAGGACAAGGGGAAACAGATTTAAATTTATAAAAGGTAACTTTAAGACTGATACCAGGAAGTTCTTCATGCAGAAGGGATCAACATTTATAATGGACCACTTAGCAGAGTGGTGGAGGCGGAAAGCCTGAAATCTTTTAAGAAAAAATTAGATGTCGCAATGGATGAGCTGTGGGGTCTTTCTGGATGGATGATTTAAGGTCGGCTGAATGGCCTTCCTCATCCGTAAGTATCTCGTGAAAAGTGACTAAACTCCTGAGGATCCTTACTGTTAGGTTGCTGAGATTCTGCAACAAAAAAATTATCTTCTGGGGAGACAAGTGATACGATCCCTATTGCCCAAGAAGGACAATGTGAACTTAAAGCTTTGAATAATTACTTGTAGACTGCTGGCTACAATTAAACATTGGGATGACCGAAGTAACTGGGGCCAAAATTGCCCCTTTTATTAAGAACAGTTACCACCTCAGTGGCGGTAACAAGGCGGAAATGAGCTTCTGCCCAGTCAGGGCAGACTTTCAGACAATTGGGACATTGCCCTCGTGATCTTTTGAAGGGGAGAAGGTATCCGCCCCACTCCTGTGAATGGCGATAATGTCGTCATTAGAGTGCACATCGCCTGGTCCCTGGCCCGGAAGTGACATTGCCCTCAAATAGCCGATCGACCACTTGTCGGTGCCCCTGACAACTTTGCATGGCAGGAAGCTGCCAGTGGCTGGTCGGCACGTTCACCCTTAAAGGGGAGAGCGCACCACTGCGGCTGCCATTTTATTTTAATTGTCGACTGACTCTGTAGTCGGCCCGACAATGGCAGTCACAGGTTCAGCTGCTCCACCAACAGGCAGCCCTGTACTCCTTCTTGGGTGCCAGGCCGCTGGTCCGGCCGAAGCCCTCCCTGGTGGCCCAGAGGGCACCAAGTAGGCCGAGCAGCATCCCTCCCCTTCACTTAAAGGGGAGGGACGTTGCTAAGCATCAGCATGACATGGCACATCTGCGTCGTGCTGACGTCATCAGTGTCACGCTTCCGTCCTGACTTGCTTCCGCCTCTCTGCCGCCCGAAAAACCGCCCCGATGATTTTTGAAAAGAAAAGAGGGCAACTTCCCTCTTCTCCGCCCCATTGATTCGGACGGTAATTCACCAGATAATTCGATTTATCTGTGGGCGGATGACAATTTCAGCCCCACTGTCTTTGGTTCCCGGTGCAAACTCCGATTCCAAGCTACCAATTCCATCCCTCTCCCTGAATCGGACCGTTCTAAACCTTGGTGTTGTATTTGCCCCTGAGCTGAGAATCCAACCACATATTCGTTCCATCACCAAGACCACCTACTACCAACTCCATAACTTCGTCAGAGTTTGCCCCTGCCTCAGCTCTTCTGGTCAGCCTGCCATCATCCATCCTCCAGAAACTTGAGCTCATCCAAAACTCTGCTTCCCGTTTCCTCACCTACATCAAGTTCCATTCACCTATCACCCCGTGCACCTGGTCCAGCAATACATCAAGTTTAAAATTCTCATCCTTGTTTTCAAATCCCTCCATGACCTCGCCCTTCCCTATCTCTGTAATCTCCTCCATCCTTACAATTTTCCTCGATATCGCGTTCCTCCAATTCTGGCCTTTGCGCATCCCCTAAATTAATTGCTCCACCATTGGTGGCAGTGCTTTCAGCTGCTTCTCCTCCTTTAAGATGCTACTTAAAACCTATCTTTTGACTAAGCTTTTGGTCATATGTCTTAATCTGCCCTTATGTGGCTCGGCGTCAAATTTTGTTTGATAATGATCCTGTGAAGCGCCTTGGGAACTTTTACTTCATTAAATGCAAGTTGTTGTTGTTGGCTAAAAATATGGCTTAACTGCCCAAGCAGTTCATCAAAATCTTCAGGAGTAAATAGATGTTTTGTTTGTTCTTCTCCGTTCAGATTAATCTGTGGGGATGACTTTTTAAAAATGTATTCCACTTTTCAAGACATCAGGGGACAGATAACCTAAATCAAAAAATAAAAAGCACCTAAACTCACAAAAAGAGAGAAAAATAGCTCCCCCATGTTTGTTAATTGAGCATTTTTAAAGAAGATTGGCCGAGAAATTGGGGAACGCTGGAAACCTGCCAGCAACATCGGCAGCCAAGGATAGTGGCCATCGGCCGAAACAGTGCAGGCTGGACTGGCATTTTGGTACTGCTTGCTCATTAACATCAGCGTGGTGGTGATTTTCTGGTGTAACACGCTGTTTACAATGTTAATCTCAGAAGGAGACCATAGGTTGCCTTTGTCTCCTGCTTGCAGTGTAGGGGAATGAGGAAGAAAGGGGCAGCCCAAACAGTTGCCGTACTTTCTGCCATCCGATGTTTGTGGATTTTTTTATAATTTCTGAAATGAATGCAGATAAAAGAGATCTTATCAGATATCATCTTCAATCATTGCAATAGAGTTCAACCATTGATTTACTAACCCACAAGTACTGTAGGCCTCCCGAAATGCTGCCAGAAAATACAAACCCCCTGCCACTGATGGGCAAAAAAATGAAAGTGTAAAAATGGCGGCCACCACAGGAAAATGCCAGCTGATGGAAGAGCGCTGACCGGCGTGTTTTCTCCATTTCATGGTGGTAACAGGTGGCACAAACCACCTGAATTTCTAGGTCCAAGTCTTAAAATGTAATCTTGTTTATCAAAAACAAATATGTGGGTATTGTATCTCCATTCTGCCAATCAAATGAGATGATAATGAAAGAGCACATTATCAGTATTTGGATATAAAATTGGTAAATGTGGCACTTAAGCACCAGTCCATTTATACAACTACAGTTTTTTGTCTTACATAAGAGAACATTTTAATTCCAAAAAATAGATGAGTTGGGGTTGGGTGGAAGGTTAAAGGTTAAAGTGTTAAAAATGTAAATCCTGACCCCATTTTTAACAGAGACGGGATGGGGGGCGAGCAGCCAACCCACTTAAAGTAGATGGACTGGCACTTTAAATAATATAATGCTGAATCCAGGACGTAAGTGCCTTTCCACTTACCAGCTAGATCCAGCATTCCAGCCTTGCTAACCACCCGTGATCGGACAACCCACGACCCTTCCAGTCTCCCTGAGGCCTATGATCCCCCCCCAAATTTCCGACACCCTTCTCCTCTTCTGATCTTGGCATTCCTCCTCCACCGATGATCCAGGCCTTCCACTACCTCTGAAGATGCCTGCCCTCCTCCTCCTCCGACGATCCCAGCTTTCCTCCTCTCTGCTCCCCAGGCCGACCATCCCGACAGCCAGCTCGCCTCTCAATCTGGCTGGCTGCAGGCAGGAAACAGATTAATAATGTGTAGATCAGGCCCTACCGTTAAATTCAGCAGGGCCTGAGGGAAACCCGTTCTCTCAGATTTCCCATTTGCATTCCAGCCCCAACACCCCTCCCCTCCCAAGAAGTAACATTAGCTGTTCACCAGTCCTCTGCCACTACTCCCTTTTCTGATGAATTTTTATATATATATATGTGTAATATCTGCTATTTCTTCACTAACTTCTTTAAAATGCAAGGATACAATCCATCCAGACAGGGGTTTTATCCTCTCTAAGTTTGATTGGTTTATTGATTATCTCCCTCCTTGCAGAATAATGCTAGTAATAAGTGTCAGTTCATAAAATGAATAATAATTGTTTCAATGCTGCAAAAATAACTTTCCACAAGTTCGTATTTCTGAATATTTAACAATGCTAAATTAGGTTAATAGGGGGAGAAATTGGCCTACTCAGCACCTCCTGTTAGTGCCTCCTGGGGGCGATTAGTGGGTGCAAAGGGCTTAGCGACTGGGCACGGCAAAATGACCAACGCGCATGAACTTCCATGGCAGGTTACTGCCTCGATGTCTTGTGCCCTGGAGATCGCAGCGGCCCGTTATCACCCCGGATGTAAAATTCGTTTCCACCCCTTGCAGCATCGCCGGGCATCCACAATGGTAGCTGCAGGAGACATTGTCACCTCGGCTGGCTAATTAAAGGCAGTGGTGGTCAGGTAGGCCAAAATTGAATTCTGTCCGCAGTGTGTTGGATTTTGATTTTTTTTGTACACCACGATTGCTCTTTTAGAGTGCTTGAGGCTGCTCTGCACATATTGCAGGTGTTATCGCCCAGCCTTAGGCTTCAGTGAATGCAACATTAACTCTTATCTTTAAGGGAGGGAAGGAGCCTGTAAAACTGGCAGCGCTGCATGAAACATCGCTCAGCGCTCTGCCGATACCGCCCCTCTCACTCCCTTTAGCACTCCAAGGGAAGTGGTAGCGCTTGATTTAGCACTCTACTTCCCTCTTGGAACGCTAAAGCGGAAGTTCCCTTCAGAATCAAATGCGTAGCGCCCGGCGATACTTTTGCGCTCCCAACGGGGCATTGCACAATTTCTAGCCCAAAGTCTTAATCTGTATTTAAGATTATTAAAATACAATTGCACATATACACACAATTGGTATTTTTGTTATAATAACAAAAGTTGCTTGATGTGAATGTTGATGTTTTTAAGTATATTCTTCTGTAAATGGGCAAGAGTAGAATTTCTCTTAAAAAAATACTTATTTTAGTCTATGTAAAGTTAGTTTATCTCACCTGCAGTAGCAGTCAGTGCACTGCAATTGGTTTCAGTGGGGTAAAGAGGTGAACAATAATAGGAGCTTTCTTCTCCTCACCACTAGCCAATGGATAATTTGAATGTATGAAGATTAGGTGAGGTCAGGATCAGGCTGACTGTAATGCCTTCCACTGTTGAATAGGCTGCTAACACTTTTGTTTATAGGCTGATATGTGAAGAATAGCTACGAGGGCAAGATAACAAAGGGTAGTTATTACAGTGGAATACATTGGATATCTGGTTCAAATGGGATTGTGGATTAGAAGGATGAATATAGGTAAAGATAAACAAATGTGGTGTGGAACATAATGAGATAGAGTTCAACCTCCCCCCCCACACCCAACCCACATGGCGGAAACAGTGCTGACAAGGTTTAAGATGGTTGGGGGGGGGGGGGTGTCGCGCCACATTTCCGATTTGATCCTGCTTCATATCACCTTTATAACTTTAATTCAGGGATGGGCGAGCCACCTACCCGGCATTCGAGAGGTCTGCACAGGATCAATTCAACAGCAAAACTATGGTGAAGTCGTGGAGTGACCAGAAGAGGCCAAGGTGAGTAAAAAAAACTTTTCTGTAGAATCTTTGTGGGCCAGGAAGAGCTCTCATGGGCCCTGCAAGGAGTTCATAGGCCTCCCCAGCCCCAGCCTGGCAACTTTCTCCCAGTTTTCAACAACAAAAGCAACTTTTATTTATATAGCGCTTTTAACACAATAAAATGTCCCGAGGCACTTCACAGCAGTGTTACAAGACAAAACAGATAAACAGACAAAACAGCATCAGCTGCCAAAGCCCCTGCCGAGTGTTAACTTTATTCCAGGGATGGATACCTTGGGTCCCCAGTGTCCTTGGGATCCGAATGTGATTTTTTTACTCCGCCTGCCAACCCTGATATCACTGCCACCTGTTTCAGGTAGAAGACTGCCCTAGATTATTTAAATAAGGCCCAAAAGTTAAAATGGCCCAGGCCTCATGCTGTGCTCACTATGGAGGTTTAACACCTGCCCTGCAACCCTGCCCTCCCAAACGTGCTCCCAGTTAAAGTTGACCCCAATGATTACTGAGTTACTGGGGCCATGGAAGTGTCAAATAATCTATATTGTATATTAGAAAGTTATTCTATATTTATCTTGGAGAAGCAGGGAGAAACTATGCAGAACCTTCCTGTAGAAGATACAATGGGTTAAAATTCACAATAAATTTAATTATGTATCGTGTGTTAAAGGAATAGGCTTGATGAAACAAATGGCTTTTCCTGGTTCCATGTTTTATTATGTTTTAAACTTCATAAATATGGATCTTTTCATTATAACTGATGAGTGATAGGCTTATGTGACAAAATGCAGAAGCCAGTACAAACAATATACTTTCAGCACATTTTGCATTATTGTGGATGGGTTGAGAAAGGAAATGTTCATGCATTTGGAGGCCAGATTTTTATGTAGCAGTAAAGGGGTAACACCAGAAGTCAAATTAATTTTTGTAGTGATGTTAGCCATGATAGCAGTATGATTTATGACCTAAGTGGAATTTATATATTTTACATGATATACTAGCGCACTCATATATATAATATTAATAGGTGCTTCAAAATTGCAACTGTACAAAAGTACTGCAAAAGACTGCCTATTACTATACACTGTTCAATTTAATTACATGTATCCAGCCAAACTGTGCATGAATAAAGGAGCAATCTTCAGATGTTGACATATTTTTATTAATGAAATTCCTCGAATCTGTCAGCCACATTATGGTCATCAAGTCTGTACGACAGTTCCTCATTAAGTCTTTTTTTTCTTTTGTTTAAGTGCCAATATTTTGTCCTTTATAATTGATTATTTTTTCTCTTTGTTATTCATCAATGATATTAATCAAAACTGTTTCACCTCAACTTCAATTTAATCTCCAAACACAGTCCTCCAAAAAAATTGATCCATGATACAGTCCATCCAGGCTTTTGATAACAGTGTGGTGAATTCTGAAGTGAATGCATTATCATATGCTAATCTAAATAAAATGGCAGAGAAATTATCGGCAAGTCCACACACATGTAGACACGGTGAGGTAGAAATCCATCTGTGATGGCAGTGTAAAACAGGTTTCCGATTGGCCGCCTGTTATACACCATGTCAGATATTCAGCTCCATTGAAGTCAATGGGAATGAATGTTGTGCGGAGCATCAAATAGGGGGCTGGTGTAATACCACCCATTTTATGTTACCGTCCAAGACGAATTTCCACTCCAGTCCCCACAAACTGCTGACTCAACTTAAGGAGCCCATTCTTCACCTCACTCTGCATCCACCTCTGCCTAGTATTTACTCCCAGACTTGTCAGTGCTCTCCTCTTAGACCTCCCTGTGATCTGCTCCTGGTCTTAACTTTCCATTTAATTTTCTTTTTGTTGTAAATCAACACTGGCTCCGCAACCCTCAGCAGCCATCCTCATCTTAAGACTTCATTGCCCAGCACTCATTGCCCAGCACTCAGCCCCAGCTCCCTTCCAGCTATCTCCGCTATACACACAGCCTGACCTCCTCCATAACCTGACAGCTACATTGTGGAAGAACTGCTTGGATTTAAATAAAGGATGAGTTACAATCAGGTTCTCAAATAAAAATGTATGCTTCAATACAGGTTGAACCACCTTTATCCAGAACTCCCTTATCCAGAACCACCCCTCATCCAGAACCATTCCCGGCCACTGGGTGGCGCATGCGCAGAACTCTGACATGAACAAATTGAACAAATTGGAGGCCTTCCTCGCTGCTGACTCCCGCAATCGCTGGCCTGACCCCGCGATCCACCGCCCCCCACCCGATTTCTCCGCTGCACTCCCAGCCCCAAGCCAGCCAGCCCCGATAGCCCCTTGCTCAGTACCTGTAACATCCAATTTAATGTGACCACCCCTCATCCAGAAAAATCCCTTATCCAGAACAGGCCAGGTCCAGAGGGTTCCAGATAAGGAAGGTTCACTTCGTATAACAATATGGAAACAAGCATCATTATTCCGATTAAAAAATATATTTCCTTGTTAACCAAGGTGATCTTATTGAGCAGCTGAAAGTATAATCAAAGAAAGAACTTTCATTTATATGGCACCTTTCACAAGGTCAGGATGTCTCAAAGTGCTTCATTGACAACAAAATTCCTTTGAAATGTAGTCACTATTGTAAATTTAGGGAAATTCAGAAGCCAATTTGCACAAAGTAAGATCCCACAAATAGCAATGAGATAAATGACCAGATATTTTGTGTTAATGATGCTGTTTGAAGGATAAATGTTGGCCAGGAGGCTGGGGAGGACACCTCTGCTCTTCTTCAAATAATGCCATGAGATCTTTTACATCCACCTGAGAGGACAAATGGGGACTCGGTTTAATGACTCATCTGAAATATGGCACCTGAGAAAATGCAGCACTCAGTACTGTGCCGAAGCCTAGATTACGTGCTTAAAGCTCGAGAGTAGGGCTTCTGATTCAGAGGTGAGAGTGCTGCTACTGATCCAGGTCTGGCACTTCACTGCTATCTCAAGGCTGACACTTTAATAGAGCATCGAAAACCATAACAAAAAGTAATTATTTAAATGTTTTTCTTCAGTTGTAATATTATTTATTTTGATTGCAGACAACAAATATGTCTTTCAAAGGAGTGCAGCAAAAAAGAGATTAAAAGCTAGCAGAGTGTTCTCTGCAAGAACAATATTCTACTGGACTCTGCATATTTCTATCTCTTACAGACAACAGCTGGCAATTAATCACAAAAAGCCTCAGCTTATCCAGACGCATTTATATTCCAGGTGTCCTTCTGTAACTTTGAGCTGCGAATGAGATTATGTCTGCTCTTTTTATATTTCTTGCTGTGTTGGCTTTACAGCAGAATTCCCCAAGTGGCCTGTTCAAATACAGATTCAAACACAATTGTTAGTCAGTGATGGTTTCTGATGAATAAAGCTTAAGTTGTGCGAAAGGGCGTATCAGCCATAGGAAATATAAAAATGTGAAAAGGAAATAGGAGGAATGTTCTTTGAAACAACAGTTTAAGCAGTGAGTGCACAAATATGAGCTGCAGAAATTTTTATTTTTTTAACTTGAAAAATGAAAGTATGAGGCATTTAGCTGTGGCGTTTAACACGCTAACATTTTTTTGGGTTTGCTTCTACTATGTTGAAAAGGCTTGTGGGGCTCAGTCCATGACAGAAATGCAGTCTGGATAATCCTGCCAGTGCTGGTTTTAATCTTGTGAAGCCACTGTTTCTTCTCTTAGGAATTTGTCTATGATCCTGAGCCAAGAACTCTGGAAAAAGTCTGCACTCCTTATCATAGCCGGTGTACATTACACAGTACTGTGCGTTTGAAAGGATGATAAAGAAGTGAAATTACTGAACCAATTAACTTTTCTGTTGCTCCATGTATACGCACTTCAAGACATAATATCAGTTGCTAAACAGTAATCACATGCTGTGGTACAGAGAGGACAATACTCCTACAAATTGAAACACCAAGAAGGGAGTTTAATAACACTTTAGAAACCTGTTAGTATTGTAAAAGGAACATTAATAATCACCTATTCTGTCTTTTTAACATTATCTAAGTTGTGATGTTACCTGAATTTATATAATTAACTATTTTTATAATAGTATGCAGTACAAGCACCCTGGCCCTCCTAAAGCTTTGAGAGAAAAGTCAAGTGTATGGCTTTAGATTCTCTTGCACGTTAGAGGTCACTTATGTAACCCGAGAGCAAATATTTTAGACATAATGCCAGGCCCTTGCTGTCAATATCTGTTTTATTATGCTCTTGGGTCATAGCCATCTAGCTTACTTCATGGCAATAAGGTTAACAACAGTCTGCATTATGAGAACATTGGTAAGTAGTTGTTACACGAGCGTGACTCTTGAGGGCAATAATTTTCCAGGAAACTGTCATAAATATATGCACGGTTTTCTGTTTGTATTGCGTCAAAATGGGATTTCATGTTTAGCAGGAGGTCAGAAAGCAGCAGGATCATTGCAGTTAGCAGTCTGTTCAGCCAATATATCAACAAAAAATAGTCTTCATTACTCTTTGATAATATTTTATCCTGGACATACATTAACACAGAGAAAATCACAGGACAATGTATCTTTAATGGCTTTTCCCACTAAACTATCAGATGAGCTACCTGATCCACCTCTTTCCCATACTGTATTAGAACCATTGCCCCAAAGCAGTCTTCAGTTTCTTAAGTTTATTAGGTGACAGATGGAGTATAATGTCGGAAAGTGTGAGGTCATGCACTTGGCAGAAAAAAATCAAAGAGCAAGTTATTATTTAAATGGAGAACGATAGCAAAGTGCCGCAGTACAGCGGGACCTGGGGGTACTTGTGCTTGAAATAAAAAAGATAGTATGCAGGTACAGCAAGTGATCAGGAAGGCCAATGGTATCTTGGCCTTTATTGCAAAGGGGATGGAGTATAAAAGCAGGGAAGTCTTGCTACAGCTATATAAGGTATTGGTGAGGTTATACCTGGAATACTGCGTACAGTTTTGGTTTCCATATTTACGAAAGGATATACTTGCTTTGGAGGCAGTTCAGAGAAGGTTCACCAGGTTGATTCTGGGGATGAGGAGGTTGACTTATGAGGAAGCGTTGAGTAGGTTGGGCCTCTACTCATTGGAATTCAGAAGATTGAGAGGTGAGCTTATCGAAACAAATAAGATTAAGAGGCGGCTTGACAAGGTGGATGCAGAGAGGATGTTTCCACTGATGGGGGAGACTAGAACTAGAGGGCATGATCTTAAAATAAGGGGCCGCCCATTTAAAACAGAGATGAGGAGAAATTTCTTCTCTCAGAGGGTTGTAAATCTGTGGAATTCACTGCATCAGAGAGCTGTGGAAGCTGGGACATTGAATAAATTTAAGACAGAAATAGACCTTTCTTAAACGATAAGGGGATAAGGGGTTATGGGGAGCGGGTGGTGAAGTGGATGATCAGATCAGCCATGATCTTATTGAATGGCAGAGCAGGCTTGAGGGGCCGTATGGCCTACTCCTGTTCCTATTTCTTATGTTCTTAAAGTAATTTTTGAAAGTTTACAAAATGATTCAAATATTTCAAATGAAAGAAACAATGAGGTAATAGAGTATGAAAAAGAGAGATTTCCCACTGCTATATGCCACTGAATCAAGAGGGTTATAAAATTGAGAGTTTACTTTATAGCCCCTAAAATGTGCTAGCAGCCCACTATATTTTCAGACTTGGTTAAGATGGTAATGCAGGACTCTTATTCTTCAGGCATATACAGGCCTTATAATGAGAATAAAAAACAAAAAAATGAGAGCAGACGTTTCTTCCCCTAAAATGCAATATCATGCTGAAAGCCTGATTTAAATGTATGCCTTTCAACCTTCCTTCTTGTTGTTTATCTTAAAGTTAGCTGAACCAGGAGTGTGGGGGGTTGCAAGTCTTAGCTTTTTGGGTTGCTTTTGTTGCATTTAGTTTAATGCATTATATTTTGGCTATTTTACACTTAATTTTTGTAAGCTTGTATTGTAATTTTTTACTTTACCTCCAACCATGAAGGAAATTCTCATCTACATTCAAATACAGCATGCTGGTAGATTGGTCATTTATCTGGGAAGAATGCTTGTCCTCAGGGTGCTTGAAGATGAGGAATTTCACAGGAATGGTCAAGGGGAGACTTGCCTGCACCTGAGGTGCATTGTATAGATATAGGGGGGTAGAAATTCACCTCCGCCCGAAACAGGGCACACCGACCGCTTTTTGCCGGTCATTACCGCCGCAACCATTGGAGCGAAATTCAGCATTTTTGCTGAAAAAAATGGAGCGGAGCAATATTGGTTGACGGAAATCGGCAGTTTGCAGTGGTCTGGGTGCGTAGTGGCGTTTGGACCGCAAAATTCACCTACAGCTGATTTGCTGCTAACAAGCCAGCTGCTCCCTGACCTTCTAAAAGGGCAGGGTTGGCAGCTCGGCCCTGAGCAGGGAAGCCGGTTGAGTGGATGCCATGGCTAATGCACCAGTAGCAAGGAGGGCCAGCAGATTTTCCGATTGAACTGGATACTCTCATGGAGACTGTAGAGGGTAGGAGCGCTGTCCTGTATCCTGATACAGACAGATTGACTCGTGATGCGTTCATGAATGCCTGAAGAGAGATTGCTGAGGAGGTCTCGGGTACCTCCATTCATGACCCAATGCCGCGAAAAGCTGAATGACATCATTTGCCTGATGAATGTGAGTACATGTTCCCCCAACTCCTGACGTCCATCTGTGGGCCCATATGTTGCCTTCCCTGTGGCCACCGGTCGTGCCAATCACGCTGGGGGCAGCATGGGTAAGTGAAGGCTTTAATGCCATCTCTTCCTGAAAGTGCCAGCACCTACCGTGCGTTTGCTTATGATAGTGTGCAAGTTGCAGCCTGTATGCATCAATGCCCTACCTCCCCCTCACAGCAGCTCTTGTGCCATTTATGCTTGCAGATGAGAGCCTGAGTGTGAGCCAAGGCCAGGGACATAGCGCTGATGCGAGTGGGACGGCAAGCCAGGACGACAGCATTGAGGGCACTGGCAACCAATGCCAGGGAGAGGCTCATGATAATACTGGGAGGCCAAGCCAGGAAGATATCTTTGAGGGCAGTGGCAGCCGTGGACATGAGGAGGCTGATGATGATATTGGGAGCCAAAGCCTGGTACCGAGAGTTTTGAGGGCACTGGCACCATGCTGACTGTTATGCTCATAATAAAGGATGAAACTGAGTACTGTGTACAATGAGCAAATGTGACCTTAGCTCCTTTAATGCGACACCAGAGTGCAGGTACCTCGTGGCTGGCCTGCTTATATACTGTGCTCCCAAGGGATGTTGGGATCCCTTGGGACTCCAACAGATAGGCCCTCTGATGGTTGTGTAATACAGGTTACAAGGGGTTAAATATATAACATCACTCCCCCGTGAAGTTAACAGTACACTTATTTACAAGGTGAGACGATCTGGGGCTTTTCACTCCCTTGTCGATCGTCTCGGTACAAATGTGGTTGTGGGTGAGTTGTTTAGTTCTTTGCTGGGCTGTTGGGCAGCCGGCCTTGTCGGGCAGCTGGAGATGGTGAGTTCGGCTTCGTGGTCAAACATGATGTCAGTTGCCACCTGTGTATGTGTTGGAGGGTCAAAGTTGGTGGTGTCTTCTTCGGGTTGTTCGTAGCTGTTGGTGAACCACAATCTGATATGGTCCAAATGTTTTCTGTGTGTTTGTCCATTGCCCAATTTGACCTGAAACACCCTATTCCCCTCTTTGGCTGTGACCGTGCCAGCGAGCCATTTGGGACCATGTCCATAACTGAGTACAAACACAGGATCATTGACCTCAATATTGCGTGACAAATTTGCGCGGTCATGGTACACACTTTGTTGACGCCACTTGCCCTCCATGTGATCATGGCGATCAGGGTGGACAAGCGAGAGCCATGTTTTTAGCACCCTTTTCATGATCAGCTTGGCTGGGGGAACCCCGGTGAGTGAGTGAGGTCTGGTACGAGAGCTGAGCAGCACTCGGGACAGCCGGGTCTGCAGGGAACCTTCCAACACGCGTTTCAAGCTTTGCTTGATGGTCTGAACTGCCTGTTCTGCCTGGCCATTGGATGCGGGCTTGAACGGGGCAGATGTGACATGTTTGATCCCATTGCGGGTCATGAATTCCTTGAATTCAGCACTGGTGAAGCACGGCGGCCCATTGTCGCTGACCAGGACATCAGGCAAGCCGTGCGTGGCAAACATGGCTCGTCTGCTTTCAATAGTGGCCGTGGACGTGCTTGCAGACATTCAATCCATTTTATGTAAGCGTCCACGACATCCAAAAACATTTTGCCTAGAAATGAGCCCACATAGTCCACGTGGATCCTTGACCATGGTTTGGAGGGCCACGACTGGATGCATTGCTCAGCTGAGAGCAAGTGTTACACTGGCGCACGCATGACTCTAAATCTGAGTCGCTGCCGGGCCACCACACATGGGATCTGGCTATGGCTTTCATCATTACAATGCCCGGGTGGGTGCTGTGCAGTTCACAAATGAACATATCTCTGCCTGACTTGGGCAAGACCACGCGATTGCCCCACAACAGCCAGTCCGTCTGCAGGGACATTTCGGCTTTGCGCTGTGGAACGGCTTGATCACCTCCTGCATCTCCACTGGGACACTGGACCAGCTCCCATGGAGGGTACAGTTTTTTACCAAGGACAGTAAAGGATCCTGGCTGGTCCAGGTCCTGATCTGGCAGGCCATAACGGAGGACTTTTCATTCTCGAATGCCTCCAAGTCCGCAGGCTGTGCCATTTCCACCCCGATGGCGGGCAATGGTAGCCTACTGAGAGCATCTGCGCAGTTCTCTGTGCCCGGTCTGTGGCAGATTACATAGTTGTATGCCAACAGTGTGAGTGCCCATCTTTGGGTGCGGGCAGAGGCATTGGTGTTAATCCCTTTGCACTCAGAGAACAACGATATGAGCGGCTTGTGGTCAGTTTCAAGCTCAAACTTGAGGCCAAATAAGTACTGGTGCATTTTTTTTACCCCGCAAACGCACACCAGAGCCTCTTTTTCAATCATGCTGTAGGCCCTTTCAGCCTTGGACAAACTCCTGGATGCATACGAAACCGGTTGCAAGATCCCCGATTCGTTAGCCTGTTGTAACACACACCCGACCCCGTATGACGATGCATCGCAAGCTAACACTAATCTTTTACAAGGGTTATACAGGACAAGCAGTTTGTTTGAATGCAACAGATTTCTGGCTTTCTCAAAGGCAGCCTCTTGTGAATTCTCCCATACCCAGTCGTCTCCCTTGCGCAGTAGCGGATGTAAGGGTTCTAGCAGGGTGCTTAACCCAGGTAGAAAATTACTGAATTAGTTAAGGAGTCCCAGGAACGACCGCAGCTCCATCATGTTCTGTGGTCTTGGCGCGTTCTTGTTGGCCTCCGTCTTGGCGTCGGTGGGTCTGATGCCGTCTGCTGCGATTCTTCTTCCCAAGAACTCGACCTCCTGTGCCAGGAAGACATGCTTTGAGCATTTCAACCTGAGCCCCAAGCGATCCAACCAACTAAGAACTTCTTCCAGATTCTTCAAGTGCTCAATGGTGTCCTGACCTGTAACCAGTATGTCGTCCTGGAAAACCACGGTGCGAGGAACCGATTTAGCAGGCTCTCCATGTTCTGTTGGAAGATTGCCGCGGCCGATCAAATCCAGAACGGGCACCTGTTATAGATGAACAGACTTTTGTGCGTGTTGATGCAGGTGAGGCTTTTCGAAGACTCCTCCAGCTCCTGCGTCATGTAGGCCGAGGTCAGTTCCAGCTTGGTGAGTGTCTTTCCTCCAGCCAGGGACGCAAATAGGTCGTCTACCTTGGATAGCGGGTACTGGTCCTGTAGCGAAAAACGGTTAATCGTTACTTTATGGTCCACACAAATTCTAACCGTGCCGTCCTCTTTAAGTACCAGGATAATCGGACTAGCCCAATCGTTGAATTCCACCGGCGCGATGATGCCTTCTCGCTGCAGCCTGTCCAGCTCAATTTCTACTTTCTCACTGGTACGGTACCGCCCATGCCTTATGGTGGATGGGTCGCGTTCCGGGAACCAAATGGATCTGCACCTTCGCCCCCGAGAAGCTTCCAATGCCTGGCTCGAACAACGATGGGAACTTGCTCAGAACCTGGGCACATGAGGCATTGTCGATGGACAAAAGTGCTCGGATGTCGTCCCAGTTCCAGCGGATTTTTCCCAGCCAGCTTCTGCCAAACAATGTGGGCCCATCCCCTGGCATAATCCACAGGGGGAGTTCGTGTACTGCTCCGTCATAGGAGACTTTGACTTTTGCACTGCCAATTAAAGGGATTAGTTCCTTGGCGTAGGTCCTTAGTTTGGTGTGAATGGGGCTGAGCTTGGGCCTGTGTACCTTTTTGCCCCACAGCCTGTCGAAGGCCTTTTTGCTCATTATGGACTGACTCGCACCCGTGTCCAGTTCCATAGTTACTGGAATTCCATTCAGTTCAACTTTCAACATTATTGGTGGACATTTCGTAGTGAATGTGTGTACCCCGTACACTTCTGCCTCCTCGGTACAAGTCTCCAATTCAGCCTGATCCCCAGTGGATCAATTTTCCTCTGCAACATGGTGGTTTGCAGGGTTTGCAGGGTTTGCAGCTCGCCTGCACATTCGCTGGAGGTGTCCCATTGTTTTGCAACCGTTGCACGCATAGTGCTTGAAGCGGCATTGATGGGGCCGATGATAACCTCCACAGCGCCAATAAGGTATTAATTGCCTCGCATTAACAATTGATGGCGGATTCTGGGTCATCGGAGGTCGTGCAGCAGCAGTCGGTGTGTACGTTCTGCCACATATATTTCTGCTCGACCCTGACGTTACTTTATGCACAGTACTGGCCGAAACTTCTTTACTCTGCGAAATCTGTTTGGTGTTGTTGCTGGTGGATGTAAATGCCTGGGCTATCGTTATGGCTTTACTTAGAGTTGGAGTTTCAACAGTCAACAGTTTACGAAAGATTGTCTCATGGCCAGAGCCCAGTACAAAAAAGTCTCTGAGCATTTGTTCTAGGAATTCCCCAAACTCACAATGTCTTGTGAGGCGCCTTAGTTCAGCAACATAGCTTGCCACTTCCTGGCCCTCCGATCGTTGACACCTGTAGAACCAATATCTCGCCATCAAAACGGTTTCCTTCGGATTTAGATGCTCCCAGACCAGCATACACAATTTTTCGTAGGATTTCTCTGTTGGTTTTGCCGGAGCTAGGAGATTCTTCATGAGCCCATAGGTTGTTGCCCCACAGACAGTTAGGAGGATCGCCCTTCGTTTGGCAGCGTTCTCGTCCCCTTCCAGCTCGTTGGCCACAAAGTATTGGTCGAATCTCTCCACGAAGGCCTCCCAATCATCCCCTTCTGAGAACTTCTCCAGGATACCAAGTATTCTTTGCATTTTCGCGCGGTTGTTCATTACCTCATCGCCAATTGCTCATAATAAAGGATGAAACTGAGTACTGTGTACAATGAGCGAGTGTGACCTTAGTTCCTTTAATGCGACTCCAGAGTGCCGGTACCTCGTGGGTGGCCTGCTTATATACTGTGCTCCCAAGGGATGCTGGGATCTCTTGGTACTCCAACAGGTAGGCCCTGTGGTAGTAGTGTAATATAGGTTACAAGGAGTTAAATACATAACACCGACAACCTAGAGGATATCGGGAGCGCGTGCCTTGACGACACCCTGGAGACCAGTGCATATGTTGGCGCGATGTCCGATGAGAACATAAGAATATAAGAAATAGGGACAGGAGTAGGTCATTTGACCCTTCAAGCCTACTCTGCCATTTAATAAGATCATGGCTGATCTAATCATGGGCTCAGCTCCACTTCCCTGCCTGCTCCCCATAACCCGTTATTCCCTTATCGTTCAAAAATCTGTCTATCTCTGCCTTAAATATATTTAATGACCCAGCCTCCACAGATCTCTGGGGCAGAGAATTACATAAATTTACAACACTCTGAGAGAAGAAACTCCTTCTCATCTCAGTTTTAAATGGGCGGCCCCTTATTCTGAGACTATGTCCCCTAGTTTTTGTTTCCCCTATGAGTGGAAATATCCTCCCTGCATCCGCCTTGTCGAGCCCCCTCATTATCTTATATGTTTTGATAAGATCACCTCTCATTCTTCTGAACTCCAATATGTATAGGCCCAACCTACTCAACCTATCTTCATAAGTCAACACCCTTATCTCTGGAATCACCCTAGTGACCCTTCTCTGAACAGTTTCCAATGCAAGTATATCATTCCTTAAATATGGAGACCAAAACTGTACACAGTACTCCAGGTGTGGCCTCACAAATACCCTGTACAGTTGCAGCAGGACTTCTCTGTTTTTATACTCCATCCCCCTTGCAATAAAGGTCAACATTCCATTTGCCTTCCTGATTACTTGCTGTGCCTGCATACTCACTTTTTTATATTTCATGTACAAGGACCCCCAGGTCCCTCTGTACTCGAGCACTTTGCAATTTTTCTCCATTTAAATTATAATTTGCTTTTCTATTATTTCTGCCAAAGTGGATAGCCTCACACTTTCCAACATTATACTCCATTGGCCAAATGTTTGCCCACTAACCTAACCTGTCTATATTCCTTTGCAGATTTTTTGTGTCCTCCTCACAATTTGCTTTCCCACCCATCTTTGTATCATCAGCAAACTTGGCTACAATACACTCGGTTCCTTCATCCAAATCATTAATATAGATTGTAAATAGCTGCGGACCCAGCACTGATCTGTGCAGCACCCCACTAGTTACTGTTTGCCAACTGGAAAATTATGCATTTATCCCGACTCTCTGCTTTTTGTTAGCTAGCCAATCCTTCATCATGCTCATATATTACCCCCAACCCCGTGACCTTTTATCTTGTTCAGTAACCTTTTATGTGACACCTTATCGAATGCCTTCTGGAAATCCAAATACACCACATCCCCCTTATCCACCCTGGTTCCCCCTTATCCACCCTGCTAGTTACATTTATTACAGAATAAAGAAAGGTGCAAAGGCGGAGGAAGAGGAGGACACTGCTGGCAGCACCGCGTCACTGCGTCAAGTTCAGATACTGGGAGTATGCGGTCGGATCAGTAACAGATAGCAGAAGGGTCTGCACTGGGTGTTGCACCGGGGCCTCGCGGGCTGCAGCATGGTGAGGGGCAAAGGTAACCTCTGGTGCCATCTCTCTGGGTGGAGAGTGCGCAGGCAAGTTCTGATGACGAGGACTCAACTGAGCCCATCGATGGTGGGGCGTATGAAAGAAGGGTGGAGGCCATGCATTCCTAGATGTTGGGGGCAATGGCAAGGGTGCCCGAGAGCCTGTGGCAAGTGATCAGGAGCATGGACAAGTCCGCCTCCCGCATTGTGGTTCGCTCTGTGCACTCCATGGAGCCCATCATTGCCCAGTATTCAGGCGATGGTGGATTCCCAGAGTCACCGTGCAGATCCAGCTGTGATGTCGCGTCTCATTGGGGATGTGGCAGCTGCCATTACAACACAGGCACAAGTGAAGGAGCGTCTCAGTGCTGCTTTGGATAGGATGGCCGTGGCCCTGGAAGCTCAGAATGCTCTTATGCACTCTGGGCAACGGGCCATGAAGCGTCTTACTGCTGTCCTCTCTGGTGGCATTGGGACTGTATCTGCTCTCGTGCAGTCTCAGCTGGATTCCACTTGAGCTCTGACTGCTGCCATCGCAGCTGGGTCCACGGGGGGATCTTCCGGTGTTGTGCCACACCACTGACCTGTGCTCCAGCAGATTGCTGGGCCTCGTTCGGTTCTGCCCCAGGGGAGTGGCGCTGGCTCCTCGGACCAGGATCCTGATGTGGTTTCTCAGGGTCACAGTAGTCCTGAGCCCAAACCTGTCACTCCGCCATTACTGCCAAGCATGGACTCGCCTGAGCCAATTCCGACTGAACGCACCAAGAAGGGTGCTGCTCAGTCTGCAGCCGGCCCTTCCAGGGCCAGAGCTGATTGAGCATGTCCTTGAAGGACATCTATAGTTTCTACAGCTGAAAGGCAACAGCCATCCCAGACCCATGATGCAGCCACAGGGGAGGCGCTGAGGCGCAGTAGCAGAATAGGCTTTCGGAAGAGGGGTTATAAGGAGATGCACAAGGGTGAGAAATGATTATGTGTATGTTTTTTGCACCTTTCTTTATTATATAATAAATCTTTAATTTGTGTTCCCGTATCTGTGGGTGTATCATTTCACTGTGGGCAATGATGTGTGAAAGAGCTCATAGGGATCACCATGGAAATTCAAAGATGAAGGATGAAATGGCCATTAACTCATTGGAAACGAGCATCAATGAGATGGGTCTGCACTTCCCTTGCAGGGTTTGGATAGCGATCTCGCCTCCTGAGTGGCCGGAGACCCGCATCCTGGTCCTCCTCCCCCTCCTCCACCTCCTTCTCCTCCTCCTCTTTCTCCTCCTCCTTCTCCTCCACCTTCTCCTGCACCTCCTCCTCAGGTGATACTGCTGGCTTGACCTCCAACGGCTGGCCCCACATGATTGCTAGATTGTGAAGCATGCAGCAGATGACCATGAATAGGGAGACCCGCTCAGACGCGTACTGCAATACTCCATCAGAGCAATCCAGACAATGGAACCTATATTCAAAAAGGAGTTAGATGAGGTCCTTACTGCTAGGGGGATCAAGGGGTATGGCGAGAAAGCAGGAATGGGGTACTGAAGTTGAATGTTCAGCCATGAACTCATTGAATGGCGGTGCAGGCTAGAAGGGCCGAATGGCCTACTCCTGCACCTATTTTCTATGTTTCTATGTTTAAGGAATCCCGATGCAGTGCTCAATCAGGCACCTAGTGGTTGAATGAGAGTCGTTATTGGCATGCTGTGCTGTAGTCTTGGGGTTGCGAAGGGGAGTCAGCAGCCAAGTGCACAGTGGGTAGCCCTTGTCACCAAGCAGCCACCTGCAATTTTGGTTTCGCCCAGCAAATACATCTGGCACGCCGATCTGGTGCAGGATGAAGGCGTGATCTTGTAGTGGTGGTCGCACACTAGCTGCACGTTGAGGAGTAGAATCCCTTTCGGTTGATGAACATCTCCGCATTGGTTTATAACGCCCTCAATGCGACGTGGGTGCAGTCTATGGCTCGCTGAACCCTGGGCAAGCCTGCAATGCGCACAAATCCAGTTTGATGCTCTATCTGCTCCTCCCTGCTCATCGGGAAAGAAATGTATTTGCCCCTTCTCTTATAGAGAGCATCTGTCACTTAGCAGATGGAGCGATGGGCGGAGAATTAAGAAATGTTCAAAATGTATGCAGTGGCAGATTGGAAAGAGCCAGTGGCATAGAAATTTAGTGCGATGGTTGTGGTATTTTCCTTATGACATCATAAACACACACTTTACAAAATGGCTTCAATACTGGAACTTGTCAGATGACCTGACCATTTTATTAAATACAGCATCAGTTACATTACCGCAGTAGTCCACTAGGTGGAGCAGTAGTTCATTATGTGAAACTATATTACACTTCTCCCTCCTTAATGAAGAAGTAATTATAACAAAATAATCATCATACATAACTTGCATGGTTATACATAACAAAAAATATGGGGCTAGATTTTACACTTTTGTGCAGATCGCCCCAAAATGGGCGGTATTTCCGGCATTGGTGGTAAAATAGATTTTCAGATCACCAGCTTGTCGCCCATTCTCAAAGTCCCTAGTCAGATAGAGAGGGAGCTGAGAGAGAGTGAAGGTGTGTGTGGGTGTGGCGTGGTTGCTTTTGGAGGAAGGAGGGAGACTTTCGAGGTTTAAGCAAATTGGGAAAAAAAAATTAGCTGTTACCAGCCAGATATTTGCCCGAATTTGGTGCCTATACTGGAGGGGGAGGAGGAGGCGTCACAACACGCTATGAAGACTGACGCTGGGAGAGGAGCACATTGGAGGGCGCAAAAAAGCGAGGAGGTTCTCGGATGAGTCAAATGCCTCCCTCCTGCAGGGGAATGATAATTATCATAATAATCATGATTACATCTGTCGGTTATATGTTGTATCAGTTTCTGTGACAATACCTAGCAATGATGTCAAGCAAATATCTCATGCCTTGTTGTCCTGTTACCTTTTACAGAAGAAGCTATCGACGATTAGATCCGTGCAGAGGCGAACGGGTGGGGAGCCACCAGTCCCCAGCGACATCACTGAGATGAAGGAGTGGGCGCTCACACTCATGGGGAAGCACCCCCAGATGGCCACGGAAGCATTTGCAGACCCTGAAGTGATGCCACGTGAGAAAAGTTTACACCATTGCATGATGTAAAGTCAATAGATGCCTCACCTACTGATATCCGAACAAACATATATAATAGATAAGTTCTAAAATTGTCCTAGAAATAATGCTGGCTTAATGAAAATCATTGCAATGCAGAATGTGTTGATGATCATAAATTGTGATATCTGTGATGATTTTGATAGCGATGATGCTTTTGTCGTGCATATGCTGTGTGTAGCGCTGGAATCACCTTGTGAACCTAGCACCCTCCTTCTCCTCTAATAACCTCATTTCTGTTTGGCAGCTCAGCCAGCAGCGCGGGGCCAGGCAAGACCACAGAGGCCAGAAGATGGGGGCGTGGGGCCTGACTCTCCGGACAATCCTTCACCTGGTGCTGAGGAGCTCCAATTCTCGCCTGTCAATCTGCTGGGTCTGTTCTGTACGGAAGAGAGCACGGACTTCGAGAAACCTTCATCGCCATGCTCCAGAAGCCATTCCACTCCAAGGTCATCTAGTGCTCCTCCGGTCATTCCTGCCTCCACTCTGGAGGTACCGGCCCCAAGCACCTCGCCACAGGGCACCCCATTTGTCCCCAGGACGGCGCCGACCCCGCGGAGGTTTCGTGGACGCGACAGGCCTGGTCCACGAGCACCGCATGAGAGCGGAGAGATGGTACAGTTGTCCAGGAGGATTGTAGACATTGGTGACCAGATCCTCGATGCATTGGGAGGCATATCCCAACAGCTGGCCACCATGACAGAGTACGTTCTGCGGGTAGCGGAGGCCCTGGAGGCGATAGCCAGGAATACTGCTGGCACAGGCCTCCCAATGGTCCCGGAGCACGGCACACCACCCCTAGGTTCCACACCACCACTGTGAACGACAGATGAGAGGCAGGACCAAGATCCTGTTTCGAGATCGGAGAATGTTCCCCCCTCAGCACCCCACGCTCCTATACCCGTCCAACCACCACCTCTGCCTTCATCCCACCCAATGAGGCATCACCTGAGGAGCTCTTCGACCAGGCGGCATGGAGCGAGGAGGGGAAGGGGTAGAGGTGGGGAAAAGAAGGGGAGGGGGGAAGGAAAGTGAGGTGCATGTCCACAGGAGATGGCTGTGTTATATCTCCATCTGGGTGTATTCAATTTGTTGCAATGTATGGGGGGAGGGGACCACCCTCCTGTTTTCCATTTGTATTCTGTATTGCTGGACCTATTGACCATTTGATTGATGTCAATGGTCAAAAAAGTGTGGTGTGGGCGGGTGTGGGGTATTTTTGCCCGTGATACTTATGATTTCAGACCAATGGTCGTATAAAATGTATTTTATTCAACATAACCTTGTTGTGCATTGCTTCAGATTGCTGGACCGTTACACAACGGTAATTCCTTAACATGAAAGGGTTAAATAAAACTTAACTCAAATCAACTTAAACTTTAACTGACACCAAGGTGATGCCCACCAATGATGTCTGAGCTGCACACACACAGCGGTGTGTCAGCGTTGTCACTCACAGCAACATTCTTTCAGGCAAATCGTTCAGGTGTCAGCTCCTCACGTAAGAGTCTTACAGCTATGTAGCCACCGTGGGCCCTTTCCTGCAGTCTGGAGGGTGGCATGGGCATGGTTGCATAGCCAGCCTGATTGTCTGGCCCTAGGTCAGAATCTAGCCCCTCGTCCTCCTCTTCCTCTCTCTCCTGAGGTGGAGCATCAGTCCCTTCTGGCAATTCTTGTCCCCTCCTGATAGCCAGATTGTGCAGCATGGAGCACACGACCATGAATTAAGCTACTTGCTCAGAGTTGTAATGTAGCTCCCCTCCTGAGTGCTCCAGGCATCTAAAGCACTGCTTAAGCACAGTTATTGTTTTCTGGACCAGATGGCTCTGGTTGTATTGCTTCTCGACCTTGGTGTGGGTGTCACGCGGTGGGGTCATCAGCCAGGTGGCTAGGCCACGATGACATGCAGGCCGTGATCCTTACCAACGGATCCATTATAGAACCAATTCACGTCCGGACCGGGGTCAAACAGGGCTGCGTCATCGCTCCAACCCTCTTTTCAATCTTCCTCGCTGTCATGCTCCACCTCACAATCAACAAGCTCCCCACTGGAGTGGAACTAAACTACAGAACCAGTGGGAAGCTGTTTAACCTGCGCAGTTTCCAGGCCAGGTCCAAGATCACCCCAACCTCTGTCGTTGAGCCGCAGTATGCGGACGACGCCTGCGTCTGCGCACATTCAGAGGCTGAACTCCAGGATATAGTCAGTGTATTCACTGAGGTATATGAAAGCATGGGCCTTACGCTTATCATCTGTAAGACAAAGGTCCTCCACCAGTCTGTCACCGTCGCACAGCACTGCCCTCCAATCATCAAGATTCATGGCGTGGCCCTCGACAACGTGGACCATTTCCTATATCTTGGGAGACTTTTATCAACAAAGGCAGACATTGATGTGGAGATTCAACATTGCCTCCAGTGTGCCAGTGCAGCCTTCGGCCATCTGAGGAAAAGAGTGTTTGAAGACCAGGCCCTTAAATCTACCACCAAGCTCATGGTCTACAGGGCTGTAGAAATACCCTCCCTCCTGTATGGATCCGAGGCATGGATGATGTATGGAAGGCACCTCAAGTCGCTGGAGATATATCACCAACGATGTCTCCGCAAGATCCTGCAAATCCCCTGGGAGGGCAGGCGCACCAACATCAGTGTCCTCGACCAAGCTAACATCCCCAATATTAAAGCACTGACCACACTCGATCAGCTTCGCAGGGCAGGCCACATAGTTCACATGCCAGATACGAGACTCCCGAAGCAAATGCTTTACATGGAGCTCCTTCGTGGTAAATGAGCCAAAGGAGGACAGTGGAAACATTATAAGACACCCTCAAAGCCTCCCTGGTAAAGTCGACATCACCACTGACACGGAGACCCTGGCCGAAGACCGCCCAAGGTGGGGAAAGTGCATCCGGGAGGGTGTTGAATTCTTCGAGTCCCAACGCAAAGAACGTGAAGAGGCCAAGCGCAGGCAGCGGAAGGAGCGCGGGGCAAACCAGCCTCGCCCACCCCTTCCCTCGACGAATGTCTGTCCCACTTGTGACAAGACCTGTAGCTCTCGTATTGGGCAGTTCAGCCATCAAAGAACTCACTTTGGGAGTGGAAGCCAGTCTTCCTCGATTCCGAGGGACTGCCTATGAATGGCTAGGCCATATCGGTTGTCACCAAGCAACCAGCATTGTCCTGAATATATCCTTACTAGACAATACAAATGCACACGAGGCCCATACTGGAGAGAAGGTCACTCTGTGACCAGTAACCTTTATTTGCCAGCACTGAAGGGAGAAGATGGGTGGAGCTTCCCCTTTTATACCTGAAAGTCCAGGTTAGGAGTGTCTCCCACAAGTTCACCTCTTGTGGTCAGTGTTCTGGCGGTGTACAACTTAGGTCAGTTTATACATGGATTACAATGACAGTAGAATACATGACATCACCTCCCCACCAAAGTCTTATTGGGATCACAGGTTAAGCCTCTCTAGTGGTTTACGCTTCCTTGTAGAGCGTCCGGTTGTTGGGCGCTGGCCTGAGTGTCTGCTGTTTGCGGTGCCTCACGCCTGTCCAGACTGCCCACAGTGATTGGGCTCTCCTCCACTTGGTCCTGGTGTTCGGTCACCTGTGGTGGAGTGAACTCTACATCATGTTCTTCGTCTGCTTCTTCTATGGGGTTGTTGAACCTCCTTTTTGTTTAATCCACGTGTTTGCAGCAGATTTGTCCATTGGTAAGTTTAACGACCAGAATTCCCTCTTTGGCAATTACAGTGCCTGCAAGCCATTTGGGCCCTGCAGCATAGTTGAGGACAAAGACAGGGTCATTGACATCAATACATCGTGCCCTTGCATTCCCGTCATGGTAGTAACTTTGTGACCGATGCCTGCTCTCAACAATTTCTTTCATGGTGGGGTGTATAAGGGATAACTTGGTTTTGAGCGTCCTTTTCATTAGCAGCTCTGTGGGTGGAACCCCTCTGAGCGAGTGTGGTCGGGATCTATTGGCCAACAGGAGGCGTGATAAGCGGCTTTGTAGGGATCCCCCTTGGATTCTGAGCATCCCCTGTTTGATTATCTGCACTGCTCCTTCCGCCTGGCCGTTTGAGGCCGGCTTGAACGGTGCCGTTCTGATATGGTTGATACCATTTCCTGCCATGAAGTCCTGGAATTCAATGCTTGTAAAGCACGGGCCATTGTCGCTGACCAAGACATCTGATAGACCATGGGCGGCGAACATTGCCCGTAGACTTCTACCATGGCAGAGGATGTGCTTGAATTGAGAATGTCACACTCGATCCATTTGGAGTAGGCGTCTACTACAACCAAAAACATTTTTTCCATGAATGGACCTGCGTAGTCCACATGGATGTGTGACCATGGCTTGGCGGGCCAGGACCAGGGGCTAAGGGGGGCTTCCCTGGGCGCATTGCCCAGCTGGGCACACGTGTTGCACCTGCGAACACAACGTTCCAGGTCTGCATCTATCCCTGGTCACCAAACGTGTGACCTGGCAATTGCCTTCACCATGACAATGCCCGGGTGCTCATTGTGGAATTCTCAGATGAACGCCTCTCTGCCCATCTGGGGCATGACTACTCGGTTACCCCATAGTAGGCAATCGGCCTGAATAGAGAGTTCATCCTTGCGCCTGTGAAATGGTTTAAATTCGTCAGGGCATGCCCCGTACGTGGCTGCCCAGTCCCCATTTAGTCAAGACACATTTCTTGACTAAAGACAGTAGCGGGTCTCTATTTGTCCAAACTTTGATCTGATGGGCTGTCAAGGGTGAGCCTTCGCTTTCGAAAGCTTCAACAGCCATGATCATCTCCCCAGCATGCTCGGTTGCCTCCTCGGTGGTGGCTAATGGGAGCCTGCTGAGTGCATCGGTGCAGTTTTCAGTGCCCGGTCTGTGCTGAATTGTATAGTCATAGGCGGCTAACGTGAGTGCCCACCTCTGTATGCGGGCTGACACATTTGCATTTATGGCCTTGTTGTTGGCCAAAAGGGACGTTAGGGGTTTGTGATCTGTCTCCAGCTCAAATTTCCTGCCAAACAGGTACTGGTGCATTTTTTTTACTGCATATACACATGCAAGCGCTTCCTTTTCTACCATCCCGTAGCCCCTTTCTGCCTGGGACAGACTTATGGAGGCATAAGCTACCGGCTGTAACTGACCCTTGGCAATAACATGCTGCAACACACATCCGACCCCATAGGATGACGCATCGCACGTTAAAACAAGTTTCTTCCATGGATCATATAGCGTTAATAGAAAATAACAAATTGCGTGCTCTGTCAAAAGCCCTTTCCTGGCTGTCCCCCCAGAGCCATTCGCGACCTCTGTGTAGGAGCACGTGTAGCGGCTCTAACAGCGTGCCCGATTTGGGAAGAAAGTTACCAAAATAGTTCAGGAGCCTCAGGAACGAACACAGCTCCGTCGTGTTATGGGGTCTGGGTGCTCTCTGGATCGCCTCCGTTTTGGACGCAGTAGGTCTGATCCCGTCTGCTGCTACCCTCATCCCCAGGAATTCTACCTCTGAAGCTAGGAAAATGCACTTCGCCTTTTTCACTGGCATACCTACCCGATCCAGTCTGCGTAACACCTCCTCCAGGTTATGGAGGTGTTCTTCAGTATCACAACCCGTGATGACGATGTCGTCTTGAAAAACCACCGTCCTTGGAATCAACTTGAGGAGTCTTTCCATGTTTCATTGAAAGATCGCGGCGGCTGAGCGAATCCCGAACAGACATCTGTTGTACTCAAACAACCCCTTGTGTGTCGTGATGGTGGTCAGCCTCTTCAACTCACTCGCCAGCTCCTGGGTCATGTAAGCTGAGGTCAGGTCAAATTTTGAAAAAGGTTTGCCACCGGATAGCGTCACAAAGAGGCCCTCCGCTCTCGGTAGTGGGTACTGGTCTTGGAGTGACACCCGATTGATGGTGGCCTTGTAATCACCACATATCCTGACCGACCCATCTGCCTTGAGCACCGGCACAATCGGGCTCGCCCAGTCACTGAATTCAACTGGCGAGATGATGCCTTCCCTCAACAGGCGGTCCAATTCGCCATCTATAGTTTCCCGTATCATGTACGGCACCGCTCTGGACTTGTGGTGTACTGGCCTGGCGTCCGGGTTTATGTGAATCACTACCTTGGTCCCCATGAAAGTGCCGATGCCAGGTTGAAATAGTGAGTCAAATTTGTCCAGGACCTGTGAGCATGATAGTCGCTCCACAGAAGAAATTGCATTGACATCGCCCCATTTCCAGTTCATGACAGCAAGCCAACTCCTCCCCAGCAGTGCGGGATCGCCCCCCGGGACAATCCAGAGTGGCAACCTGTTTGTGGGTCACAACTACCGTGACGCTGCCTAGCACCGGAATGATCTCCTTTGTATATGTCCGTAGCAGTGCGTCAATCGGCAATAATTTTGGCCTCCTGGCCTTTGACGCCCACAACTTGTCGAACTGTTTGATACTCATCAGGGACTGGCTGGCCCCCGTGTCTAGCTCCATTGATATTGGGATGCCATTGAGAAGCACTTTCATCATTATCGGTGGCGTCCTGGTGTATGAACTATATATGTGCTCCACATGAACTCGCTGAACTTCAGCTTCCAGCGATTTCCCCCAGTGTCCATTTGGCCTCGTAGGGCTTACATCGGGCCCGTCCTCCTCGTACATCAACCTGGCTGCAGGCTTCCTGCACATACGCGCCAAGTGACCGCTGACGTTGCAATTTCTGCAGGTATATTGCTGCTACCTGCAAGCTCTGGCTGTGCGTTTGCCTCAACATGAGCCGTTGTTGGAAACAAAAGGTCCATTACCAGTCGATCGTCTCTGACTGTCTCTGTAACTGTCCTTAAACACACCATTGACAGGTGTTGATGGCCCCATTACTGGCCGCATTTTCCCTTGCGATGGCATGAATCGCCGTTCAGCTAGCCATTGTCTCTGTTGAATTCCCCCTTTGGGTTCGAATACATGCTCGGGCATGTCCGTTTGCTCCTGTCTGCCTGGAGAACTGTGTGCCGCGTTAACAATGTTGACTCCCTGTCCATTTGCTGCATTTAAACCAACATTTTTGTCAAACATCATTCTGGTCGTTTCCTCCCCTGAGATAAATGTCTGGGCCATCAAAGCCGTCGTTTCCAGGGTCAAGTCTTTGGTCTCAGTCAGCTTCCTGAAAACCCCAGCATGCCCGATAAAAAAGTCTCGCAGCATCTCCGCTCTGCATTTATCTGGGAACTTACATCGGCTCGCCAGTCGCCGGAGGTCTGCCACGATGTCTGGAACGTTTTGCCCTTCTCGCCGCCGGTGCGTGTAAAACCGGTGACTCACCATGTGCATGCTGCTCGCCAGTTTAAAGTGTTCCCCGCTCAACTTACTGAGCTCTTCAAAAGTCTTGTCCGCCGGCTTCTCTGGCGCTAGAAGGTCCTTCATCAGGGAGTACATCCTGGATCCACAAACCGTCAGGAGATGAGCCCTGCGTTTGTCGGCCGAATCCTGTCCCAGCCGTTCCTTAGTGACGAAACTTTGCTGTAGTCTCTCAATAAAATCGGCCCAATCATCACCAACACAGTACCTCTCGTCTGTGCTGCTAGTGGCCATGCTCGCGTGGTTTAAATCCCAGTTTCTCGTCGCCAAAAATATGTCCTTATTATACAGCACAAATGTACACAAGGCCCAAACTAGAGAGAAGGTCACTCTGTGACCAGTAATCTTTATTTGCCAGCACTGAAGTGGGGAAGATAGGTGGAACTTCCACTTTTATACCTGAAAGTCCAGGTTAGGAGTGTCTCCCACAAGTTCACCACCTAGTGGTCAGTGTTCTCACGGTGTACAACTTAGGTCAGTTTATACATGGATTACAATGACAGTAGAATATATGACAGTCCTTGTGGCTGACTCTTAAACATGTCAGAGACAGCGCTCTCATGCAGAATGTGAGCCTTATCGAAGCTGTCAGACATTTGGCATTCACTGCCATTATGATCTGGTTGTAGTCAACAACTAGTTGGACCTTCAAGAAGTGTAATCCTTTTCTGTTGCGGAAAAGCTCCAGGTCCTGAGTAGGTGCCCGCATGGCGATGTGAGTGCACTGAATTGCACCCTGCATCCTGGGGAACTTAGCAAAATGGTAGAATGCTCCAGCCCTGTCAGTCAGAGCCTCCTTGGTCATGGGGAAGCTTATAAAGTCCATCCTACGTGCGTACAGGGCTTCTGTGACCTGTCTAATGCAGCGATGTGTGGCATGGTGAGACAGAGGGGAAATCTCGAGGAAATTTCAACTGTAGTGGCCCGAAAGGAACCGGATACATAGAAAGACAGTGCCGTGGTGACTTGACCTCGACGGACAGTGATGTCCTGATGGCAGGCTGCATATCTAGCCTGATGAGCTCGCATATTTCAGTGATCACCATATTGTGGAAGCGCAGTCGAGGTAAGACCTCTTTTCCCTGTACATGTGAGGTGTGTAAGGTCTGGCCCTCCTCCTCATTCTGGCACATCTTAAATTGGGCATATAATGATATGCATTAGACATTGAGCCATTTTCACTCTGCAGAATCTGCATATTAATCGATGCAGGCTGAGAAATGGATGGCCCCATTGCAATGAAAGTATAGTGATTGATCAGCAGCAATAATTTCCTCACTAGAATACACCTACAGTAAACCCCAATAGTCCAGAGTCTGAAAAGATGTCTGTCGAGATGGTCACTTCACCTGAGAAGAACTTCAGAGTCAATCCAAACTCCCCCGAAGTTGAAGCAGCCTTTTGAATGAAGCGACCTGCGATTTACAAAGAAGCGCTCACACCGCTGTGATTCGTTCAGAAAAGTTCCACTTTTTCTGAGCGGTGTTTTGGGCGAGCGATATTGTGGGCGAGATGTGTGCGAGGTGGTGAAAGTGACGCTGGACAATCTCCTGAGTGTTAGTTTTGGCAAATATGATCTTTACGCCAAAAAAAGTGGGTGGTCGGTATTACAGAATCTCAGCGTTAATTACGTGCGGAAAGTAACGCTGGGCAATATTATGGGCGTTGTTTTCCCCATTCTGATGATTCCGCCCAAAAAAAGTGGACGGGCGGTATTATTTTCTCCTGGCGTTACACACATGGGGAAAGTAACGCTCCGTGATAAGTGTCCGAAAAATGGCCTTTAGTTTCCATTTTGTGGCTAAATGGGCAATAGCTGGGCATTATACCTCATTTCAGCAGTAAAATAGATGTTAAGTCAGCGTTATGCATGCAAAAAAAGTGTAAAATCTAACCCATGGACTTATTATGCCTTATTTACAAATCAAACTTAACCACTATTTTTCTGTTTCGAAGAAGATACCTTCGCTCTCAAACGGAACGTTCCAAATATGGAGCTAAAATTTACACTTTTGTGCATTTTGCCCAAAAATGGGCGTTTTTTCCGACGTGGGCGGTAAAAATGGGGTTTCAGATCGCTGGCTTCGCGCCCATTCTCAAAGCACCTAGTCTCCATTTTTGAAATTACGCGAGCGATAGGAAATGGGCGGTAGAGTTAAATCTCTCTGACCTTCCGCCGTAAAGCGTCACTATCCTTAGCAACGGCATGGCAATGCTTGATTCCCGCGATTCAGGAGATCAAGGATCATCATGACATGCGCAGAAGAGGAGACAGAGAGAGAGGGAGCTGAGACAGACTGAAGGCATGTGTGGGTGTGGTGTGGCTGCTCTGGGAGGAAGGAGGGAGGGTTTTGAGCTTTAGAGCAAATAGGGAAACAAAAATTAGCTGTTGCAGCCACATACTTGCCCGAATCTGGCCTGTAATGGAGGGAGAGAAAGAGGCATCACAGCACGCTGTGGAGACTGATGCTGGCGAGAGTAGTGAGGTGGGAGAGGAGCACATTGGAGGGCGCAAAAGAGTGTGGGGGTTCTCGGATGAGGCAAATGCCTCCCTCCTGCAGGAGGTCGAGTCACGCTGGAGTGATTTGACCCAGGGAGAGCATGGGAAGCCCACCCCACCCCAAGAAGATATGGACCAACATAGCAGAGGTGGTCCCGTTGGTGACCAACGAGGTGCATGAGGGCAACTAATGCCGCAAACGATGGATCCACCTTGTCGGAACCGCAAAAGTAAGTATTACATTTATTTACATGTACTTGTATATTTATATAATTTGATTTGTACGAGTCATGAGTGACTATCAGCAGATGTGAGGTCTTTCACTTTGACCGGGAATGTTGTACTCAAATCTTGCGGTCATGGTGTGTGGCTTTAGGTAAAGAATGATAATTATCATAATAATCATGATTACATCTGTCGGTTATGTATTGTATCAGTCTCTGTGACAGTACCGAGCAATGATATCACGCAATGATCTCATACCATGTCGTCCTGTCACCTTTTACAGAAGAAGCTATCGATGATGAGGTCTATGCAGAGGCGAATGTGTGAGGTGCCACCAGTCCCCAGCGACAGCACTGACATGGAGGACGGGTGCTCGCACTTGTGGGGAAGCACACCCAGACAGCCACGGAAGCATCTGCAGACCCTGAAGTGATGCCACGTGAGTAAAGTTTACACCATTGCTGTAAAATCACAAGATGCCACACCCACTGATATCTGAACAATCATACATGATCGATGAGTTCTAAAATTGTCCTTGAAATAATGCTGGCCTAATGAAAATCATTGCAATGCAAATGTGTTGATGGTCATGAAATGTGATGTCTGTGATGATTTTGATAGCAGCTTTTGTCGTGCATGTGCTGTGTGTAGCGCTGGACTCACCTTGTGAACATAGCACCTCCTTCTCCTCTAATAACACAGAAACATAGAAAGATAGAAAATAGGTGCAGGAGTAGGCTATTCGGCCCTTCGAGCCTGCACCGCCATTCAATGAGTTCATGGCTGAACATGCAACTTCAGTACCCCATTCCTGCTTTCTCGCCCTTGATCCCCCTAGTAGTAAGGACTACATCCAAATCCTTTTTGAATATATTTAGTGAATTGGCCTCAACAACTTCCTGTGGTAGAGAATTCCACAGGTTCACCACTCCCTGGGTGAAGAAGTTTCTCCTCATCTCGCTCCTAAATGGCTTACCCCTTATCCATTCTTCCTGCATCTAACCTGTCTAAACCCGTCAGAATTTTAAACATTTCTATGAGAGCCCCTCTCGTTCTTCTGAATTCCAGTGAATACATGCCCAGTTGATCCAGTCTTTCTTGATATGTCAGCCATCCCGGGAATCAGTCTGGTGAACCTTCGCTGCACTCCCTCAATAGCAAGAACGTCCTTCCTCAAGTTAGGCGACCAAAACTGTACACAATACTCCAGGTGTGGCCTCACCAAGGCCCTGTACAACTGTAGTAACACCTCCCTGCCCCTGTACTCAAATCCCCTCGCTATGAAGGCCAACATGCCATTTGCTTTCTTAACCACCTGCTGTACCTGCATGCCAACCTTCAATGACTGATGTACCAGGTCTCGTTGCACATCCCCTTTTCCTAATCTGTCACCATTCAGATAATAGTCTGTCTCTTTGTTTTTACCACCAAAGTGGATAACCTCACATTTATCCACATTATACTTCATCTGCCATGCATTTGACAACTCACCTAACCTATCCAAGTCACTCTGCAGCCTCATAGCATCCTCCTCGCAGCTCACACTGCCACCCAACTTAGTGTCATCCGCAAATTTGGAGATACTACATTTAATCCCCTCGTCTAAATCATTAATGTACAATGTAAACAGCTGGGGCCCCAGCACAGAAACTTGCGGTACCCCAATAGTCACTGCCTGCCATTCTGAAAAGTACCCATTTACTCCTATTCTTTGCTTCCTGTCTGCCAACCAGTTCTCAATCTATGTCAGCACACTAACCCCAATCCCATGTGCTTTAACTTTGCACACTAATCTCTTGTGTGGGACCTTGTCGAAAGCCTTCTGAAAGTCCAAATACACCACATCATCTGGTTCTCCCTTGTCCACTACACTGGAAACATCCTCAAAAAATTCCAGAAGATTTGTCAAGCATTATTTCCCTTTCACAAATCCATGCTGACTTGGACCTATCATGTCACCTCTTTCCAAATGCGCTGCTATGACAGCCTTAATAATTGATTCCTTCATTTTACCCACTACCGATGTCAGGCTGACCGGTCTATAATTCCCTGTTTTCTCTCTCCCTCCTTTTTTAAAAAGTGGGGTTACATTGGCTACCCTCCATTCCATAGGAACTGATCCAGAGTCAATGGAATGTTGGAAAATGACTGTCAATGCATCCGCTATTTCCAAGGCCACCTCCTTAAGTACTCTGGGATGCAGACCATTAGGCCCTGGGGATTTATTGACCTTCAATCCCATCAATTTCCCCAACACAATTTCCCGACTAATGAGAATTTCCCTCGGTTCTTCCTTTTTACTCGACCCTCTGACCCCTTTTATATCCGGAAGGTTGTTTGTGTCCTCCTTAGTGAATACCGAACCAAAGTACTTGTTCAATTGGTCTGCCATTTCTTTGTTCCCCGTTATGACTTCCCTTAATTCTGATTGCAGGGGACCTACGTTTGTCTTTACTAACCTTTTTCTCTTTACATATCTATACAAGCTTTTGCAGCCCATTTTAATGTTCCCTGCAAGCTTCCTCTCGTACTCTATTTTCCCTGCCCTAATCAAACCCTTTGTCCTCCTCTGCTGAGTTCTAAATTTCTCCCAGTCCCCAGGTTCACTGCTATTTCTGGCCAATTTGTATGCCACTTCCTTGGCTTTAATACTATCCCTGATTTCCCTTGATGGGCACGGTTGGGCCACCTTCCCTTTTTTATTTTTACGCCAGACAGGGATGTACAATTGTTGTAGTTCATACATGCGGTCTCTAAATGTCTGCCATTGCCCATCCACAGTCAACCCCTTAAGTATCATTCGCCAATCTATCCTAGCCAATTCACGCCTCATACATTCAAAGGTACCCTTCTTTAAGTTCTAGACCATGGTCTCTGAATTAACTGTTTCATTCTCCATCCTAATATAGAATTCCACCATATTATGGTCACTCTTCCCCAAGGGACCTCGCACAACGAGATTCCTAATTAATCTTCTCTCATTACACAACACCCAGTCTAAGATGGCCTCCCCACTAGTTGGTTCCTCGACATATTGGTCTAGAAAACCATCCCTTATGCACACCAGGAAATCCTCCTCCACCGTATTGCTTCCAGTTTGGTTAGCCCAATATATATGCATATTAAAGTCACCCATGATAACTGCTGCACCTTTATTGCATGCACCCCTAATTTCCTGTTTGATGCCCTCCCCCACATCACTACTACTATTTGGAGGTCTGTACACAACTCCCACTAACGTTTTTTGCCCTTTGGTGTTTTGCAGCTCTACCAATATAGATTCCACATCATCCAAGCTAATGTCCTTCTTAACTATTGCATTAATCTCCTCTTTAACCAGCAATGCTACCCCACCTCCTTTTCCTTTTATTCTATCCTTCCTGAATGTTGAATACCCTTGGATGTTGAATTCCCAGCCTGATCATCCTGGAGCCACGTCTCTGTAATCCCAATGACATCATATCTGTTGACATCTGTTGTAGAGAGTAGAAATATATATATATATAACTAGGCATTAGGCACCTGCTGGATATTTAAAACTCACATAAGCTTAAAATGGACACACACATAAAATGGCTGCCCAGCCATGATGGGAAATCAGGTAGTCAAGCTGTGAACTGTTGAACGTTCAATGACCAAGCAATAACCCTGTGAGGCCCACTATAGGAATGCCTGGGATGCGGGAAGACAGAGATAAGAAGGAAACCATCTCCTGTGAACAAGGTCATAAACCAATTAATTCTCCCAGATGAAAGAACTAGGGAGAGAACCTATAAAGTCATCGATCAGCCCAAGCTGACAATAACCGAACATATGGTTCCCGGGATAATAGGGGAATTCTATTGGGTTAAAAGAACCTATATGTAATCTATAATCGTTGTGATTGGCTTGTGTCCAGCCGTGATGGGCTGTGTAGCTGTAGTAAACTGTTTGTAACTGTTGTGAAACATAAAAGTGAATGTAACCCTTTGTTTTGGGGAGAGAAGCCTGGACTCAGTCTTGTGATTTCCTCCATGGTAAGCGTAATAAAGGCCGCATCAGCATTGGAACCAACTCTGAGTGTTGAGTGCTTTTTCTGAGAAAACACTAACGCTAACAACATCTATTTGCACAGTTAATTCATCCACCTTAATACGGATACCCCTTGCATTAAGACACAAAGACTTCAGGCTTGTTTTTTTAACACCCTTTGTCCTTTGAGAATTATGATGTAGTGTGGCCCTTTTTGTTTCTTGCCTTTGTTTTCTCGGCCTTCCACTATTGCTTTTTACCTTTCTACCATCTGTTTCTGACTCCATATTACTTCGCCCTGTCTCACTGCATATATGTCGTGGTACATGTAGGTACCAACGATATAGGTAAGAAGCGGGAAGAGATCCTAGAAGCTGAATTTAGGGAGCTAGGAGTCAAATTAAAAAGTAGGACCTCAAAGGTAGTAATCTCTGGATTGCTACCAGTTCCACATGCTAATCAGAGTAGAGGGAGCAGGATAATTAGAATAAATACGTGGCTTGAGCAGTGGTGCAAGAGCAATGTCGGGTGCAAATTGCAATCAGCCAATGTAGCAGGTGAACACCTAACAGTCCTATACAGGTCCAGCGGGCTACCCAATGCTGTAGCCTGCATCCCTGGGACCAGAACGATGTATCATAAAGTGTCCCCACAGCTGACAGAAGTAGGCAAGCTGCAGAGTAAATGATCCCCGGAGAGCAGAGGTACCGGTAGCAATACCCTGCCTCAGATCGGTTTAACATTGCAGGCACCCGATGGCATGAACCGCCACAGACCAGAAACAGTAAACTGCGTCTATGCTCTCAGTCGGCTACCGTCGCCCACCACCCAGGTTGAAAAGTCGCAGCCCACAAACCCACTTGCCACCACGGCCAAGCCCAAGGGTCACCCGCAATGGCTCCTCCGAACGGGACCTGGAGCAGCCAGTGTCCCAAACTAGAGAGTGCTCACAATGGTGCCCGAAAGGAAAGCGAGTCAGCAGTCCCCTGCAAACTGCTAGACAAGACAAGGTAGCCCCACCGTCGCTTAGACGAAACGCTCAATCGCTCAGACTGTGTCCCAGGGAACAGCAGCGACACTGTGCAAATGAAAAGGACAGGGAGGTCACAGACACATCAGCTGTCTTTGGGCCTGCCTGAAACTAGGAGCAACGGCAAGAGCCCTGAGCTCCAGCAACTCGAGCAAAATGAGCTCACCTTGCCCACAGACCCACTAGCATGGGGCACTGCGCCGCCACCAGACGACCCAGATCTCATCCGGCTATGCTGGAACTAGAATGTCCTTGTGTACCTGTACTGAGATAGCTGCACTGATCATGTAAATGTACCACAGAAAAAGAAACGCAACTGTAATCCACCCAACACATGTATCAAGATGTAAATGTAAAACCCATGTGATGAACTTGAATGCAACTTGCATGTAACATAGAAACATTGAAACATAGAAAATAGGTGCAGGAGTAGGCAATTCGGCACTTCGAGCCTGCACCACCATTCAATAAGATCATGGCTGATCATTCCCTCAGTACCCCTTTCCTGCTTTCTCTGAATGCCCCTTGATCCCCTTAGCCGTAAGGGCCATATCTAACTCCCTCTTGAATATATCCAATGAACTGGCATCAACAACTCTCTGCGGTCAGGAATTCCAAAGGTTAACAACTCTGTGAGTAAAGAAGTTTCTCCTCATCTCAGTCCTAAATGGCCTACCCCTTATCCTAAGACTATGTCCCCTAGTTCTGGACTTCCCCAACATTGGGAACATTCTTCCTGCATCTAACCTGTCTAAACCCGTCAGAATTTTAAAAGTTTCTATGAGATCCCCGCTCATTCTTTTGAACTCCAGTGAATACAAGCCCAGTTGATCCAGTCTTTCTTGATATGTCAGTCCCACCATCCTGGGAATCAGTCTGGTGAACCTTCGCTGCACTCCCTCAAGTCAAGAATGTCCTTCCTCAAGTTAGGAGACCAAAACTGTACACAATACTCCAGGTGTGGCCTCACCAAGGCCCTGTACAACTGTAGTAACACCTCCGTGCCCTTGTACTCAAATCCTCTCGCTAAGAAGGCCAACATGCCATTTGCTTTCTTAACCGCCTGATGTACCTGCATGCCAACTTTCAATGACTGATGTACCCAGGTCTCGTTGCACTTCCCCTTTTCCTAATCTGTCACCATTCAGATAATAGTCTGTCTCTGTTTTTACCACCAAAGTGGATAACCTCACATTTGTCCACATTATACTGCATCTGCCATGCATTTGCCCACTCACCTAACCTGTCTAAGTCACCCTGCAGCCTCTTAGCGTCCCCCTCACAGCTCACACCGCCACCCAGTTTAGTGTCATCTGCAAACTTGAAGATATTATACTCAATTCCTTCATCCAAATCATTGATGTGTGTTGTAAAGAGCTGGGGTCCCAACACTGAGCCCTGCAGCACTCCACTAGTCACTGCCTGCCATTCTGAAAAGGATGCATTTATCCCAACTCTCTGCTTCCTGTCTGCCAACCAGTTCATTATCCGTGTCAGTACATTACCCTCAATACCATGCACTTTGATTTTGCACACCAATCTCTTGTGCGGGACCCTGTCAAAAGCCTTTTGAAAGTCCAAATACACCACATTCACTGGTTCTCCCTTGTCCACTCTGCTAATTACATCCTCAACAAATTCCTAAGATTCATCAAGCATGATTTAACTTTCATAAATCCATGCTGACTTGGACCGATCCTGTCACTGCTTTCCAAATGCACTGGTATTTCATCCGTAATGATTGATTCCAACATTTTCCCCACTACTGATGTCAGGCTAACCGGTCTATAATTACCCGTTTTCTCTCTCCCTTCTTTTTTAAAAAGTGGTGTTACATTAGCTCCCCTCCAGTCCATAGGAACTGATCCAGAGTTGATAAACTGTTGGAAAATGATTACCAATGCATCCACTATTTCTAGGGCAACTTAGTACTCTGGGATGCAGACTATCAGGCCCTGGGGATTTATCAGCCTTCAATCCCATCAATTTCCCGAACACACTTCCCCGCCTAATAAGGATATCCCTCAGTTCCTCCTTCTCACTAGACCCACTGTCCCCAAGTACATTTGGAAGGTAATTCGTGTCTTCCTTCGTGAAGACAGAACCGAAGAATTTGTTCAATTGGTCTGCCATTTCTTTGTTCTCCATTATAAATTCACCTGAATCCGACTGCAAAGGACCTACATTTGTCTTCACTAATCTTTTCTCTTCACATATTTATAGAAGCTTTTGCAGTCAGTTTTTATGTTCCCTGCAAGTTTCCTCTCGTACTCTATTTTCCCCCTCTTAATTAAACCCTTAGTCCTCCTCTGTTGAATTCTAAATTTCTCCCAGTCCTCAGGTTTGTTACTTTTTCTAGCCAATTTATATGCCTCTTCCTTGGCTTTAACACTATCCTTAATTTCCCTTGTTAGCCACGGTTGAGCCACCTTCCCCGTTTTATTTTTACTCCAGACAGGGATGTACAATTAATGAAATTCATCCATGTGATCTTTAAATGTTTGCCATTGCTTATCCACCGTCAACCCTTTAAGTATCCTTTGCCAGTCTATTCTAGCCAATTCATGCCTCATACCATCGAAGTTACCTTTCCTTAAGTTCAGGACCCTAGTCTCAGAATTAACTGTGTCACTCTCCATCTTAATAAAGAATTCTACCATATAATGTCACTCTTCCCCAAGGGGCCTCGCACAACAAGATTGCTAATTAGTCCCTTCTCATTACACATCACCCAGTCTAGGATGGCCAGCTCTCTAGTTGGTTCCTCGACATATTGGTCGAGAAAACCATCCCTAATCTACTCCAGGAAATCCTCCTCCACCGCATTACTACCAGTTTGGTTAGCCCAATCAATATGTAGATTAAAGTCGCCCATGATAACTGCTGTACCTTTATTCCACACCTCCCTTATTTCTTGTTTGATGTTGTCCCAACCTCACTACTACTGTTTGGTGGTCTGTACACAACTCCCACTAGCGTTTTCTGCCCTTTGGTATTCCGCAGCTCCACCCATACCGATTCCACATCATCCAGGCTAATGTCCCTCCTTACTATTGCATTAATGTCCTCTTTAACCAGCAACGCCACCCCGCCTCATTTTCCTCTCTGCCTATCCTTCGTAAATGTTGAATACCCCTGAATGTTAAGTTCCCAGCCTTGGTCACCCTGGAGCCATGTCTCTGTGATGCCAATTACAACATATCCATTAACTGCTGTCTGCGCAGTTAATTCGTCCACCTTATTCCGAATACTCCTCGCATTGAGGCACAGAGCCTTCAGGCTTGTCTTTTTAACACAATTTGCCCCTTTAGAATTTTGCTATAATGGGGCCCTTTTTGTTTTTTGCCTTGGGTTTCTCTGCCCTCCACTTTTATTATTCTCCTTTCTATCTTTTGCTTCTGCCTCCATTTTATTTCCCTCTGTCTCCCTGAATTGGTTCCTATCCCCCTGCCATATTAATTTAACTTCTCCCAAACAGCACTAGCAAACATTCCCCCTAGGACATTGGTTCCAGTCCTGCCCAGGTGCAGACCGTCCAGTTTGTACTGGTCCCACCTCCCACAGAACCGGTTCCAATGCCCCAGGAATTTGAATCCCTCTCTTTTACACCACTCCTCAAGCCACGTATTCATCTGAGCTATCCTGCGATTCCTACTCTGACTAGCAAGTGACACTGGTAGCAATCCTGAGATTACTACTTTTGAGGTCCTACTTTTTAATTTAGCTCCTAGCTCCCTAAATTCGTCTCTTAGGACCTCATCTCATTTTTTACCTATATCGTTGGTACCTATGTGCAACACGACAACTGGCTGTTCACCCTGCCTTTTCAGAATGTCCTGCACCCGCTCCGAGACATCGTTGACCCTTGCACGGGCCATTAGCATGATTTCTGTGTGCGGGTGGGAGAGAATGGAGTAGTCATGGACTCACAACCAGAAACCACTGGGACCTCCACTGGCAAACAAATCTCACTACTAACCTACCCAAGCTCCAATGGTCAACCAGGAAGAGCAAAGCCCAGGTCACTGTCAATGTACAAGTCAATTTGCATTAAAGACTTGGGGGGAAGTGATGTCATGTATGTAGACCATGTATACTAACTATATAGTCATATAAGGTATGCCAGCAGAGGGCACGGCAGTGGGAGACCTGAGGGTCACCTGCATAGGTGTGCAGGGCCCAGTATAAGAGACTTCCCACCATGCTTGTGCCTCACTCTGGAGTTACAATAAATGGGACTAAGGTGATAACAGCTCAAGTACAATTCTAGACCTCATGGAGTCATTCAGAAGAGTATTAAAGACATAACAAGCCCCATCTCCTAAGCCCTCATACCACAGTCTCATCTCTCTCCTGAGCCCTCATTCCCTAGTCTCCCTCTCGATCCCCACACTCGACCCCCCCCCCCCCCGCCCCGATAGTCACCCTCTTACCAGCCAATTTCTGGACCACTCTGCCAAATTTCAGTATCTCCAGGCCCGACACCAGTCTCCACTTTGTGCAGCAGTGGTCATGTGACATCGCCGATCACAGGCTTCTTTGAGCAGGAGTCACAAAGTGGAGGTCGGGTGTGTACTGCGGTGGGAAAATTTAAGCTCCGATCTCCCAGGCTGCTAGAGGCAGCGCTCCCGAGCAGAACTGTCGATTTTGGGAGACTCCCACCGAAAGCAGGAGAATTCCGAGCATGAACCCCGAAGATGGGCGGCAAATCTGCCAGCTAATGGCCTGGTACCAGATCTACCGACTGCCGATGTTCTGCCAGACATTTTAGAGGTTGGGTGATGTGGGAACTCTTGTTGTAGGGAGTCCCAACCCTGCCCCACCCATTCCCGTGTCAGAAACCTTATTTGATGTTGGCAGAGGCTCCACTGACTCGAGGCCAGATGGTTCAGACCAGGCCTTCCGCTGCTGTTCTGCCAGAGTTTAGGTGGGAGAGCGAAGCAGGCCTGCAAGTTTCAAAGCGGTCATTTTGACTTTTTGCAATTGTATAAAATGGGTGATAGCGAATTGACAGCTTGTTTTACATCTCTGCCAGAAGCAAAATTACCCCCAAATGGTTTCACATTAAAAGCTTTGTTAAACCGACATTAACGCATATATTAGGATATATTGGGGATGAAATTCAGTGCAGCCAGAAAGCTGGTGGTGTTAAGACCTTTTTTCCCTGATTAGCGCCGCAATGTTTGCGGCGGCCATTGGATCCAAATTCAGTTTTTTGACCACAAAACTTGAAAGCTTGCAGTATTAACTGGGGTGTTATTCCCACGGGAAATTCACCCTTCGGTTGATGTGGCAGCTGCCATTGCAGCACAGGTACGAGAGAATGATGATCAGTGCTGCTTTGGAGTGGATAGCCGCGACTCTGCAAGAGTCAACAGAGCGTCTAAGTGCTGTCATATCTAGTGGTTTTCAGACTTGTGGCTGCTCGCATGCAATCTCAGCTGGATGCCCCCCGAGACCGCAGTGTTGCTTTTGCTGCTGGGTCCACCACGGGCCATGGGGGACCTTGGGGTGTGGCGCCACAGATTGGTGGTGGTGGGGTATTGTGCCACCCCTGGTGAGTTACTCAGGCTTCTCGGGCCAGGATACGGATGATGCTCTGGCTCGCAGCATTCCTGGAGGTGGATGGGTCAAGCCACCCCTCCCGGGATGCTCTTCCTCCACTTTGGGCGGTCTTGGGCTAGGGATTCCCAGGTGCCGTTGGGGATGTTGCACTTTATCAAGGAGGCTTTGAGGGTGTCCTTGAAGCATTGTCTCTGCCCACCTGGGGCTCACTTGCCGTGTCGAGGCTTTGAGACGAGCGCTTGCTTTGGGAGTCTCGTGTTGGGCATGCGGACGATGTGGCTCGCCCAGCGGAACTGATCGAGCGTGGTCAGTGCTGCAATGCTGCAATGCTGGAGACGTTGGCCTGGGTAAGTACACTGACATTGGTGCATCTGTCCTCCCAATGGATTTGCAGAATCTTGCGGAGGCATCGCTGGTGGTACTTCTCCAGTACTTTGATATGTCTACTGTATATAGTCCAAGTCTCTGAGCCATATAGGTGGGCAGGTATCAATACTACCCTGTAGATCATAAGCTTGGTGCCAGCTTGAGGTCCTGGTCTTCAAACACTCTCTTCCTCAGGCGACCGAAGGCTGCGCTGGCACACTGGAGACAGTGTTGGACCTCGTCATCGATGTCTGCCTGAGGAATGGACAATGGTCCACATTATCCAAGGCCTCACCGTGGTTTTTGATAACTGGGGGGGCAGTGCTGTGTGACAGGGTCAGGTTGGTAGAGGACCTATGTCTTACGGATGTTTAGAGTAAGGCTCATGCTTTCATTCGGTAAAGGTGTTGATAATGGCTTGGAGTTTGGTCTCCGAATGTGCGCAGATGCAAGCAGAGGATGAGATGACCTTGGATTTAGCCTGGAGGTGGCGGAGGTTGAATAGATTCCCATTTGTTAACACGTGGAATGCTGAGCTGGGGCGACATTGTTTTCCCCTTTTCTCTTTCTTTATTCCTGTTTCTCTATTTCTCTCTCTCCCAATCAAATTTTCTCTTTCTGTTTCCCATTCCCTTTCCTCACCTATCTCTTTCTCCTTTGTCTTTTACTCCCTTCCCCCTCTCTCTCTCCCTCTCTCTCTTACCCTCTCTCTCCCTCACTCTCTCGAATCTCTCTCTCGAATCTCTCTTTTCCTCTCCTTACCTCTTTCTCTTTCTCCCTCTTTCCCTCTCCCTCTCTCTCTATCCCTCTCTCTCACCCTCTCTCTTTCCCTCTCCCTCTCTCCTTCCCCTTGAGTGCGGTTTCTGTGCTGAACTCCTGCAGTCCCTTGAAGAGGATCCTGGACTTGTTGCTCAGCAATACGAAGCTGGCTATGGGATCTCGCCCTGTCCAGAGCTCGCTGATCTCCCCCAGATGATCTCTTACTGGACTGCTCTGCTGCTGACTCAGCTGCTGTCGTCGAGCTAAACTGGCTCCGAGATATCTGCCACTGTGCACCGGCCCTAAAAGCTGGCGGGGGCTCCATCAGCTAAAGGGCCGGCTTCTTAATGGTCAAAATGGGTCCGATGGCGGAGCGGCAGCGGTGCACACATTTACCATGTTACTACTGCCACAATCTCCGCACCGCGAGATTCGGTCGATCGCGACGATGGCCCACAATGCTGTAAGACCTCCCAAGCCAAATCATGTCGGGGCGGCCAGTTGACAAATGGCCGCTGCAAACGGGCAGTAACGGTCGTTCCCGGGACCGTGAATTTCGGGGCCATTGAAATTAGCTCAATGGTTGTCATTAATATCAGGGGAGAAAGAAGAATGGAAGAGCAAATAATGGTAGGGGATTCGATAGTTCGGGGAACAGACAGGCGTTTCTGCGGCCGCAGATGTGACTCCAGGATGGTACGTTGCCTCCCTGGTGCCAAGTGAAGAATATCACTGATCGGTTGCAGGACCTTCAGAGGGGGGAGGGTTAAAAGCCAGAGGTTGTGGTCCATATCGGTACCAATGGCATAGGTAGAAAGAGGAATGAGGTCCTGCAGGCAGATTTTAGGAAGCTTGGAAAGATAGTAAAAAGCAGGACTTCGAAGTTAGTAATCTCCGGATTACTCCCGGTGCCATGAGCGAGTGAGTACAGAAAGAGGCGAATAGAGCAGATGAATGCATGGCTGGAGAGATGGTGCAGGAGAGAGGGCTTTCGACTCCTGAGGCATTGGGGCTGTTTCTGTGTGAGGTGTACAAGCCGGTCGGGTTGCACCTCAACAGAGCCGGGAACACTATCCACAAGGGGGCGGTTTGCTAGTGCTGTTGGGGAGGGTCTAAATTAGCTTGGCAGGGGGATGGGAATCTGAAACTAGATTTAGAAGGGAGAGAAGCAAAGCAGGAAATTGAAGGCAGAAAATTAGAAAGTGAGTTTGGAAGGCAGAGAAAACAAAGGCTAGAAAATAGACAACAAGGCAGTTTGGCAATGCTACATGGTATATTCTTTAAAGCAAGGAGTCGAGGAAATAAGGCAGGTGAGCTAAGATCACAAATAGACACTTGGGAGTATGATATTATAGATATTACTGAGACATGACTGAAAGAAGGGCAGGAATGGCAGCTCAAAATTTCTGGCTATAGGTTTTTCAAACGAGATAGAGAGGGGGTTGAGAAAGGAGGGGGGTTCACAGTATTGGTTAAAAGAACAATTACAGCTGTGAGAAGGGATGATATGTTCGAAGGATCATCAAATGAGGCTATATGGGTTGAACTAAAGAATAAAAAAGGTACAATCACACTGCTGGGTGTGTACTATAAACCCCCAAACAGTCAGAGGGAGATAGAGAGCAAATTTGTAGGCAACTTTCTGACAAGTGCAAAAACAATAGGGCAGTAATAGCGAGGGATTTACATTACCCGAATATAAACTGGGATATTATCAGTGTAAAAGGTGCAGAGGGCACAGAATTCCTAAATTGCATTCTAGAGAATTTTATTAGCTGGTCCACAGCAATCCCAACAAGAAGGGGGCAGTTCTGGATTTAGTGTTAGGGAATAAAGCTGGGCAGGTGGAAGGAGTATCAGTGGGAGAGAATTTTTAGGTATTAATCATAATTCAGTTAGTTTTAGCATAATTATGGATAAGGATAAAGATAAAACATGAATAAAGGTTCTAAATTGGGGGAAAGCCAATTTTACTAGGTTGAAAAGTGATTTAGCAAAAATGGACTGGAAACAGCTACTCGAAGGTAAATCAGTGTCAGAGTAGTGGGAGGTGTTGTGTTCCTGACACAGATGAGATTGCACACAGGGAGGTTAAAGTAACAGTGACCTCAGTCTTTATTAAGACACTCCAGAGTGAGGAACAGGCCTTAGGGGCCGGCTTATATACAGTGCTCCCAAGGGATGCTGGGATCCCTTGGGACTTCAGGCGATGCACTCCCTGTTGGCGGAACATGGGAGTGCATGCTTTACAAATACGCAACATCACTCCCCCGCAAAGTCAAAGTGAAAACTATTTACAAGGTGAGGCGGTCGGGAGCCTTTCTTTTCCTGGTGGACCGCCTCAGTACAAATGTCTGTTCTGGTGTGTTGGCTGTGCCCTCGCTGGGCTGGTGTGTTGTTGGCCCTGCAGGGCTGCTGGGTGAGCCTGGCCTTGCTGGGCTGTTGGGCGTGATGGGTTTGATTTCCTGGTCCGGGGTGGTGTCGTTGATCCTTTGAGTGTGTGTTGTGGGCTCGAGAAAGGTGGTGTCTGCTGTGGGTTGTTCAGGGCAGTCTGTGAGCCGCAGCCTCATTTGGTCCAGGTGCTTTCTGCAAATTTGTCCATTGTCTAGTTTGACTACAAACACCCTACTCCCTTTTTTAGCTATCACCGTGCTCGCGATCCACTTGGGACCATGTCCATAGTTTAGCACATACACAGGGTCATTCAGATCAATTTCCCGTGACACAGTGGCGCGACCATCGTTTACATTTTGTTGCTGCCGCCTGCTCTCTATCTGATCATGCAGGTTGGGGTGAACCAGCGAGAGTCTGGTTTTAAGTGTCCTTTTCATGAGTAGCTCAGCCGGGGGCACCCCTGTGAGCGAGTGGGGTCTCGTGCGGTAGCTGAGCAGTACTCAGGACAGGCGGGTTTGGAGTGAACCTTCTGTGACTCGTTTAAGGCTCTGTTTGATTGTTTGTACTGCCCGCTGTGCCTGTCCATTCGAGGCTAGTTTAAACGGGGCCGAGGTGACATGTTTGATCCCATTGCGGGTCATGAATTCTTTAAATTCGGCACTGGTCAAACATGGCCCGTTGTCACTGACCAGTATGTCAGGCAGGCCGTGGGAGATAAACATAGCCCTCAGGCTTTCAATGGTGGTGGTGGCGGTGCTTCCCGACATTATTTCACATTCAATCCATTTTGAAAAAGCATCCACCACCACCAGGAACATTTTACCGAGAAACGGGCCCGCATAGTCGACGTGGATCCTTGACCATGGTCTGGAGGGCCAGGACCACAAACTTAGTGGTGCCTCTCTGGGTGCGTTGCTCAACTGAGCACACAAGCTGCATTGCCGTACACAGGACTCTAAGTCAGAGTTGATACTGGGGAATCTGGCTATCGCTTTCATCATTACTATACCCGGATGTGTGCTGTGGAGATCTGAGATGAACATCTCCCTGCCCTTTTTGTGTAGCACTACACGGTTACCCCACAACAGGCAGTCTGCCTGAATGGACAGCTCGTCCTTTCACCGCTGGAACGGTTTGATTAGCTCTTGCATTTCAACGGGGATGCTGGCCCAGCTCCCATGCAGTACACAGTTTTTTACTAGGGACAGCAGAGGATCTTGGCTGGTCCAAGTTCTAATCTGGCCGTGACAGGTGATTTATCATTTTCAAACACTTCCATAATCATCAACAAGTCTGCGGGCTGCGCCACCATCAACAAGTTTGCAGGCTGCGCCATTTCCACCCCCGTGGTGGGCTTGTGGCGGATGGTATAGTTATAGGCTGATAGCGCGAGTGCCCACCTTTGTATGTGGGCTGAGGCATTAGTATTTATCCCCTTGTTTTCAGCGAATGAGGGGCTTGTGATCGGTTTCCAGCTCAAATTTGAGGTCAAACAGGTACTGATGCATTTTCTTTACCCCGAACACACACGCTAATGCCTCTTTCTCAATCATGCTGTAGGCCCTCTCGGCCTTAGACAAGCTCCTGGAGGCATAGGCGACAGGTTGCAACTTCCCCGCAACGTTAGCTTGTTGTAATACACACCCGACTCCGTACGACGACACATCACATGTTAGCACAAGTCCTTTACACGGGTTATACAATACAAGCAGCTTGTTGGAGCATAAAATGTTTCTGGCTTTCTCAAAAGCAATTACTTGGCTTTTTCCCCATACCCAGTTCTCACCTTTACGCAATAACACATGTAAGGGCTCAAAGAGGGTGCTTATCCCCGGTAGGAAGTTACCAAAATAGTTGAGGAGTCCCAGGAACGACCGCAGTTCCGTGATGTTCTGTGGCCTGGGCGCGTTCCTGATAGCCTCTGTCTTGGCGTCTGTGGGCCGAGTGCCGGCCGCCGCGATCTTTCTCCCCGAAAACTCCACTTCTGTTTCCATGAAGACGCATTTCGACCTCTTCAGCCGCAGCCCTACGTGATCAAGTTGCTGGAGGACCTCCTCCAGGTTTTGTAGGTGCTCGGCGGTGTCCCGACCCGTGACTAATATATCGTCCTGAAAAGCCACCATGCATGGCACCGACTTGAGTAGGCTTTCCATGGTTCTCTGGAAAATCGCTGCAGCCGACCGAATTCCAAACAGGCATCTGTTGTAGATGAGCAGTCCCTTGTGCGTGTTGATGCCCTTCGAAGACTCTTCCAGCTCCTGCATCATGTAGGCCGAAGTCAGGTCGAGCTTTGTAACATCTTGCCTCCTGCCAGCTTCGCAAATAGGTCATCTGCCTTAGGTAGCAGATATTGGTCCTATGGCGAGAAACGATTAATAGTTACTTTAAAATCGCCGCAAATCCTGACCGTGCCATCACTTTTGAGTAGTGGAACAATCGGGCTGGCCCACTCGCTGAATTCCACTGGGGACATGATGCCCTCGCATTGCAGTCTGTCCAGCTCAATTTCCACTCTCTCCCTCATCATGTGAGGTACCGCTCGCGCCTTGTGGTGAATGGGTCGTGCCTCTGGGACCAAGTGGATCCGCACCTTTGCCCCAGAAAAGTTTCCAATGCCAGGCTCAAAAAAGGAAGGAAATTTGTTCAGAACCTGGGTACATGAGGCCTCATCGACATGTGATAGTGCTCGGATGTCATCCTAGTTCCAGCGGATTTTGCCCAGCCAGTTCCTTCCAAGTAGTGTGGGGCCATCGCCCAGGACAATCCAGAGTGGCAGTTCGTGCACCGTGCCCTCGTAGGTGACCTTGACCATGGCACAGTCCAGGACAGTGATATGCTCTATGGTGTAAGTTCTTAGTTTCGTTGGATGGGGCTCAGGACTGGTCTGAGTGCCTTGTTGCACCACAGTCTCTCAAACATCTTTTTACTCATGATGGAATGGCTAGCACCAGTGTCCAGTTCCATGGCTAAGGCTGAGCCATTCAATTTTACATTTAGCATTATAGGTGGACATTTCATCGAAAATGTGTGCACCCTATGTACTTCAGCATCTGCCTCCTCTCTCTGAGGCTCGAAATTGCTTTAATCCACCATGGACCGATCTTCCACTGCCACGTGGTGGTTAGCAGGTTTTGCAGAGCTTGCAGCTCGTCTGCAAGCTCGTTGGAGGTGCCCCATTGTTCCACAGCTCTTGCAAACATATCCTTTGAAGCGGCATGAATAGGCTGAATGGAAGCCTCCACAACACCAACAAGGTGTGAATTGCCTTGCATTCATCCTTTGTTGTGAATTCTGAGTCATCTGGGTCACCTGACACCTGCTGGCAGTTGCAGGTTCGTGGTTTCTGCCCTGTACATTTCTGCTCACAAACACAGTTCCAGTTAATTTATGAATATTGCTAGCACTTGTGTGCTGAGAGATTTGTTTGGTGTTATCACTGGTGGACATAAATGCCTGTGCTATATAAATGGCCTTAGTGAGGATCGATGTCTCTACAGTCAAAAGTTTTCGTAGGTTGGTCTCGTGGCCAATGCCCGTGCAAAAAAGTCTCTAAGCATTTGCTCCAGGTAGCCAGCAAACTCATATTGTCCTGCAAGTCGCCTTAGCTCGGCGACGTAGCTCGCCACTTCCTGACCTTCAGATCGCTGGCACGTGTAGAACCGATACCTCGCCATCAGCATACTCTCCCTCGGGTTAAGATGCTCCCGAACCAGTGTACACAGCTCTTCATACGACTTATCTGTGGGTTTCACCGGAGCTAGAAGATTCTTCATGAGGCCGTAGGTCAGTGCCCCGCAGGCCGTGAGGAGGACCGCTCTCCTTTTTGCAGCGCTTCCTTCTCCGTCCAGCTCGTTGGCTACAAAGTACTGGTCTCGCCAATCAATATAAGCTTCCCAGTCCTCACCCTCCGAGCCCACAGTTTGCTGCATCTTTGCGTTGTATTCGTATACTCGTTGCCAGTTGTTGTGTTCCTGACACAGATGAGACTGCACACAGGGAGGTTAAAGTAACAGTGACCTCAGTCTTTATTAAGACACTCCAGAGTGAGGAACAGGCCTTCAGGGCCGGCTTATATAAGGTGCTCCCGAGGGATGTTGGGATCCCTTGGGACTTCAGGGGATGCACTCCCTGGTGGCGGAACATGGGAGTGCATGCTTTACAAATACACAACAGGAGGCATTCAAGAGGGAGATATATGGAGTTAAGAACATAAGAGCATAAGAAATAGGAGTATGCCATACCGCCTCTTGAGCCTGCTCCACCATTCAATAAGATCATGGCTGATCAGTGACCTCAAACTCCACTATCCCCATGACTCCAAAAATCTATCTCTCTCTCAGCCTTGAATATGTTCAGAGACAGCATCCAAAGCCCTCTGGGGCAGAGAATTCCAAAGATTCACAGCGCTCTGAGTCAAGAAATTCATCCTCATCTCTGTCTTAAATGGCCTACCCTTTAGCCTCAGACTGTGCCCCCTAGTTCTAGACACTCCAGCCAGGGGAAACAACCTCTCAGCATCTACCCTGTTCATCCCCTTCAGAATCGTATGTTTCAATGAGATCACCTCTCATTCTTCTAAACTCCAGAGAGTATAGACCCATTCTACACAATCTCTCATCATAAGACAACCCTCTCACTGCAGGAATCAATCTAGTGAGCCTCCATTGTTCTGCCTCCCAAGGCAAGTATATCCTTCCTGAGATAAGGAGACCAAAACTGTGCACAGTCCTCCAGGTGTGGTCTCACCAAGGCCCTGTACAATTGTAGCAAGATCTCCTTACTCCTATACTCCAACCCCCTTGCAATAAAGGACAACATGCCATTTGCCTTCATTATTGCTTGCTGTACCTGCATGCTAGCTTTCTGTGTTTCTTGCACAAGGACATCCAAATCTCTCTGAATACCAACACTTAAAAGTTTCTCACCATTTAAAAAATATTCTGTTTTTCTATTCTTCCTACAAAATTGAATAACCTCACATTTCCCCACATTATACTCCATCTGCCACCTTACTGCCCACTCACTTTATCTATCTATATCCTTTTGCAGATGCTTTGTGTTCTCCTCACAGCTTACTGTTCCACCTAGCTTTGTATTGTCGGCAAACTTAGAAACATTACACTCAGTCCCTTCATCTAGGTCATTAATATAGATTGTAAATAGCTGAGGTCCCAGCATTGATCCTTGCGGCACCCAACTAGTCACAGCCTGCCAACCTGAAAAAGACCTGTTTATCCCTATTCTCTGTTTTCTGTCCATTAACCAATCCTCTATCCATGCTAATGCATTACCTCCAATCCCATTAGCCCTTATCTTGTGTAATAATCTTTAATGTGGCACCTTATCGAATGCCTTTTGGAAATCCAAATATACTTCATCCACTGGTTCCCCTTTATCTACCCTGCTAGTTACATCCTCAAAAAACTCGAACAAATTTTTCAAACACAATTTTCCTTGCATAAAACCATGTTGACTCTGCCTAATCAGGTTATGATTTTCTAAGTGTTCTGATACCACTTCCTTAACAATGGATTCCAGCATTTCCCGACAACTGATGTAGTTCCCTGTTTTCTTTCTCCCTCCTTTCTTGAATAGCGGTGTTACATTTGCTACCTTCCAATCCACTAGAACGTTTCTAGAAACTAGGGAATTTTGAAAGATCAAAACCAATGCATTCACTATCTCTACATCTACCTTTTTTTGAACCCAAAGATGTAGGTCGTCAGTTCCAGGGGATTTGTCAGCTTTTATTCCCATTAGTTTCTCTAGTACTTTTTCTCTACTTTTCTGAATTACATTAAGTTCCTCACTCTCATTGGTCTCTTGGTTCCCTATCATTTTAGGTATGCTTTTTGCATCATCTACAGTGAAGACTGATACAGGGAGCAGGCTATCTTAGATCTGGTCCTATGTAATGAGACAGGATTAATAAACAATCTCCTAGTAAAGTATCCCCTTGGAATGAGTGATCAAAGCATGATTGAATTTCAAATTCAGATGGAGCGTGAGAAAGTTGGATCTCTAACCAACGTACTAAGTTTAAATAAAGGAGACTATGAAGGTATGAGGGCAGAGTTGGGTAAAGTGGACTGGGAAAATAGAGTAAAGTGTAGGATGGTTGATGAACAGTGGTGTACATTTAAGGCGATATTTCACAACTCTCAAGAAAAATATATTCCAGTGAGGAGGAAAGGGTGTAAGAGAAAAGATAGCCATCCGTGGCTAACTAAAGAAATAAAGGACAGTATCCAACTAAAAACAAGGGCATACAAAGTGGCCAAAACTAGTGGGAGGAGAGAAGACTGGGAAACTTTTAAAAGCCAGCAAAGAACGACTAAAAAAATGATTAAGAAAGGGAAGATAGACTATGAAAGCAAACTTGCACAAAATATAAAAACAGATAGCAAGATTTTCTATGGGTATATAAAAAGGAAAAGTGTGGCGAAAGTAAATGTTGGTCCCTTAGAGGACGAGACTGGGGAATTAGTAATGCTGAACATGGAGACGGCAGAAACTCTGAACAAATATTTTGTATCAGTCTTTACGGTAGAGGACACTAAAAATATCCCAACAGTGGATAGTCAAGGGGCTATGGGGGGGCAGGAACACAATCACAATCACTAAGGAGGTGGTACTCAGTAAGATAATGGGACTAAAGGAAGATAAATCCCCTGGACCTGATGGCTTGCATCGGAGGGTCTTAAGAGAAGTAACGGCAGGCATTGGTTGTAATTTACCAAAATTCACTGGATTCTGGGGATGTCCCAGCAGATTGGAAAACTGCAAATGTAGCGTCCCTATTTAAAAAAGCAGGAAACTATAGACTAGTTAGCCTAACATCTATGTTTGGGAAAATGTTGGAGACCATTATTAAAGAAGCAGTAGCAGGACATTTGGAAAAGCAAAATTCGGTCAGGCAGAGTCAACATGGATTTATGAAGGGGAAGTCATGTTTGACAAATTTGCTGGAGTTCTTTGAGGATGTAACGAACAGGGTGGATAAAGGGAACCAGTGGATGTGGTGTATTTGGACTTCCAGAAGGCATTTGAGAAGGTACCACATAAAATGTTACTGCACACGATAAAGGGGTTGGGGGTAATATATTAGCATGGATAGAGGTTTGGCTAACTAACAGAGAACAGAGAGTTTGGAAAAATGGTTCATTCTCTGGTTGGCAACCAGTAACTAGTGGGGTACCGCAGGGATCAGTGCTGGGTCCCCAACTATTTACAATCTACATTAACGACTTGGAAGAAGGGACTGAGTGTAACATAGCCAAGTTTGCTGATGATACAAAGATGGGAGGAAAAGCAATGTTTGAGGAGGACACAAAAAAGCTGCAGAAGGACATAGACAGGCTAAGTGAATGGGCAAAAATTTGGTAGATAGAGTATAATGTTGGAAAGTGTGAGGTCATGCACTTTGGCAGAAAAAAATCAAAGAGCAAGTTATTATTTAAATGGAGAAAGATTGCAAAGTGCTGCAGTACTTGTGCATGAAACACAAAAGGATAGTCTGCAGGTATAGCAAGTGATCAGGAAAGCCAATGGTATCTTGGCCTTTATTGCAAAGGGGATGGAGTATAAAAGCAGGGAAGTCTTACTACAGTTGTACAGGGTATTGGTGAGGCCACACCTGGAATACTGCGTGGCAGTTTTGGTTTCCATATTTACGAAAGAATATACTTGCTTTGGACACAGTTCAGAGAAGGTTCACTAGGTTGATCCGGGGATGAGGCGGTTGACTTATGAGGAAAGGTTGAGTAGGTTGGGCCTCTACTCATTGGAGTTCAGAAGAATGAGTGGTGATCTTATCGAAACGTATAAGGTTATGAGGGAGCTTGACAAGGTGGATCCAGAGAGGATGCTTCCACTGATGGGGGAGTCGAGAACTAGAGGGCATGATCTTAGAATAGGGGGCCGCCCATTTAAAACAGAGATCAGGAGAAATTTCTTCTCTCAGAGGGTTGTAAATCTGTGGAATTCGCTGCCTCAGAGAGCTGTGGAAGCTGGGACATTGAATAAATTTAAAACAGATATAGACAGTTTCTTAAATGATAAGGGGATAAGGGGTTATGGGGACCAGACGTTGAAATGGAGCTGAGTCCATGATCAGATCGGATGATGCAGCACAGTAGGGCAAGAAAAAGAGCGGGAGAGCGATAGTGATCAGGGATTCAATTGTAAGGGGAATAGATCGGCATTTCTGTGGCTGCAACCGAGACTCCAGGATGGTATGTTGCCTCGCTGGTGCAAGGGTCAAGGATGTCTCGGAGCGGGTGCAGGAAGTTCTGAAAAGGGAGAGTGAACAGCCAGTTGTCATGGTGCACATTGGTACCAACGATATAGGTAAAAAAATGGGATGAGGTCCTACGAGAGGAGTTTAAGGAGCTATGAGCTAAATTAAAAAGTAGGACCTCAAAAGTAGTAATCTCAGGATTGCTACCAGTGCCACATGCTAGTCAGAGTAGGAATCACAGGATAGCTCAGATGAATATGTGGCTTGAGCAGCGGTGCAGCAGGGAGGGATTCAAATTCCTGGGGCATTGGAACTAGTTCTGGGGGAGGTGGGACCAGTACAAACCGGATGGTCTGCACCTAGGCAGGACTGGAACCAATGTCCTAGGAGAAGTGTTTGCTAGTGCAGTTGGGGAGGAGTTAAACTAATATGGCAGGGGGATGGGAACCAAAGCAGTGAGACAGAGGGAAACAAAATGGAGACAGAAGCAAAAGACAGAAAGGAGATGAGTAAAAGTGAAGGGCATAGAAACCCAAGGCAAAAAACAAAAAGGGCCAATTTGCAGCAAAATTCTAAAGGGTCAAAGTGTGTTAAAAAGGCAAGCCTGAAGGCTCTGTGCATCAATGCGAGGAGTATTCAGAATAAGGTGGACGAATTAACTGTGCAAATAGCAGTTAATGGATACGATGTGGTTGGCATCACAGAGACATGGCTCCAGGGTGACCAAGGCTGGGAACTCAACATCCAAGGGTATTCAACATTTAGGAAGGATAGACAGAAAGGAAAAGGAGGCGGGATGGCGTTGCTGGTTAAAGAGGAAATTAATGCATTAGCTTGGATGATGTGGAATCGGTATGGGTGGAGCTATGGAATACCAAGGGGCAAAAAACACTAGTGGGAGTTCTGTACAGACCTCCAAACTGTAGTCGTGATGTTGGGGAGGACATCAAACAGGAAATTAGGGGTGTATGCAATAAAGATGCAGCAGTTATCATGGGTGACTTTAATAGAAACATAGAAACATAGAAACATAGAAAATAGGTGCAGGAGTAGGCCATTCGGCCCTTCTAGCCTGCACCGCCATTCAATGAGTTCATGGCTGAACATGCAACTTCAGTACCCCATTCCTGCTTTCTCGCCATACCCTTGATCCCCCTAGTAGTAAGGACTTCATCTAACTCCTTTTTGAATATATTTAGTGAATTGGCCTCAACAACTTTCTGTGGTAGAGAATTCCACAGGTTCACCACTCTCTGGGTGAAGAAATTGCTTCTCATCTCGATCCTAAATGGCTTACCCCTTATCCTTAGACTGTGTCCCCTGGTTCTGGACTTCCCCAACATTGGGAACATTCTTCCTGCATCTAAACTTTCTAACCCCGGCAGAATTTTAAACGTTTCTTTGAGGTCCCCTCTCATTCTCCTGAACTCCAGTGAATACAAGCCCAGTTGATCCAGTCTTTCTTGATAGGTCAGTCCCGCCATCCCGGGAATCAGTCTGGTGAACCTTCGCTGCACTCCCTCAATAGCAAGAATGTCCTTCCTCAGGTTAGGAGACCAAAACTGTACACAATACTCCAGGTGTGGCCTCACCAAGGCCCTGTACAACTGTAGCAACACCTCCCTGTCCCTGTACTCAAATCCCCTCACTATGAAGGCCAACATGCCATTTGCTTTCTTAACCGCCTGCTGTACCTGCATGCCAACCTTCAATGACTGATGTACCATGACACCCAGGTCTCTTTGCACCTCCCCTTTTCCTAATCTGTCACCATTCAGATAATAGTCTGTCTCTCTGTTTTTACCACCAAAGTGGATAACCTCACATTTATCCATATTATACATCATCTGCCATGCATTTGCCCACTCACCTAACCTATCCAAGTCGCTCTGCAGCCTCATAGCATCCTCCTCGCAGCTCACACTGCCACACAACTTAGTGTCATCCGCAAATTTGGAGATATTACATTTAATCCCCTTGTCTAAATCATTAATGTACAGTGTAAACAGCTGGGGCCCCAGCAAAGAACCTTGCGGTACCCCACTAGTCACTGCCTGCCATTCTGAAAAGTCCCCATTTACTCCTACTCTTTGCTTCCTGTCTGACAACCAGTTCTCAATCCATGTCAGCACACTACCCCCAATCCCATGTGCTTTAACTTTGCACATTAATCTCTTGTGTGGGACCCTGTCGAAAGCCTTCTGAAAGTCCAAATATACCACATCAACTGGTTCTCCCTTGTCCACTCTACTGGAAACATCCTCAAAAAATTCCAGAAGATTTGTCGAGCATGATTTCCCTTTCACAAATCCATGCTGACTTGGACCTATCATGTCACCTCTTTCCAAATGCACTGCTATGACATCCTTAATAACATATATATTGGGCTAACCAAACCGGAAACAATACGGTGGAGGAGGATTTCCAGGAGTGCATAAGGGATGGTTTTCTAGACCAATATGTCGAGGAACCCACTAGGGGGGAGGCCATCTTAGACTGGGTGTTGTGTAATGAGAGAGGATTAATTAGCAATCTCGTTGTGCAAGGTCCCTTGGGGAAGAATGACCATAATATGGTGGAATTCTACATTAGGATGGAGAATGAAACAGTTAATTCAGAGACCATGATCCAGAACTTAAAGAAGGGTGATTTTGAAGGTATGAGGCGTGAATTGGCTAGGATAAATTGGCGAATGATACTTAAGGGGTTGACAGTGGATGGGCAATGGCAGACATTTAGAGACCGCATGGATGAACTACAACAATTGTACATCCCTGTCTGGCGTAAAAATAAAAAAGGGAAGGTGGCCCAACCGTGCCTATCAAGGGAAATCAGGGATAGTATTAAAGCCAAGGAAGTGGCATACAAATTGGCCAGAAATAGCAGCGAACCTGGGGACTGGGAGAAATTTAGAACTCAGCAGAGGAGGACAAAGGGTTTGATTAGGGCAGGGAAAATAGAGTATGAGAGGAAACTTGCAGGGAACATTAAAATGGACTGCAAAAGCTTCTATATATATGTAAAGAGAAAAAGGTTAGTAAAGACAAACGTAGGTCCCCTGCAGTCAGAATCAGAGGAAGTCATAACGGGGAACAAAGAAATGGCAGACCAATTGAACAAGTACTTTGGTTCGGTATTCACTAAGGAGGACACCAACAACCTTCCGGATATAATAGGGGTCAGAGGGACTAGTAAGAAGGAGGAATGGAGGGAAATCCTTATTAGTCGGGAAATTGTGTTGGGGAAATTGATGGGATCGAAGGCCGATAAATCCCCAGGGCCTGATGGTCTGCATCCCAGAGTCCTTAAGGAGGTGGCCTTGGAAATAGCGGATGCATTGACAGTCATTTTCCAACATTCCATCGACTCTGGATCAGTTCCTATCTAGTGGAGGGTAGTTAATGTAACCCCACTTTAAAAAAAAGGAGGGATAGAGAAGACAGGGAATTATAGACCGGTCAGCCTGACATCGGTAGAGGGTAAAATGATGGAATCAATTATTAAGGATGTCATAGCAGCGCATTTGGAAAGAGGTGACATGATAGACCCAAGTCAGCATGGATTTGTGAAACAGAAATCATGCTTGACAAATCTTCTGGAATTTTTTGAGGATGTTTCCAGTAAAGTGGACAAGGGAGAACCAGTTGATGTGGTGTATTTCGACTTTCAGAAGGCTTTTGACAAGATCCCACACAAGAGATTAGTGTGCAAAGTTAAAGCACATGGGATTGGGGGTAGTGTGCTGACATGGATTGAGAACTGGTTGTCAGACAGGAAGCAAAGAGTAGGAGTAAATGGGTACTTTTCAGAATGGCAGGCAGTGACTAGTGTCTTACCGAAAGGTTCTGTGCTGGGGCCTAAATTGGGTGGCAGTGTGAGCTGCGAGGAGGATGTTATGAGGCTGCAGAGTGACTTGGATAGGTTAGGTGAGTGGGCAAATGCATGGCAGATGAAGTATAATGTGGATAAATGTGAGGTTATCTACTTTAGTGGTAAAAACAGAGAGACAGACTATTATCTGAATGGTGACAGATTAGGAAAAGGGGAGGTGTAACGAGACGTGGGTGTCATGGTACGTCAGTCATTGAAGGTTGGCATGCAGGTACAGCAGACAGTTAAGCAAGCAAATGGCATGTTGGCCTTCATAGTGAGGGGATTTGAGTACAGGGGCAGGGAGGTGTTGCTACAGTTGTACAGGGCCTTGGTGAGGCCACACCTGGAGTATTGTGTACAGTTTTGGTCTCCTAACTTGAGGAAGGACATTCTTGCTATTGAGGGAGTGCAGCGAAGGTTCACCAGACTGATTTCCGGGATGGCGGGACTGACATATCAAGAAAGACTGGATCAACTGGGCTTGTATTCACTGGAGTTCAGAAGAATGAGAGGGGATCTCACAGAAACGTTTAAAATTCTGACGGGTTTAGACAGGTTAGATACAGGAAGAATGTTCCCAATGTTGGGGAAGTCCAGAACCAGGGGTCACAGTCTAAGGATAAGGGATAAGCCATTTAGGACCGAGATGAGGAGAAACTTCTTCACCCAATGAGTGGTGAACCTGTGAAATTCTTTCCCACAGAAAGTTGTTGAGGCCAATTCACTAAATATATTCAAAAATGAGTTAGATGTAGTCCTTACTACTAGGGGGATCAAGGGGTATGGCGAGAAAGCACGAATGGGGTACTGAAGTTGCATGTTCAGCCATGAACACATTGAATGGCAGTGCAGGCTCGAAGGGCCGAATGGCCTACTCCTGCACCTATTTTCTATGTTTCTATGTTTCTATGATCTTATTGAATGGTGGAGCAGGCTTGAGAGGCCGTATGGCCTACTCCTGTTCCTATTTCTTCTGTTCTTATGTTCTTATGTTGAAATATTTGTTCACCGTTTGTGCCATTTCCCTGAGTTCAGCGTAAACTTGTTCCCACAAAGAAAATGAGTAGAACTGTCAACTTTAGAGCCCCTTGGATGACAAGGTGCATACAGGGATAGATAAGGCAAAAAAGGGAAGCTTTTTTCATGAACTGAGAGCTCAATACTGCAAAAGGCCTGGAAGAGAAAGTGAAGGGGTGAAATTAAGAAGGAAATTAGGAAAGCAAAGAGATGGCATGAAAAAAATACTGGCAAGTCAAATCAAATAAAACCTAAAGATGTTTTAAAATTACATAAAGAGAATAACTAAGGAAAGAATAGGGCCTATTAGGGACCAAAATGGTGATCTATGTGTGGAGGCGGAGGATCTGAGTCAGGTAATTAATGAATACTTTGCGGCTGTCTTCACAAAAAGGGGGATGATGCAGACATTGAAGTTAAGGAGGGAGAGAGTGAAATATTGGATAAGATAAACATAGTAAGAGAGGACGTATTAAGGGGTTTAACATCTTTAAATCCACAATAAATGGAAGGATAATGAGAGTTGTGGAGGAATAGAGGGACCTTAGTGTGTATGTCCACAGATCCTTAAAGATAGCAGGACAGGTTGAGAAGGCATAAAAAAGCATATGGAACACTTTCCTTTATTAGCCAAGGTATAGAATATAAGAGCAATGAAGTTATGCTAGAACTGTATACAACACTAGTTAGGCCACAGCTTGAGTACTGCATACAGTTCTGGTCACCACATTACCGGAAAGGTGTGATTGCACTGGAGAGGGTGCAGAGGAAATTTACGAGGATGTTGCCAGGACTAGAACATTTTAGCTGTGGGGAATGATTGGATCGGCTGGGGTTGTTTTCTTTGGAACAGAGGAGGCTGAGAGGAGATTTAATTGAGGTGTGTAAAATTATGAGGGGCCTAGATAGAGTGGATAGGAAGGATCTGTTTCCCTTTGCAGAACGGTCAATAACCAGGGGCCATAGGTTTAAAGTAGTTGGTAAAAGGATTAGAGGGGAGATGAGGGAAAAATAATTCACCCAGAGGGTGATGGGGGTCTGGAACTCACTGCCTGAAAGGGTGGTAGAGGTAGAAATCCTCATCACATTTAAAAAGTACTTGGATATGCACTTAAAGAGCCGTGACCTACAGGGCTATGGACCTAGTGCTGGAAGGTCGGATTAGGCTGGGTAGCTCTTTTTCGACTGACACCGACATGATGGGCCGAATGGCTTCCTTCAGTTTTGTAATTTTCTATGATTCTATGATTCTATGATTTTCTATGAAATCAAGTATAATTTAAAAGCCAAGCTATTGGCAGTCAATAAAATATGATGGTGATAGTTGGCATGGGATATGGGCATCATGATTGACAAAAGTGCTAATCTAATAGCAGGTTTCATTTTGTTATGCTCTTATATATTTCAGCTGGGAGAATAGTCTACTACTTCAGTGGTTTCTAGCATGCAAGTTTCAGATGAAAATTATGATAATCCTGAGGCAATGGAATTCCTACAACATTACTATAATTCTCTCCAGTTGAAAAAAGAACTTATTTCAGCACTCTGAATCATTGGACTTGTAGTGGCTAGGGGAACATGTGAAGGTCAAGGAAAAATCAAACTGCAAAATGATCCTGCTTGACTCAACAAAGCTTATTATAAAATAAATATGAGTGAATCCAGTGCGTAAAAGCAACATGTGCATCAGTCGTGGCTCAATTGGCAACACGCTCATTTCCACATCAGATGCTTGTGGATTCATGTCCCACTCCAGAGACTTGAGCACAAAAATCTAGACTGATGCTCCCGTGCAGTACTGAGGGAGTGCTGTACTGTTGGAGGTGCCGTCTTTCAGATGAAACGTTAAACCAAGGCCCCGTCTGCCCTCTCAGGCTGATGTAAAAATCCTATGCCACTATTTTGAAGAAGAGCAGCTGAGTCATGCCCGGTGTCCTAGCCAATATTTATCCCTCAATCAACATCACTAATAGAGATAAAAACATAAGAAATAGGAACAGGAGTAGGCCATATGGCCCCTTGAGCCTGCTCTGCCATTCAATAAGATCATGGCTGATCTGTTCATGGACTCAGCTCCACTTCCCTGCCCGCTCCCCATAACTCCTTATCGATTAAGAAACCATCTATTTCTGTCTTAAATTTATTCAATGTCCCAGCTTCCACAGCTCTCTGAGGCAACGAATTCCACAGATTCACAACCCTCCGAGAGAAGAAATTTCTCCTCAACTCTGTTTTAAATGGGCGGCCCCTTATTCTAAGATCGTATCCTCTAGTTCGAATCTCCCCCATCAGTGGAAACATCCTCTCTGCATCCACCCTGTCAAGTCCCCTCATAATCTTAAATGTCTCGAAAAGATCACCTCTCATTCTTCTGAATTCCAATGAGTAGAGGCCCAACCTACTCAACCTTTCCTCATAAGTCAACCCCCTCATCCTCAGAATTAACCAAATGAACCTTCTCTGAACTGCCTCCAAAGCATGTATATTCTTTCTTAAATATGGAAACCAAAACTGCACGCAGTATTCCAGGTGTGGCCTCACCAATAGCTTATATAGCTGTAGCAAGACTTCTCTGCTTTTATACTCCATCCCTTTGCAATAAAGGCCAAGATACCATTGGCCTTCCTGATCACTTGCTGTACCTGCATACTATCCTTTTGTGTTTCATGCACAAGTACCCCCAGGTCCCGCTGTACTGCGGCACTTTGCAATCTTTCTCCATTTAAATAATAACTTGCTCTGTGATTTTTTTTCTGCCAAAGTGCATGACCTCAAACTTTCCAAATTATACTCCATCTGCCAAATTTTTGCCCACTCAAGTAGCCTGTCTATGTCCTTCTGCAGATTTTTTGTGGTCCTCCTCACTCATTGCTTTTCCTTCCATCTTTGTATCATCAGCAAACTTGGCTACGTTACACTCAGTCCCTTCTTCCAAGTCATTAATATAGATTGTAAATAGTTGGGCACCCAGCACTATCCCTGTGGCACCCCACTAGTTACTGGTTGCCAACCAGAGAATGAACCATTTTTCCAAACTCTCTGTTCTCTGTTAGTTAGCCAAACCTCTATCCATGCTAATATATTATCCCCAACCCCGTGAACTTTTATCTTATGCAGTAACATTTTACATGGCACCTTGTCAAATGCCTTCTGGAAGTCCAAATATACCACATCCACTGGTTCCCCTTTATCCACCCTGTTCGTTACATCCTCAAAGAATTCCAGCAAATTTGTCAAATATGACTTCCCCTTCATAAATCCATGCTGACTCTGCCTGACCGAATTTTGCTTTACCAAATGTCCTGCTACTGCTTTTTTAATAATGGACTCCAACATTTTCCCAACCGTAAGAACATAAGAACATAAGAATTAGGAACAGGAGTGGGCCATCTAGCCCCTCGAGCCTGCTCCGCCGTTCAACAAGATCATGGTTGATCTGGCCGTGGACTCAGCTCCACTTACCTGCCCGCTCCCCATAACCCTTAATTCCTTTATTGGTTAAAAATCTATCTATCTGTGACTTGAATACATTCAATGAGATAGCCTTAACTGCTTCCTTGGGCAGAGAATTCCACAGATTCACAACCCTCTGGGAGAAGAAATTCCTTCTCAACTCGGTTTTAAATTGGCTCTCCCGTATTTTGAGGCTGTGCCCCCTAGTTCTAGTCTCCCCAACAAGTGGAAACAACCTCTCTGCCTCTATCTTGTCTATCCCTTTCATTATTTTAAATGTTTCTATAAGATCACCCCTCATCCTTCTGAACTCCAACGAGTAAAGGCCCAGTCTACTCAATCTATCATCATAAGGTAACCACCTCATCTCCGGAATCAGCCTCGTGAATCGTCTTTGTATCCCCTCCAAAGCTAGTATATCCTTCCTTAAGTAAGGTGACCAAAACTGCATGCAGTACTCCAGGTGCGGCCTCACCAATACCCTATACAGTTGCAGCAGGACCTTCCTGCTTTTGTACTCCATCCCTCTCGCAATGAAGGCCAACATTCCATTCGCCTTCCTGATTACCTGTTGCACCTGCAAACTAACTTTTTGGGATTCATGCACAAAGACCCCCAGGTCCCTCTGCACCGCAGCATGTTGTAATTTCTCCCCATTCAAATAATATTCCCTTTTACTGTTTTTTTTCCCAAGGTGGATGACCTCACACTTTCCAACATTGTATTCCATCTGCCAAATCTTAGCCCATTCACTTAACCTATCTAAATCTCTTTGCAGCCTCTCTGTGTCCTCTACACAACCCACTTTTCCACTAATCTTTGTGTCATCTGCAAATTTTGTAACACTACACTCTGTCCCCTCTTTCAGGTCATCTATGTATATTGTAAACAGTTGTGGTCCCAGCACCGATCCCTGTGGCACACCACTAACCACCGATTTCCAACCCGAAAAGGACCCATTTATCCCAACTCTCTGCTTTCTGTTAGCCAGCCAATTCTCTATCCATGCTAATACATTTCCACTGACTCCGCGTATCTTTAACTTCTGCAGTAACCTTTTGTGCGGCACCTTATTGAATGCCTTTTGAAAATCTAAATACACCACATCCATCAGTACATCTCTATCCACCATGCTCGTTATATCCTCAAAGAATTCCAGTAAATTAATTAAACATGATTTCCCCTTCATGAATCCATGCTGTATCTGCTTGATTGCACTATTCCTATCTAGATGTCCCGTTATTTCTTCCTTAATGATAGTTTCAAACATTTTCCCCACTACAGATGTTAAACTAACCGGCCTATAGTTACCTGCCTTTTGTCTGCCCCCTTTTTTAAACAGAGGCGTTACATTAGCTGCTTTCCAATCCGCTGGTACCTCCCCAGAGTCCAGAGAATTTTGGTAGATTATAACGAATGCATCTGCTATAACTTCCGCCATCTCTTTTAATACCCTGGGATGCATTTCATCAGACCAGGGGACTTGTCTACCTTGAGTCCCATTAGCCTGTCCAGCACTACCCCCCTAGTGATAGTGATTGTCTCAAGGTCCTCCCTTCTCACATTCCTGTGACCAGCAATTTCTGGCATGGTTTCTGTGTCTTCCACTGTGAAGACCGAAGCAAAATAATTGTTTAAGGTCTCAGCCATTTCCACATTTCCCATTATTAAATATCCCTTCTCATCTTCTAAGGGACCAACATTTACTTTAGTCATTCTTTTCCGTTTTATATATCTGTAAAAACTTTTACTATCCGTTTTTATGTTTTGCGCAAGTTTACCTTCGTAATCTATCTTTCCTTTCTTTATTGCTTTCTTAGTCATTCTTTGCTGTCGTTTAAAATTTTCCCAATCTTCTATTTTCCCACTAACCTTGGCCACCTTATACGCATTGGTTTTTAATTTGATACTCTCCTTTATTTCCTTGGTTATCCACGGCTGGTTATCCCTTCTCTTACCACCCTTCTTTTTCACTGATGGTAGATTATCTGGTTATTCTCACATTGCTGTTTGTGGGAGCTTGCTGTGTACAGATTGGCTGCTGCGTTTCCAATATTACAACCGTGACTACACTTTAAAAAGTACTTAATTGGCTGTAAAGTACTTTGAGATGTCCTGAGGTCATGAAAGGCGCTATATAAATGCAAGTCTTTTGGTTTTTTTCTATTCTGCTTCTGGTGTAATTGTGAAGGCAGTTTAAGACTGCTGGTTTGATAGGGAACATAAGGTGATGCACTCAAATTCCATAGTAGCTTCCCTCGTTAACATATATATAATGTAAATATACCATATATTGTTTAAACTATATTTATTATTTTTGTTAATAGTGCACAGAACCTATTAAACTTGTCACCTTTTTTGAAGTCAGTAAAATGTTCCATTATACAGGATAGCAAAGTACTTGTAATTCTATTTTACTGTTGTTTGCAGTTTTGTTTCTGGTATTGGGACCAATATGAGTAATTTTGAAGTCAATGGAAATTTACATCGGTTGAGATGTAAAATGGGCTGCCAATTCACTATCACATATTTTACATGATCGCACAAAGTCAAAATAAGCCCCAATGAGTTTGAGTAGGGGAGTTGCCAAACCAGCCATGTAATGAGACTGTGGGGATGAAATCGGTCTTCGGCGATGGCACAAAATGAGCAATAGCAAATTGGCAGCCCGTTTTATACCGCGCCCGATTTTCTTTTCCATTGAGGCTGACTGCATGCTTTCTGTGCAGTACATGAGAAAACCACATATGAAATCTTCTACACTAGCCTGCTTGTGTTGAAAGCTCCTTGGCTCATTCTCTCAATGATTCCAGCAGTCTCTCATGCTCCAAAAGCTACCTTCTTTTAAAAGCAGGACTACCAACATCAAGAGCTCTGCCCTCACCATCTGTGGATGGATGTGAGATGACCCTCTAAGCAGGTGCTTCCTACTTCTCCTGGACCACCTCCATTGGCTCTTGCTCAACTATGCACTGTGGTTCAGCCAGTGAACTATCCTCAAACTATGCGTCTAAATCCCCCAAGATTGATAGATCTGTACTGCTGCTTTGTAGAAGGTGCTTGATAACTCTAATTAAGATGATTCCAAAACAATTTCTTTCACACTTTAGGAAGGGGGCATATCTCTGATTATGCCCCCTTCCATATTTACACAAAGAAAAAAGAACAATGTTCGCAACACATCTTTATTGTGGCTTGTTGCCATGCAGTGTGTTTGAGTGAAATTTTCTCTTCTTCCTCTGCTCAAACTGGGCCCTCATCTTCTGCTGGATGTGGAAAGGGAAGAAAGGGACATGGGTTTGTAATTAATGACAAGGTTAAGCAGAGACAGACGTGTAGCATCTCAACCCACCATCACTTTGTTAGGTAGAGTGTGTGAGGGAGAGATTTGCAAAGGATCACATAGGATATACAGAACAGAAACAGGCCATTCGGTCCAACCAGTCTATGCCGGCATTTATGCTCCACTCGAGCCTCCTCCTGTCTTTCCTCATCTAAATCTATCAGCATAACCCTCGATTCCCTTCTCCCTCATATGCTTGTCCAGCCTCCTCTTAAATGCTTCTATACTATTTACTTCAGCCACACCCTGTGGTAGCGAGTTCCACATTCTCACCACTCTTTGGGTGAAGAATTTTCTTCTGAATTCCCTATTGTATTTCTTCGTGACTATCTTATATTGATAGCCTCTCGTCATGCTCTTCCCCACAAGTGGAAACATTCTCTCTGTATCCACTCTATCAAAACCTTTCATAATTTTAAAGACCTCCATTAGATCACCCCCTCAGCCTTCTTTTTTCAGTGAGAAGATAAAAAGAGCGCAACATGGCCAAACACCTCATGGTGCACATCCTTCAGCCTCAGCAGTCACAATGTTCCTGATTTGCCCCCTTCCTAAAGTCTCCATGGCTACCTCTTCTAATACCGACACAATGCGAATGCTTGGTGGGGCTCCTCATTTCTGTGACAGATTCCTGCTTTTGTGTGCCAGCTTGTCTAGCGAGAAGAAAAGGAGTGTGTGGCCTGGTGAAAGGTTGTGCAGATGTGCCTGTCAGGGTAGAAGAGTGTTACTGGTATGTGAAAGATGGCACAAGTCTGAAGAAGTGAGTGGTAAGGGGAACAACTGTGTGGACAGTGGCAGGTGCAGAGTGTGAACGTAGCAGCAGAAGTAGGTTCAGCGAAGTGCGCTGCTGTCATTGGAAGAGATTGATGGGAAGTTATGAAGGCAAGGGTTGTGTGTGCTGAAGCTACAGTTGGTGCAAGGCTAAGAAGAGATTAAGAGAGATCTGATTAGGAGCCTTATCATAACAGTTCGGACCAGATCATTTAACTTTTTTCGACATTACCCCGAGGTCCTGGGTGCAACCAGATTCTGGCATTCACCTGCTCTGCCATCTCTGCCCACTGGTTCTGGACAACTTCACTCGGCACCCTTCTACTGTCTGAAGGAAAGAGCATCTCCTTCCTCATGCTCGACTCCTCCGCCAACATCTCTAGAGCACCGACTGAAAATTGGGGGCCCTTCACCTCTGACTGCTATTTCCACTGTTCAAATGCAATTCAGTTCAAGGCAGCCAAAGTACACCTCCTCATGAAACGGTGTCACTGGTGCCCAATTCCCCGTGCCCCCAATCCGCGAGCTGCCAATAAATAGCATGAGTGGTGCTATCAGCTCGCCAAACATAATCTAATGAGACACAAGCACCAATTAAATTTGTGCCTCTTCCTATACATGATCAAGTACACAATCCAACTCCATCACCCATTTTGCCCCGATTTTGGGTGCTACTTAATTTTCTCTCCCTAAGTATGCACTGCTTTTCAAGGAAATATAGCTCCCATCTCAAGGGTCAAATCGCTCCCATCTCAACACAATGTCATCGGCCCCCCTTTGCAGAGAATGGAGCCGTACCAGGACACACAAGGCATCTCACTGCTGATGACATCACTATAGGAAGCCTAGAGACGAGGAAACATGATATGGAGGCCTGGATTTTCCTTTCTCTTCCCAAACAGAGTTGGGGTGGGACTTCCACTTGGTTTCCTGACCCCCCTCATGACCGTGGCCCACTTTCCTGCGTAGCGGCTGTTTTTATGCACAGGGCAGATTGCAGGTCAGATCTCCACCAGCAAGCAGCAGTCTGCCACTGTCACCCAGGGCTATTTCAACAATATAACATTCTGGGCCCTCTCCATCCAAAGGGAGCACCAGCCAGCTTTCCATCACTCCCACAAGGATTACTGCCACCCCTTTCCTGGTGTTCGCTAGGTACCTTGGTGAAACACCTGTGAACTCATCCCTTTTTGGCATGGAAGCAAGTCATCCTCATTTCGAGGAACCACCTATGATGATGATGGTGGAATAGGCAAATGACAGGAAAATAGGGCAGAGTGCCAGATCCTTCAACCCTGCCGTCATTCAAAGGTGATGGGTGGGCAAAATGTGGCCAGTGACTGGCCAATAGCACAGATGGTGGAAACTACAGGTCGGGACAGGATAACGTTTCTGCTTCTATTCCACTGGACTGGATAGTGGAGGCAAATCCAGGCAAGTTGTGCCTTTATTGTGGTAGGAAATTTGACCTTATTTAAAAAGTGTTGAGCTTTTTTTATATTATTGCATATTTGAAAATTTTCATCTCTGTTGTATTTGTACCAAAAACATAAATTCATTCTTGATAAGGGAGTATGCAATTTTTCTACAAATGTTGCATGGAGGAAATCTTCCCCTTTGTACCACCAGCTAAAAAAAAGCGCTTGGAATTTCCACGGGGGCTGTCTGGCGGGAAATGGTTGGAATCCTTGGAGAAAGATCATAACCAGCTAAACAAACCCATTCACACCATTTCTCCAGGAGTTTGGCCGATCTCCCGCTGAACTCACGGCAGGAGAGCTTGGAGAACCCCGTGGAAATTCAGGGCCTATAGTTTTAAAGTTCATTAACCAAAAGAGAAACAGCCTCATCGTGATCATTTGTGCTGCAGCAAATGTAATTTTTGTTGCAGTTCAAACTTTTTTCTTTGCGGCCTGTAAGGAGCTGTAAAAAATGAATTTTCCAAGCAAACTATTTTGCAAAGAGAGCCGTGCCAAAGACTGTCTGAAAAGGCAGCAACACTTGTTTGACAGTGAAAACTATAAATGTGAAAAACAGATAGAAAGCTATATTAAATGGATGAAATAAAGTGCATCCATAAGCCAATGACATCCTGTAAGTACACTCCTGCTGTATGTCAGAGTGTGCAGTTTATGGATGTACTATGATGTGCGACACTCCCACCAGCAGAATCAAGGAGGGGGACTGCTGCCATTTGTAGGTTGATTAAACACCTCCTGATAGCAATAAATCAGAATTGCCCCTTGGGAGGTGAAATTCCTGTCTTTTGCTGAATTTAGTGTAAAAGTCTGTATGATATAAGACAATGTTTTCCGTTTTTTTTTGCTTCAGTTAACAAAGACAGAAATGTCCCTCCCCTTGTCCATCCCAGCACTCCCCCCACCACTCCCCCCACCACTCCCCACCCCTTCCCAACAATTTATGATCTTCCTTTTTCCATTCAGATAGTAGAGCTGGGATTGAGGATGGCATGGGTGCATGGATGTTATTTTAAGGAGTAAACCTACTTAAACTTGACGTTTTTAATACAGTAGGGAGATGCTATTAAATGGTCTCTGTTCGTTCAGGTTTTTCCCTTCCTGCTTGTAAAACTTTCCCATTTTTATTGCCAGATGAAGTAGCAAAAGTTCCAAGTTTTCCCTTTACCAATATTACAATGATGTCACTCAAACCTGAGAATGTATTGCTTCTTGTGAAGACTTTAATTTATTTTTATACCCTCAGACATTTTGTACTTCTGATGAAGCACCAACCAGTATGTGCAGGTAAAACCACCAGATTACCTGTACAGGGTGAGAGATTTTGGCCACTCAGCCTCATAGTACACATATTTCTGCTGGCGTTTGTTTTTGTAGCAGGAAAGCAAACTCTTCACTTTCTGTTAATTCAGTTTCTTCAATTTCAAGCCATCAAGCCGTTCATTGTTGCAAACAATAGCTGAATATGAATTTCTCTGGGCAGTCTTTGGTTAGGCATTCATCTCCTACATCTGAAAAGACCTCTCAAATAAGGAAAGAATTACAACCGCAACCAGAATGTATTTTCATTTTATAAAATCAGAGTGCTTGTGCATGTCCAACTGATTCGACATTGCGTTTGCACTTTAGAATTGGGAGAATCTGTACTGGAAATATAAAGAGCACCAGAAGCAACATCAGGACAGCTTCTACTTTCAAGATTTGCACATATAATTGTTCCAATGTTGCAAATGTGACTTTAAAGCAACTGTGCATATACAAAGCTTGTGCGTGTGCAATCAATGCAAAATCTGATTTGTGACTTTGAATCTGGTTATGAACATCCCCAATGTTAGGGGCAAATCTATCCAGGTCAGCAATGTTGTTACAGTATTGATTGCTTGCACAACAAGTTAAGAGGTCACACCACCCATGCAGATGGCAGAACCAGCAGCAGATGGGCGGAGTCAGGCAATGTTACAGAGGTGGATGTAGGCAGTCTTTGTGATGGTGAGGATATAGAGTCGGAAGCTCAGCTTGGGGTCAAATAGGACGGTGAGGTTGCAAACAGGCGGCTTCAACTTGAGGCAGTGGTTGGGGTGGGAGATGGTGCAAAGTCATCCACTTTATACCTAAGAAAGCTAGATCAGATTATTTTCTAAATGGTGAGAAGCTAGGAATTGTGGATAAGCAGAGAGGCTTAGTGGTCCAAGTACAGAAATCACTAAAAGCTTGTGGACAGGTATTAAATATAATTTAAACAACTGATGAAATGATGGCCTTTATCTCAAGAGTGCTGGAAGTTATGTTACAGCTTGACAGAGCTCTGGTGAGGCCCTGTCTGGGGTATTGCATTCAGTTCTGCACTTCAGGAAGGAAATATTGGCCTTGGAGGTGCAGATTCACCAGAATAATACCAGGGTTAAAAGGGCTAAGTTCTGAGGACAGGTTGCACAGACTAAGGAGGCAAAATTGCCCCTTTTTTAGAGGCCTGTTGGCACCTCCGGGGGGTGCTAACAGGGAGAAAGAGACTTTTCATCAGGGGTGAGCGCTACTGGCTCCTGGGAAATTTCCTGGGAGTTTACGGAGGCGCTGCCATGGCAACATCGTGCCCTCACAGTTAGCACTCCGGACTGCCGTGCAACCGGCGATGACGTCATCGCGTGCATGGCGACCCCTCACTGTCCCACGCCAATCCCTTACCACCCCACGGGGGAAATTGCGTCAGCGCTACGCGAGATTACGCTCCACTTCCTTTGAGGGGCAGGTTACCCACTTGAGCGGCGGGGGCGGTCCCAGTCCCAGCTGGTTACCGTCCCCTAGGTTTGTATACCCTTGAACATAGAGGATTAGGGGGTGAACTAATTGAGATGTTTAAAGTGATTAGCATGGTCACAATCACAGAGGATTTAATTTGTGACTTTGACTAGTGTGATTTCAGGGTTATGGCAAGGGCAGAAGCCTGATTGGAGCAATTCAAACTTGGAGTTGCGGGAAAGACAGACACTGATGGAGGCAGGAGAATTCCTGACATTATATGGTTGCCTTTGACAACAGTAAGGGAGAGACAATCATGTGGTATAATGAGAAAATGTAATCCTACCTCATGTCCTGAAGGCATTAGATATAAACAATTTACACTCAAAAGTGCGTGAGGAATATTTGGCATTTAGTTAAACTTCATATACCTGAATTACACTGATGCACTGAAGCACAGCTTGTAAGAACATAAGAAATAGGAGCAGGAGTAGGCCACCTGGCCACTCGAGCCTTCTCCGCTATTCATTAAGATCATGGCTGATCTGATCATGGGCTCAGCTCCATTTCCCTGCCCACTCCCCATAACCCTTTATTCCCTGATTGCTCAAAAATCTGTCTATCTCTGCCTTAAATATATTCAATGACCCAGCCTCCACAGCTCTCTGGGGCAGAGAATTCCATAGATTTACAACCCTCAGAATGAAGAAATTCCTCCTCATCTCAGTTTTAAATGGGCGGCCCCTTATTCTGAGACTATGTTCCCTAGTTTTAGCTTCCCCTATTAGTGGAAATATCCTCTCTGCATCCACCTTGTTGAGCCCCTTCATTATCTTACATGTTTTGATAAGATCACCTCTCATTCTTGTCAACTCCAATGAGTATAGGCCCAACCTACTCAACCTATCTTCATAAGTCAACCCTCTCATCACCGGAATCAACCAAGTGAACCTTCTCTGAACAGCCTCCAATGCAAGTATATCCTTCCTTAAATATGGAGATCAAAACACTGCACAGTACTCCAGGTGTGGCCTCACCAATACCTTGTACAGTTGTAGCAGTACTTCTCTGCTTTTATACTCTATCCCCCTTACAATAAAGGCCAGCATTCCATTTGCCTTCCTGATTACTTGCCGCACCTGCACACTAACTTTTTGTGTTTCATGCACAAGGACCCCCAGGTCTCTCTGTAGTGCAGCACTTTGCAATTTTTCTCCATTTAAATGTGAGGTTATCCATTTTTTCTGCCAAAATAGATAACCTCACATTTTCCCACATTATACTCCATCTGCCAATTTTTTGCCCACTCACTTAGCCTGTCTCCACCAGCCTGTCCTCGCCGCACAGCACTGCCCCCCAGTCATCAAGATCCACGGCACAGCCCTGGACAATGTGGACTCCTTCCCTTATCTCACGAGCGTCCTATCAACAAGAGCAGGCATTGACGACGAGATCCAACACCACCTCCAGTGCATCAGTGCAGCCTTTGGCCGCCTAAGGAAAAGAGTGTTTGAAGACCAGGCGCTCAAAGCAACCACCAAGCTCATGGTCTACAGGACTGTAGTAATAACCACTCTCCTGTATGGCTCAGAAACATGAACCATGTACAGAAGACACCTCAAGTCGCTGGAGAAATGCCACCAACGATGTCTCCGCAAGATCCTACAAAGCCCCTAGGAGGACAGACGCACCAATGTTAGCATCGTTGACCAGGCCAACATCCCCAGCATTGAAGCACTGACTACATTTGATTAGCTCGGCTGGGCAGGCTACATAGTTCATATGCCAGACACGAAACTCCAAAAGCAAGCGCTCTACTCGGGACTCCTTCACGGCAAACAAGCCAAAGGTGTGCAGCGGAAACATTAGAAAGACACCCTCAAAGCCTCCCTGATAAAGTGCAACATCCCCACTGACACCTGGGAGTCCCTGGCCAAAGACCGCCCTAGGTGGAGGAAGTGCATCCGGGAAGGCGCTGAGCACCTCGAGTCTCGTTGCCGAGAGCATGCAGAAATCAAGCACAGGCAGCGGAAAGAGCATGCGGCAAACCAGTCCCACCCACCCCTTCCCTCAACGACTATCTGCCCCACCTGTGACAGAGACTGTGGTTCTTGTGTTGGACTGTACAGCCACCTAAGAACTCATGTTAAGAGTGGAAGCAAGTCTTCCTCGATTCCAAGGGACTGCCGATGATGATGATGGCTATATCCCTTTACAGATTTTTTGTGTCCTCCTCACAATTTGCTTTCCCATCATCAGCAAATGTCTACATTACACTCGGTTCCTTCATCCAAGTCATTAATATAGATTGTAAATAGTTGAGGCCCCAGCACCGATCCTTGCGGCACCCCACTAATTACTGTTTGCCAAACGGAAAATTACCCATTTATCCCGACTCTCTGTTTTCTGTTAGCCAATCCTTTATCCATGCTAATATACAGGTGCAGCGTCCCGAATCCCGAACCCTCGGGACTGAGACCGTTCCGGATTTTGCATTTTGCTGGATTTTGGAACGTCTTTCTGACGTCATGAATCCGGAAACACCTGAGCCCAGGTTCGGGTATGTCCGGATTTCAGAATGTCAGAAAGGGAGGGGGGCGGGGGGGTGGTTGCTCGTCGATGAGCTGTTCGGGTCGCCGGGTGGGGCCTCGCCGCCGTGGAGGTGTTTGGGCAGGGCCCTGCCAAAGAGATGTTCGGGCAGGGCCCCGCCAAAGAGGAGATGTTCGCGCGGGCTCCACCGCCGAGGAGATGTTCGGGCGGGCCAGCGACGTGAGGCCCGAGATTGGGCGGCGGCGGCGTGGGGCGATGAGGCAAGGCCCAAGGTCGGCTGATGGCGAGGGGCGGTGAGGCGAGGCCCGAGCTTGGGCGGTGAGGTGAGGCCTGAGGTCGAGCAACGGCAAGGGGTGGTGTGGCGAGGCCCAAGGTCGGGCAGTGGTGGCAAGGTGAGGCCCGAGATCGGGCAGTGGTGGCACCTCGAGGTCGGCAGGGTCCAGATTTTGGAACATTTTACGGATTCCGGACGACCCTGCCACCAATCGGTCCAGAGTCCGGACTCCGGAACATTCCGGAACTCCGGATTTTGGACGCTGCACCTATATTACCCGCAACCCTGTCTACCATTAACATTTATTGCCTGTGCTTGGTATTAGTAAAAGATTATCTAAGGATCATTACAGGAAGATTGAAAATGCAATGTCTAATTGAATGTGATGTTTTTTATGTCCATCTGCACCAAAGCATTTATGAAGTAACACTTACCAAGAATCACACCAAGTGTAATCTCAAAGGCCCGTAATGCCCAAAAGATTAATGTAATATGAAGCAAAGTAATATTCTATGTGTAAAATGCAACTTCTGAAACATTCACCGTAACTTAAACATTTTCCTTATTGTCACAGGAAACAATGTCAAAGTGACTTTCCCCAAATGTTTACAATATGTACACTCTAATTTTTTCAGAGATACCAAGATGAAATAAACAGCTGACATTATTGTATCTTCAAATGCATTCCCTCACATCCAGTCCTGTTCCTGCCACTATCCATTCACATAAATACAGTCAGTATCCAAAATCGGCAGCAGCTCCTGCAGAGGTTTCTCAGGCACCTGCCTATCCCATGACTATGATAGATTACATTATTGTGTTCCGACACAAAAGTTTTTAACCTGGTAATCTGTCATAGAAAATGAACTCCCCTGTCTAAATCTAATTTTTCATGCCTCGGAATGAGTCAGATGGCGCTGTGCAGTGTGTCAGAATACAGTGAAGTCATCAATTATAAAATGATCTGAAAAGATGTGTGAAAGGGTTTCGATGACAAATGACTACAACTGATCCAATTTTGACTTATAATTAGCCCTGCCCTTCATTTCTCAGGAAATCACATCTGAGCCATGTAGCTAGCCTTAATAAATCCCTCCCCCCTGCTGATGATTTAAACAGCTGCACAGGCCTAATAGAGTTGTTTTGTTCTCTGGACAGTTCCGTTAACATAACTGTAAGACTTTTTCAATTGCACAATCATGGGTGTGACACTTGTCAGTCACAAAGCTTACGATTTGCATCTGAATACCGTTGCAATTCAAAGGTACTACTCTTTCTGTGTGGACATATTACCAAACTTTTACCCCCCATGTTCCATAGCAAGTCTGTCAGGCCAATTATGGCAGATGTGTCAATAGCTGTGCTAATTTTTACTGAATGGATGCTTGTATAAAAATCATGGGAAAATGCCATCTGTTTTGTAGACTGGACCTCCTACCTCCTGTATAGTGTATGTAAGGCCCAAGGCCCTCATGCACACACCATGCACCATGAACACTTGTGCACACCCAGAGATGACACAGCATTCACACACAGGCTACCATATATCTGTTTCTGTTTTCCACATTCTGCTCTGTTGCAAATTTATATTTTGAAAGTAAATTCAACTTAGACTCATCTGCTTGGTCCTAGACACTATCGCCATTCATTTCTCCCAACCGTAACTTCAGTGGCAGATCTGTAGAAACTCTGGGAAAATGGTATGAATGGGAGAATCCTCACAGAGATTCTAATCCTTACTATTAAATTTAAATCATGCGCTGACTAAGTCATTAAGCTGTGACTTTGTTACGTTAATTAGGCCCCAGCTTGCCTTGTCTATGGTCTGATTTCATCAGTCAGAATGCTGTCCATGACTGCAAATACCAGGTCACCAATACTATCTTCAAGAGTGCTAGGCAATTCATTTGTTTTGGAAAAGTTGAAGACACCATCCTTTCAGGGCTGTTCAGTTCTATAAACAAAATGCAAGCAACTGGAGATGCTGGAAATCTGAAACAAAAACAGAAAATGGCAGAAACACTCAGCGGGTAAGGCATTATCTGTGAAAGCCACAATGAAGTCTTGAGAAAGCACAAGGAATCTGTTAGCACGAAATCACTGCAGTAGAACATTCTTATCATCATAGGCAGTCGCTCGAACGAGGATGACTTGCTTCCACACGAAAAGGGGTGAGTTCACTGATGTTTCAATGGAGGACCCAATATTCCAGTTCTGAACTCCAGGGGTAGAAATGCCTGTACGTGGATTTTGTTAACGTGTGGTGGCCATTGCACATCAGCCACCACACGGGCAGAGCTAGGACTTTATCCAGTGGCAAGGGTAAACCAGGGCAACTTGAGATCTGCTCTGCTGCACGGACCTATTGCGCGCACATATCGCAGTGTGGGCAGGCCCATGCTGCCCCTGGGCCCTCGGCTCTTCTGGACTCTGCATCCCCATTTGCCGCACCTTCGCCACGATCTCTCGCCGCTCCTCCGCCACGATCTCTCAGCAATGATCTCTCACCACTCCTCCGCCACAAGCATTTGCCGCACTTCCACCACGATCTCTCACCCCACCTCAGCACCAAACATTCGCCGCACCTCCACCACGATCTCTCACCCCACCTCCGCACCAAACATTCGCCGCACCTCCACCACGATCTCTCGCCACTCATCTCTTGTCATGTCTCAGCCACGATCTCTCACCGCTCCTCCACCCCAATCATTCGCTGCACCTCCGCCATGATCTCTCGCCACTCATCTGCCCGACCTTCTCTCTCTGCCGCTGTGCCTGGGCCCCGCCGATGTCCCTGCCCACGCTCCAAATGGCGAACTGGGCCTTGATGACGTCATCCAGTTGCCACCTCGATGTCACCCAGTCACCCACTTGTCACTGTTACAAGTACAATGTTAACAGTCCTCCAGTCCTCCGGCACCACACCTGAAGACAGAGAGGATTGGAAAATGATGGACAGAGCCTCCACTATTTGTGCAGGTCGTGGACCACCCCGACCTGCGAGAGGACACCACCTCAGGTCGGGAGGATAAAAGAGCTGGAGCGTGGGCCCTACAACATCGTGGGCATACCACTACAGTTCCAGCGTGAGCTGTTTCAAGTATTCTTATCACAAGAGAAAGAAAAGACATATCACTTACCTGTTGCACCTCCAGGAATTTATTGCTACCTTAAATTACTACAGGCTTTTAAATCATCTGTCTCAGCAAGTTACTCTGAAGTTACAGAGGAGTTGCCCTCTTGGCCGGTCATAAAACACTTAAATGAGCTGACCCAAAAATTCCAGTGAGGTCAACGGCACAATTCACCAGAAGGCGGAAATCCTGCTCCCCCGTCAGATACTGCAACGTAAATTGTACGGCAGTTTGTCGATCCCTTTATGACTTTGAATCTAGAGACTTTTGTTCATTTCTAATCGTTTTGTAAGATTATATGCTCACTCCAGAATTTGGGAACTGACGAAGTGCTAATAAGAAATTGAAGGTTTGTGCCTACCATTACTTGATGGTATATTGCCTTGAAACACAAGAACCCGATTTTAGCCTAATGCGCCCGGCAAGAACAGGTCGTATTAGGGTCAGGCATCCAACTTAGACCCTGGGCAATTTTACATTGCATTGACGAAGGAAAAAGAGACTGTGCCACATTTTCCCTCACTACTTCAATATTGGCACTCCTTGATATAGCTGAGTTCGGAGTTATATGGTGATGGGCCTGAAATGGATGGCCATATTATTCCAATTATCAAGTTAAAGGTTAAAGATTGTGCTTCAAATCTGCCAAAATAACAGTGGAAAATGGGATTGCGGATAGGTGTGGTAGTAAGCCGGTTTTTTTTAGTTATGTTAGTCGTCAGAGAGTGATCAAAGAATGCATAGAGCCTTTGATAGACCCTGCAGGGCATATTTCAGTAGAGTCCTAAGATATGGTGGAGGTAATGGGGATAAAATTCATCTTTGGCAGTGATACAAAATGAATGGTATCTGTCCAGTATACGCCCTACTCTATTTTCCTTTTCATTGAAGTCAGTGAAAGGGACAATTGGACAGGGTAGATATATATAAATCAGATAACACCTGTTTTGCACCCCCATCGAAGTTGAATTTTATTCTTGATGAATGGTTACTTTGTTCTGCTTTCACTACTGATGATAATTTTGAGTTGCTGGGCTGATAGATGTCAAAATTAAATCTGTTGAAATTAATGCAAATGTTAATCCCTGATGGAACTGGGGCTTTGAAGACAGACTGGGCGGCTGGCCTTGAGGTATTCAACCTAAAGGGGCCAATTTTCCACATGGCCAATTTTTGGCGCAAATGTAGAAGTACGTCCGATTTTTTTTAGTGGCTGACTGAGCCAAGAAAAGTTTCGCCGGCATAACCTTTCATTTTGGAGTGGCACAGATTATCCTTAAACTCTGTGGGTGGAGCCTAAGGTCTGCGCCGAAAAACTGAGGTTGCCAGGGTAACGAGGGACACACTGAAGGGCTAAGGCTGCAAAGTGAAACATACAAGATGCAGCAAGACAGATGTAGGTACATATTAGCATTGACAAGATCTCTTCACTTCAGTTTATTGGAAGATTGTAGTGACAAACTATCATACTCTGCAATATTTATTTCTTTATTAGGTGAAACAGGCCAAATAAAATGAAAGTAATTGTACACACCATCACAAATTAGGTTACCGCTTTTTTGTAGAGTTCTGGTGCCGCTGCTATCCTGGGCTGAATGCTCCCCCAGCCCCAGGTGCCGGTGCTGCTCCTAACCCGGGCCGAAAGGAACACCCGCCCCCCCCACAGATGCCGGTGTCAGTGCTGCTCCTATCCCAGTATCCCAGGCTCCAGGCTGACAGGCCCCCGCCCCTGATGCCGTGTCTTCAGCTCTGCTAAAACAATAGTGTCTGCTCTGCACCGATTTTCTCTTCTCCGTACCGATTTTCTTAAGTACAGGTAAGAAACCTGCAGCGTAAGGTGCCACACAAAAGGTTACTGCAGAAGATAAAGGTACGTAGAGTCAGAGGAAATGTATTAGCATGGATCGAGAATTGGCTGGCTAACAGAAAGCAGAGAGTCGGGATAAATGGGTCCTTTTCGGAAAATCGGTGGTTGGTGGTGTGCCACAGGGATCGGTGCTGGGACCACAACTGTTTACAATATACATAGCTGACCTGGAAGAGGGGACAGAGTGTAGTGTAACAAAATTTGCAGATGACACAAAGATTAGTGGGAAAGCGGGTTGTGTAGAGGACACAGAGAGGCTGCAAAGAGATTTAGATAGGTTAAGCGAATGGGCTAAGGTTTGGCAGATGGAATACAATGTCGGAAAATGTGAGGTCATCCACCTTGGAAAAAGAACAGTAAAAGGGAATATTATTTGAATGGGGAGAAATTACAACATGCTGCGGTGCAGAGGGACCTGGGGGTCCTTGTGCATGAATCCCAAAAAGTTAGTTTGCAGGTGCAACAGGTAATCAGGAAGGCGAATGGAATGTTGGCCTTCATTGCGAGAGGGATGGAGTACAAAAGCAGGGAGGTGTTGAATGGCGGAGCAGGTTCGAGGGGCTAGATGGCCTATTCCTGTTCCTAATTCTTATGTTCTTATGTTCTTATGTGATGCATTTGGCTCACTGTAATGCCATGCCAAGGTTACCTTTTAAAGGTAGTTGAACCAGAGAAGGATCTGAGGGTCTTTGTTCATGAAACGCTGAAGGTCCATGACCAGTGTCGCAAGGCTGTAGAGGAGGCAAATAGGATATGTAGCTAGGGCAGTGAAATACAAAGCCATAAATACAATGCTTACTCATTATAAGACACTTCATGGCCCTATCTTGAGTATTGTATCGAGTTTGGATCCCCTCGCGTGGTGGGGGATATTGAACTCTGCTGTAGCTTGATACCTCAAGTCTTTGTTATCAGGATAGGCTTAGAGAACTGGGACTTTGTTCACCAGAGAACATAGATTTTGGGAGAATATGATTGAAGCATTTAAAATGATAAAGTGTTTGGATGGATAGGTTATTTGAGCTATTTTGGGAGGGAAGGATTGGGAACATCAGTACAAAATACAAAAAACATAGAGCTAGGTTAAACGTCAGGAAATACTTGATTCTCACAGAGTCCGTGACCTCTGGAACAGATTACCAGCAGGTGTAGAGAATATGGATTCACAATAGGCCTTCAAAGGGGAACTGGGTGCGTTCCTGTGAGTAGCAGATATCTTGAGTTATGGAAGGTAAGTGGGGCTTGCAATGGTTAGTATATCAGTTACAGCAGTTTCCTGGAGCTTGCTTGATTACCTTCAGGGGTTGGAGAGGAATTTCTCAGAGTTTTTTTCTTAAATTGCCTTCAGGTTTCTTCTTTTTATTTGACCTTCTCATGAGATTGCGTGACCCTGGTGTGAGTGGATAGTGCACCTTATGTGCACCCTATCTGGATGGGACAGGCTGGTCTTCTCTTGACTTGTCCTTCTTTTCTGTGTGTCTGTACAAGCCGAAGCTATGTACACAAATTGAAAAGAAAACAGATGTGCATAGCATCAGATACACAAAATGAAATGTAACAATTGCTCGGCTTCCAAGTCTTGCATATAATTTGTGTTAAGAAAATAGCTTTTCATCCACTAGGTGGAGTGGAAGCCAACCTTGTGCTTCAATCAGTTCTTATACAAGATGCACTTGCTGGCAGAATCAAGCATTTGTGGTTGCATCACTGCTTTATTTTAAAAGACGTTGGACTGTGTCTTACATATTTGATTGTGGCTTATTGACTCTAGTTTTAAAATATGATGGCAGAGAAGTTGGAACCGTTAGCGCTGGCCATTACGTCTGGTTTGGAAGAAAAAATGGCAGCCTCCTTGCTTCCGCTCACTTCTAGCATGGAATGCGGCAGCCGCTATTTTGGGTGTATCTGCAACGCTGTCATTGACTGCGCTTGCTTCCCATATTTAAATGATCCCGATTGTGACATTAATCAGCGTGCAACGCTGAATTGATGCAGATCTAGGATTTTTGATGTTGTCGCTCTTAATAATGCCCTCTCCAAGCCATACATGGCAGAATGTGCTGCAGCAGTACATTGGAGCTGCTGTCTGTGCTTAAAGGGACATAAACAACTTTCAGATAAGTTTAGATTTTCGCTTTTCTACTTTAAAAAAATATTTTATTGGAGTAGTGGCTTGGTGCAATACATTTTAAAAGTTGTTAATGTGTGCAGGGAGTGCAGGGAGTGCTGCTGGACATTTGCAAGTCTGTGGATGTTAAACATAGAAACATAGAAGCACATAGGAATTAGATGCAGGAGCAGGCCATTCGGACCTTCGATCCTGCACCGCCATTCACTAAGATCATAGCTGATCATTCAACCTCAATACCCCTTTCCTGCTTTCTCTCTATATCCCTTGATCCCTTTGGCCTTAAGGGCCATATTGAATTCCCTTTTGAATATATCTAACGAACTGGCCTCAACAACTTTCTGTGGTAGAGAATTCCACAGGTTAACCACTTTCTGAGTGAAGAAGTTTCTCCTCATCTCGGTCCTAAATGGCTTACCTCTTATTCTTAGACTGTGACCCCTGGTTCTGGAACTCCCCAGCAATGGGAACATTCTTCCTGCCTCTAATCCTGTCAGAATTTTATAAGTTTCTATAAGATCCCCTCTCATTCTTCTAAACTCCAGTGCATCCAAGCCCAGTTGATCCAGTCTCTCCTCCTATGTCAGTTCTGCCATCCCGGAATTAGGCTGGTGAACCTTCGCTGTACTCCCTCAATAGCAAGAACATCCTTCCTCAGATTAGGAGACCAAAACTGAACACAATATTCTAGGTGTGGCCTCACCAAGGCTCTATACAACTGCAATAAGACCTCCCTGCTCCTGTATTCAAATGCTCGAGTTATGAAGACCAATTTGCCATTTGCCTTCTTCACCGCCTGCTGTACCTGCATGCTAACCTTCAATGACTGATGTACCATGACACCCAAGTCTCGTTGCACCTCCCCTTTTGCTAATCTGTCACCATTCAGATAATACTCTGCCTTCCTGTTTTTGTCACCAAAGTGGATAACCTCACATTTATCCACATTATACTGCATCTGCCATGCATTTGCCCACTCAGCTAATCTGTCCAAGTCACCCTGCGGCCTCTTAGCATCCTCCTCACAGCTCACACCACCACCCAGCTTTGTGTCATCTGAAAACCTGGAGATATTACATTCAATTCTTTCATCTAAATCATTGATGTATATTGTAAATAGCTGGGGTCCTAGCACTGAACCCTGCGGCACCCAGGGTCACTGCTTGCTATTCTGAAAAGGACTCGTTTATTCCGACTCTCTGCTTCCTGTCTGCGAACGAGTTCTCTATCCACATCAGTAGATTACCCCCAATACCATGTGCTTTAATTTTGCACACCAATCTCTTGTGTGGGACCTTGTCAAAAACCTTTTGAAAGTCCAAATACACCACATCCACTGGTTCTCCCTTGTCCACTCCACTAGTTACATCCTCAAAAAATTCGAGAAGATTTGTCAAGCATGATTTCCCTTTCATAAATTCATGCTGACTTGGACCGATCCTGTCACTGCTTTCCAAATACGCTGCTATTTCATCTTTAGTAATTGATTCCAACATTTTCCCCATCACCAATTTCATGTTTCTCTCTCTGTTTTCTCTTCAATTCCCTGTTTTCTCTCTCCCTCCTTTTTTAAAAAGTAGCGTTACATTAGCAACCCTCCAGTCTATAGGAATTGATCCAGATTCAAAAGAATGTTGGAAAATGATGACCAATGCATCCACTATTTCTCGGGCCACTTCCTTAAGTATTCTGCGATGCAGCCTATCAGGCCCTGGGGAATTATTGGCCTTCAATCCCATCAATTTCTCTAACATAATTTCCTGACTAATAAGGAATTCCTTCGGTTCCTCCTTTTCGATAGACCCTCGAACCCCTAGTATTTCCGGAAGGTTATTTGTGTCTTCCTTAGTGAAGACAGATCCAAAGTATTTGTTCAATTGGTCTGCCATTTCTTTGTTCCCCATTATAAATTCACCTGATTCTGACTGCAAGGGATCTACGTTGGTCCTCACTAATCTTTTTCTATTCACATATCTATAGAAGCTTTTGCAGTCAGTTTTTATGTTCGCTGCAAGTTTCCTCTCATACTCTATTTTCCCCCTCCTAATTAGACCTTTTGTCCTCCTCTGCTGAATTCTAAATTTCTCCCAGTCTTCAGGATTGTTGCTTTTTCTGGCCAATTTATATGCCTCTTCCTTGAATTTAACACTATCCCTAATTTCCTTGTTAGCCACGATTGAGCTATCTTCCCCAATTTATTTTTTACTCCAGACAGGGATATACAATTGTTGAAGTTCATCCATGTGATCTATAAATATCTGCCATTGCCTATCCACTGTCAACCCTTTAAGTATCATTTGCCAGTCTATCCTAGCCAATTCACGTCTCATAGCATCGAAGTTACCTTAAGTTCAGGACCCTAGTCTCTGAATCAACTGTGTCACTCTCCATCTTAATAAAGAATTCTACCATATTATGGTCACTCTTCCCCAGGGGGCCTCGCACAACAAGATTGCTAATTAGTCCCCTCTCATTACACAACACCCAGTCTAGGATGGCCAGCTCTCTAGTTGGTTTCTCGACATATTGGCCAAGAAAGCCATCCCCAATACACTCCAGGAAATCCTCCTCCACTGCATTACTACCAGCTTGGTTAGCCCAATCTATATGTCGATTAAAGTCGTCCATGATAATTGCTGTACCTTTATTGCACGCATCCCTAATTTCTTGTTTGATGCCATCATCGCAATCAGTCAAACGGATCACCACAAACAACGTATCGATGCAAACACATTAATGGAAACCGCAGCTCAGCGGGTGTTTTGTTCCTAAAATGGATATATATATACACGAGTTGGGAGCAGCTCAGTGAATGAAAAGGAACAGAACGAACACGGAAGAAACAGAAGAGAAGAGAATGACCAGAAGAGGGAACATCGAAGAGGAACAACCGATCACGGAACCAACGACCACGAACCTACAATCTACGGTTACAGCTACTAACTGGACGGGTGATTGTATGTCTTTGGTCAATTCTCTCTATTGTCGGTAGATGATGAGGACGGGGGGCGGTAGTGCATTGAGCAGTGTATGAGGCTAATGGTGCAGTTGGTAAGAGACGGCTTTTGAAGATGCATTCACTGACCTTGACAACTGGTCTGAGGTCATGAATCTTCTTTGGGCACTGGAGCCAGGGAATGGGGATGAAACTGCTGGGCAGTGACAGCCTCAGCGATCTGGTCCCACATCCTTCTTTCTGGAAGACTAAGCTCCAGGACACTGTTGCGAGCAACCCAGGAGAAAAATCATAAAAGCATTAAAAAATGTTGTGTTTTAAAAAAAATGTTCTTTGAACACTATTGTTACTAATTACAAAAATATTAGACATGGGGGAAAAAAGGCTGTTTAATTGAGAGTCAAGAACCATCCAATTGGTTAATGAAAAGTCTATTCGCTTTCTAATTGGCGTGGGAAGATGGTGTCCCACGGGGTGAGCATATCGGGTGACCAAGGAGTGTGGGGGCGGGACAGTTAGAGGGAAAGGTCATATGATGACACCTCCCAGGCATATGTCTAACCAGAGTTGGCAACACTAGGCAGCAGTGCAAAACAGGCAGTAGCGAATCAGTATACACACCGATATGGGTTGGGTATATAACCGGTAGTCAATCCACTAGCACCCATTTTTCACCCCTGCTGAAGTTGAATCTCACTCTGACAATCAGGAAAACTGCTAATTTAATTCAACTATCCACTACTTTCTTGGAATTCCCAAGTGAGCCAAAGACTATTTAATTTTCTTGCTCCAGTTTTGGTCAATTTTCACCTCTTCCGTCACCTCCTCTCCTGAAGGCGTAGATCTCTTGCTGGAATAAGGTTCCATCAGCAGCAGTCACCCTCTAATATATAGCCCAAGTCGCCATTCTTCATATGTAAGCCTGAAAATGATCAAAGGGGGCATAAGCCAAGTCCAAACCTTATTGAGGAGTGAGGACCAAGGACGATTTTTGCATCAGTAATCTACAGGCAGTGAGGCTGAAAATAGTATCCCTACCACTGTCCCTGCTGAATTAGTTAGCTCAACACAGATCAGGGATTGAACAAGGAGCCTTCAGCTATTTATTTCTATAATGGATGAGACATAGGACAGATCCTTAAAAAACATCTGGATGAGAATATTTCAAAGTTTCTTACTGCCTATTGCTGGGAACATATTTCCTGATAAAAAGAAATGTGCTATAAAAATTGATTGACTTGGTGTGGAAGGTCAAGACCTTTATTACACCTTGCTATTTCAAAATGACTTTTACACAGGTTCTCTGATGTCACATTTTTGGAAATTTTGATTTTAAAGTGTATGTTTCAGCCTGCACATAGAACACACCAGTAAGTTTATTTATCATTCTGTCGTGATGTTGAGCAAATTAGTTGTGTCACATGAATTTGGAGGTGGATGACAGCTAAAAATGACTAGCAACCAGTATAAGTGTGTTCACCTTGAATTTGTAAGATATTTTTCTTAACGTAGATCTGATCAGTGTAAAAGTATTAATGATTGCACAATGGAGTTAAGTTGCAGTTAGTGATTGCAAAGCCATTAATAAGGGAAATATATATTAAGGTGTTAAAATATGATACAGTACTTCTGTTTAAAATAAAATACTGAAAGAGCGATCGGCCTAATCCTAGCTTCAAGTGCAAGGTGAAAAACTCTGAAGGCTAGAAATTGGTCTTTTGGCAATAGCGGTATTTTTCGACATTTTTGCACAAAAATACCATTATAAATATCGCTACTTTTTAAAGGGGTAAAATTGGCAACAAAATGCGCCCGACGGTAAAAATTGATGTTGCATGATGATTCACGATGGAAACCGCAGTCCTTGCCAACTTGAGTCCGAGGCCGATTACCACTAAAAAGACAGGCTCTGGGAGCGGGGGGGAAACACACAAAGAAAATTTAGCAAAAAACAAAAAATCAAAAATCACGAAACATTTACCTTAACTAAGTAATCGCTGCAAAAGCTGCAAAGCAGCTTTTTACCTGGCATTTTTTTTAACGCAGAATACGGGTGCGCCAAACGGCCATTTAAAGCGATATCGTTTTTTTTGGCATTGCACGACAGTGGTCCACTTTTCAGCGGTATTTCAAAACCGCCGCCATACAACTTTGGCCATTTCAGATGAGCACGTTTTTACGTCAAAAAAGGAGAAATATCGCTGAAAATAACAGGTGCAAGGCTGGCCAATTTCTGGCTCTGTGTTTCTGTTTCAGTTTTCTAATCATCTAATAAATAATTAATCATCTCTTGCTGATAATACTAAATGATGATTATGTGGGAAATCTAGGCACTTGCTGGATTCTGCCATTCATCTTCATATTCAATAAATGATGCGAATCCACTTGAAGTGGCAGTATTCACTGAAGAAAAACTGCTGTGCATTTCAATGTTGCTAAAAGAAACATACTCCATAGATTTACTGGTAGATTTATTCTGCCTGAAGATATCTCCTTGCAGCACTTTCAGGATTTTACTTTGTCTTTGCCTAAATTGAAACTTGTAACACATTCACAGCAAACCTTACATATATTATTTTGTCTTTCTACAGCTGCGAAGTATAAGATAAATGTTCTTGCTGACTGCTACATTGTGAATCTGGTACTAATTTAGGGATAAACGTCATCTCCACTCTTCATTTACAAAATTGCAAATTTCTAGAGGCAAATTTCTCCTATATCTATCCCTCCCTTGTTTCATTCTATTGATGCGCATTCAGATAAAAATCAGCATGAGACAGGCAGTAAATCTGAATTTGGTTTGCCAGGGGGGTTGTGTATAAAGATAAACAGCTCACAGACCTAAAACCAGTGCAACAAAAGCTTTATATCCTTGCCTTTGTTATTCTAGGTTACAATTTCGAAAGCACTGAAAGTGGTGGAAAACAATGGCATAACTCAGGGATGTCCAAACAACGGCCTGTGGGCCATATGCAGTCAATGAACCGTGACAACAAAACCCAGAAAGCTCAGGAAACTTACTTCTATTTATATTTATTATTCACTAGTTTCTTCTACTTGAATTTCATGGCCCAGAGGTTTGGAAAAAAGTGTTCTTAGTATTGTTAACATTTGGGTGGATAAATCCCAAATCAACATACCAAGATCCCTTAGTACATTAAAGCACTTAGCATTGTTACCATTTGGGTTAAAATGTATGCAGATTTAACAAGAATATTGATTTAACAATGGCCTCCTAATTCCATGGTATAACCCACAAAGCCAAATAAGATTAGATACTTCTGGTATAACTGAAAGAACTCAGACAGAACTATGGACTCAATTTTGCCCAAGCCCGTTTTCTGTCATATTGCCAGAGTTACGCCCGTTTTTCTAGGCCAGAAATACGCCGGAAATATTTTGCCAAAGTTTCTCCGATCTATAATTCAAATTTGGCACCATGCAACTCGGGGGGGTGAAGTCTGCTGATTGCAGCGAAAAGTGATGCCGCACCTTCTGCACATGCGCGACAAAAAAAGTTATGTTTTTGGCATCGTTGCAATGGACGTGCATGCGCAGTACAGTTGGCAATCGACCATTTTTAAAGAGCCAGTTGTGTGTGTTACAAGTGCTGCATGAGAGCATTAGAAAAATTGGAGCTGCAGCAGTACAAAATGCAACACAGTGCAAGGACCAAAAATTTCTTGCAGGACAAAGTGGAGACACTAGTTATTGTGATTGAGAACAGATGGTAGGAGTTGGACACCAGCAGAGATGACATAAAAGTTCCACCCAAAGAAATGAAGAAACGCTGGAACCAACTTGCAGAAGATTACTGTACAATGGTGACCACCATGAGATCTGGAGGCCAGTGTAAAAAGAAGTAGCAGGACCTTGGTCAAGAAGTTAGTGTAAGTAATATTTTCATTTATTCAATTCAATTGCAATTGTAAATGTGACCAGCTGAATATGTCCCACCCAACAGAAAGACACCCTCTCACCCTTTGCAGAGGAAAGTGGCACACAACAAACGAGAAAGAACTAAAACAGGAGGAGGCCCGGCAAATCTGCACCCACCGACAACCTTGGAAGAGAGGGTCGCTGCTTTGATGGGTCCTGCATGGAGAAAAGCAATCACCACTGCACTAGCTGGGCCCACGCTCGAGGGAGAGGGTAAGTCCTGCAAATTCTATAGTCTGGCTTTGCTAAATGTTAAGTACTGCGCGGGGTAGCTATGCTTTGGTTCTTGGGGCTGTCTCTGTCAGCTACGCTTCGGTTGCTGAAATGTGCTATCTTTCATCGTGGTCCTTTAAATCAGCCTGCTGCCTGGCCTGCGCTGTGTGAGCCTACTCATGCCACCCACCCTGCCCCGTCTTTTGCTGATAACCATTTGTCTGTGTTCTGTTATATTTTGCAGAACTTAAGGCCGACCCTGATGATGTAGAAGAAAATTCAGACGAAGACGAGTTTGAACAGGATAACATCTTCGAATCCAACCCTCCAGACCAAGAACATGGGGGTGAGGGGGAGGGGGAGGGGATGAAGTTGGATGAAGCCCCCACTGTTTTACTGACTTTGGAGGAGGTGCCGCTCATTGCGGTGACAGCCCCTTCCATGACTAGTGGTTTGAATGGTGGTGGGACATTCCATGGTTTCCGAATTTCCGAAGCTGCGGGTCCCAGTGGTGTGGTGCAGTGAGGCACACCCAGGGCCTCACCATCCCAGGCTGCAGGTCCCAGTAGTGGGGTGCAGCGAGGCACACCCATGGGGAGAAGCGGAAGGAGAGCTCGACCGCTCTTGAGGTGCAGGCTCTAACAGATGTGCTTCAGAAGATGGATGGCAATGAGTGGGGAGAGCATCGACCTTACGTGATCACTCCTGGACACCATCACTGAGGTGGGTGACAAGGTAGCGGGACTGTCGGGAGAAGTAACAGCAATCTCACGAGAAATGGGAACAATGTCAGTGACCATGAGGGAAGGAATGTCACAAGTAGGTGATGCGCTGTCAGTGAACATAATAAGAACATAAGAACATAAGAAATAGGAGCAGGAGTAGGCCATACGGCCCCTCGAGCCTGCTCCGCCAATTGATACGAGCTTGGCTGATCTGATCATGGACTCAGGTCCACTTTCCTGCCCACTCCCCATTAGCCCTCATTGCCTTATCAGTTAAAAAACTGTCCATCTCTGTCTTAAATTTATTCAATGTCCCAGCTTCCACAACTCTCTGAGGCAGCGAATTCCACAGATTTACAACCCTCTGAGAAAATAAATTTCTCCTCGTCTCAGTTTTAACTGGGAAGCTCCTTATTCTAAGATTATGCCCCCTAGTTCTAGTCTCCCCATCAGTGGAAACATCCTCTCTGCATCCACCTTGTCAAGCCCCCTCATAATCTTATAAGTTTCGATAAGATCACCTCTCAAACTTCTAAATGCCAATGAGTAGAGGCCAAACCTACTCAACCTTTCCTCATAAGTCAACCCCCTCATCTCCGGAATCAACCTCGTGAATCTTCTCTGAACTGCCTCCAAAGCAAGTATATTCTTTCGTAAATATGGAAACTAAAACTGCATGCAGTATTCCAGGTGTGGCCTCACCAATACCCTGTATAACTGTAGCAGGACTTCCCTGCTTTTATACTCCATCCCCTTTGCAATAAAGGCCAAGATTCCATTGGCCTTCCTGATCACTTGCTGTACCTGCACACTATCCTTTTGTGTTTCATGCACAAGTACCCCCAGGTCCCACTGTACTGCGGCACTTTGCAAACTTTCTCCATGAAAATAATAACTCGCTCTTTGAATTTTTCTGCCAAAGTGCATGACCTCACACTTTCCAACATTATACTCCATCTGCCAAATGTTTGCCCACTCACTTAGCCTGTCTATGTCCTTTCGCAGATTTTGTGTGTTCTCCTCACACATTGCTTTTCAGGGAGGGAATGTCAGAGATGGTGCATACACTATCACTGAACATAAGGGAGGGAATGTCACAGGTAGTTGACACAATTTTGGTCAACATGCGGGAGGAAATGTTAAGCTCGTTGAGACACGGTCGGGGCTCATGAGGGATGGCATGTTGGAGTTAGCTGCTACAATAAGGGAACACACCCAGACCCAGCGCCCATTGACAGGATCAACTGTCAGTCCCACTCCAATCCCCACACCAGTCTCTGAAGAGCCCCAAGCCTGGCTCTTCACATTGCCACCTGGGCCTTTCACATTGCCGCCTGCGCCCTTCAATTGCCGCCTGCGCCCCCCTCCCCCTTCAACAGCTGCACAGTACCCAAGATCTTATAAAGAATAAGCTTGCTACCAACCCCAGAAACACTGAGCTACTGCCTGCGGACAGGGGTGGTGGAGTCACCAAGAACAAGCGTGGCGGGCGGTCTTAGAATAAGGTGGAGGAGAGATGGGTGCAGCCTTTCTTTGCTGCTGTTGTTATTATTATTGTTACTGTTGTTGTAACTGTTGTTCTCAAATAAAAAAATTTTTGTAAGTTATGTAAATTTACTTGTTTATTAATAAGTGATCTTAAAATCTTTAAAGTTTGATGCAAGAATAATTTTGTTAAAGTTAAATTAAGTACAAACTGTTAAACTTTAGAATAAAATATATTTTGCATGAAAACTGAGTCTTTGCCATTATTTGCTCGATTATTAAAACTTCTCCTCTCTCCCCCCCAACAAATTGCAGTCTTTTGACTTTTTCCATTCTCTCTCCCCACTGCCACCCACCCCACCCACACCCCCCCAAACCCCCGCCCCTTCCCCAAACTCATTGTAGTCTTCAGAAGCCTTCCGATTGGCACCTCGCTCCCCGGGCTCAGTGCAAAAGGCTTCCGATAGGCCTCAGTGTGCAGAAGCATTCCAATCGGCATCTCCCTCCCCGGGCTCAGTGCATAAGCCTTCCGATCGGCACCTCCCTCTCTCCCCACCAGCCACCGCCTCCCCCCCCCACCCCCCAAACTCATCGCAGTCTTCAGAAGCCTTCCGATCGGTTGGCGCCTCCCTCTCTCCCCCCCCCCTAACCACCCGGGTTTGTTTTCCAGCCGAGCCCCAAGCCCCTGTGTCCAGGCACGGGGCCAATTCTACCAGCCAAAGCTGCGACCGTCCAGCCCTGCTTTAAGGTGGTGGCTTTTGAGGGAGTGCAGCGAAGGTTCACCAGACTGATTCCCGGGATGGCGGGACTGACCTATCAAGAAAGACTGGATCAACTGGGCTTGTATTCACTGGAGTTCAGAAGAATGAGAAACGTTTAAAATTCTGATGGGTTTAGACAGGTTAGATGCAGGAAGAATGTTCCCAATGTTGGGGAAGTCCAGAACCAGGGGACACAGTCTAAGGATAAGGGGGAAGCCATTTAGGACTGAGATGAGGAGGAATTTCTTCACCCAGAGAGTGGTGAACCTGTGGAATTCTCTACCACAGAAAGTTGTTGAGGCCAATTCACTAGATATATTCAAAAAGGAGTTAGATGAAGTCCTTACTACTAGGGGAATCAAGGGGTATGGTGAGAAAGCAGGAATGGGGTACTGAAGTTGCATGTTCAGCCATGAACTCATTGAATGGCGGTGCAGGCTAGAAGGGCCGAATGGCCTACTCCTGCGCCTATTTTCTATGTTTCTATGTTTCTATGTGAGTAAGAAAAAAAATGAAAACTTCTGAAATCCAAAAAACTTCCATTTACTACATTGACAGGTAAAAAAAGTTGAACTTTATTGTTGATTTTTAGAGTGTTCTTGACTCCCTCCAAAATCTTCGATTAAAAACAATGGCATCTCTCAGCCCCAATTTGTCAACGTGCGCTGCTTTCTGCTAACTCACCGGAAGGTTTTTCGGAAGTGGCCAGGTACGCCGACCTAGGAGGAAACATTTTTGGTCAAACTGCGGAAAATTATCAAAACCGACGCAGACATGAGGTAATGCCCCCGTTAGGTTAAAAAAAAAACTCACCTACAAAAATCGTAACTAACTCAGTTATGCTGCCGCAGATCGTAGGGGGAAACTTTGAAAAAATTAAATATGGCAGAAAAAACGGCGCATGCCAATGATCCGGGAAAATTAAGCCCTGAAGTAGTGACGGATAAGAAAACAAGAATGAGATTTGTATATATTTTGGCCTTTTTGAACCTAACAAGACTATGGCAATTGACAGTCAGACATTGTCTCTCACTATAAATAGGCTCTTTAAACCTTTTTGCCTCCGAGGCCATCCCATCCCATGTTATAAAAATTACATGTCCCCTGTATCACAACACGAGTATTTTTTACTGTATAAAAATTAGTTATTAATTATTATTAGCTCTATTATACCTTACGTAAAGAAGAATTTATTAAGTCCTATATTTACATAAGCAAAATACTGCGAATGCTAGAAATCTGAACCAAAAACAGAGAATGCTGGAAATACTCAGTGGGTCAGGCAGCATCTGTGGAGAGAGCAGCAGGATTAACGTTTCAGGTCGATGACCTTTCGTCTTTATTCTAATTTTACACTATGTGCCCATTTGCTGCTCAAGGTATGTTCCACCCCAACGACCATTTGCTTAACAGGAAATGAACCAGGAGCAACAAGTGCAGTGTTGTGCACACTCAGTCAGACTGGAATAAAATCCAAGTCCACGTCCTCCATTTCAGAAACAAAACTTCCCTCTTATTCCGATAACAAACCCCAACAAGGCGGTGAAAGCCAGCGACTTGAATTAACAGTACTAGCAATGCCGAAGGAAGATGGCACATGAGAGAAATGGAGAAATAAACAGGGCCCTGAGCGACTTTACCCACCTGACCTCATCGCCATAAATCCTTTAGTGACAAAGGCAGCCCTACTCTTTCCTCCTTCCCAACCCTATCACAAATAGCCGGCAGTAGTTCAAAGGATACGAGCACCCAGACTTGGCCTTTCCATCTGTCAGAGAAGCAGATGGCCATGAATATAAAGCTCCGAGTCCGAGGTAATTTTCTCTATTTTCTCACCTGTGTGCATCATCCCCATGCCTTACTCAACTATCGTTTGTTCGCCTTTTCATTGCCTCATTCAAACCAACAACGGTTTTGGTGGTCAATGCATTAATTGCTTCACTGCAATTGGCTGACATGACTTTTGCCCTGTTGTTGCTTCCTCTGCTGTTTGGTTGTGTTTCGTCCTATGAAGCAGTTCTGCCATCTTTGAGTTCTGAAGAAGGTTCAACAGCTGAAGTATTAATCTGATTTTTTTTTATCATGAGGAATCGGTGTATTTCATGTATCATCTGTCTTTATTTCTTTGACTCTTATCCGTTGAACTCTCCCTAACCTCTGCACTTAGTTCGGTCCAAGAAGTCACTTTTATATTGGTTTCTTGCTATTTTAGTTGCTGCTGGCTCCTGCCATGTGGGTTTTGTGCAGCCGGCAGCAACTACAGGACAAATGTGCTGGATCTGCAAATGCCGGCATCTGGGATACCATTTTTGTTTCTAAATTTAAACTCAGTCTCCCCAATAGCTGGTCTTAGTGTCTCAGTGGCTGGCCTTAAGAACATGACATAAGAACATAAGAAATAGGAGCAGGAGTAGGCCATAAGGCCCCTCGAGCCTGCTCTGCCATTCAATAAGATCATGGCTGATCTGATCATGGACTCAGCTCCACTTCCCTGCCCGCTCCTCATAACCCCTCATCCCCCCATCACTCAAGAAACTGTCTATTTCGGTCTTAAATTTATTTAATTTCCCAGCTTCCACAGCTCTCTGAGGGAACAAATTCCACAGATTTACAACCCTCTGAGAAGAAATTTCCCCTCATCTCAGTTTTAAATGGGCGGCCCCTTATTCTAAGATTATGCCCTCTAGTTCTAGTCTCCCCCACCAGTGGAAACATCCTCTCTGCATTCACCTTGTCAAGCCCCCTCATAATCTTATACGTTTCTATAAGATCACCTCTCATTCTTCTGAATTCCAATGAGTACAGACCCAACCTTTCCTCAGAAGTCAACCCCCTCATCCCCAGGGTCAACCTAGTGAACCTTCTCTGAACTGCCTCCAAAGCAAGTATATCCTTTCATAAATATGGAAACCAAAACTGCACGCAGTATTCCAGGTGTGAACTCACCAATACCCTGTACAGATGTAACAAGACTTCCCTGCATTTATACTCCATCCCCTTTGCAATAAAGGCCAAGATTCCATTGGCCTTCCTGATCACTTGCTATATCTGCATACTAACCTTTTATGTTTCATGCACAAGTAGCCCCAGGTCCTGCTGTACTGCAGCACTTTGCAATCTTTCTCCATTAAAATAATAACTTGCTCTTTGAATTTTTCTGCCAAAATGCATGTCCTCACATTTTTCAACATTATCCTCCATCTGCCAAAGTCTTGCCCACACACTTAGCCTGTCTATGTCCTCCTGCCGCTTTTTATGTCCTCCTCATACATTGCCCTTCCACCCATCTTTGTACCATCAGCAAACTTGGCTACGTTACACTCAGTCCCCTCTTCCAAGTTGTTAATATAGATTGTAAATAGTTGAGGCCTCAGCACTGATCCCTGTGACACCTCACTTGGTACTGATTGTCAAGCAGAGAATGAACCATTTATCCCGACTCTCTGTTTACTGTTTGTCAGCCAATCCTCTGTCCATGCTAATATATTACCCCCAACCCCGTGAACTTTTATCTTGTGCAGTAACCTTTTGTGTGGCACCTTGTCAAATGCCTTCTGGCAGTCCAGGCAAGTTAACTTGAATGTTCCCACCAGCTGCAGGAAAGCCATACATCAGAATCCAGCAAGAAAGCAGCATAAAAGCAGTTATAGAAGGAATGTGTTTATTTCCAGATACCGAAATGGGGATCCAGGTCGAAACATTAGACAATCTTGTTGCATTCCAAATGCCGAGGGCCCTGTCATGTATTACCAGCATCTTCTCTTTTCTTCATTTCCACTATTTACAGTTTTCTTCCCCACCCCCCCGCCCTAGTCAGCAGATATCCCTCTGCTAATGGTGACGTTAATTACAGAGGGTGTGCCGAAGTGGTTTCATTACAATGGGGTTGAAAGCAAGGCTTGCACTACCTCAGCTCACACAAGGGACTTGTCTAGCCATACAAGTGATGTCCAACAGTAAGAACCTGAATTGACTGCACATGCAGTCTTTGTATCACTGAGACTATCCCACTAATTTCAATATACAGGGGAGAATACTGATGTTTATGATGGAGCAAACCAACTGACGGACCCCCTGAAACCTTCTCATGGACACCTGATTGATAACCCCTTCTTTAATGTACTAAAATGTGGATCTTAAAAATGTTCACCACCAACTATATTCCATGAGGATATTAAAGGTCCAATTGTTTTTGTTACTCATGAAGGATTGTTTCATTCTACTGTGAACCTTAGTTTTAGTTTGACATCAGCACCCCTTTAAAAATGATGGCAGTAGTGTTACATGGGTCAAAAGGTTGAAAGTATTCCTTGGGTGATATATGGAGGGACATCTGCTGAACTTGAGGGAAAGGTGAATGCCACATTCGTTCACATTGATGAAGTTGGCTTAAAATTAATATAAGTAAATGTTAGATTAGAAAGATATATCTTCTTACCATGCACTGTTCTTATACAAGTACTGAACACACTTGTCCTAAATCCATCAGTGTGTTTTTGTAATGCAGGTGTTAACCTGTTTAAAATAAATGGATTAGCACCTGTATTATGACCTTACTAACTTAATTGAATTTTTTGAGGAGGTAACAAGGAGGGTCAATGAGGGTAGTGGGTTTCATGTAGTGTACAGGGTATATGGATTTTAGCAAGGCTTTTGATAAGATCCCACATGGCAGACTGGTCATGATAGTAAAAGCCCATGGGATCCAGGGCAAAGTGGCAAGTTGGATCCAAATTTGGCTCAGAGGCAGGAAGCAAAGGGTAATGGTTGATTGGTGTCTTTATGACTGGAAGACTGTTTCCAGTGGGGTTCCACAGGACTCAGTACCAGGTCCCTTGCTTTTTGAGGTATATATCAAAGATTTAGACTTGAATGTAGGGGGTATGATTAAGAAGTTTGCAAATAATACTAAAATCATCTTGTGGTTGAAGAAGAAAACTGTAGATATCAATTAACTGGTCAGGTGGGCAGAGCAGTGGCAAATGGAATTCAATCCGGAGAAGTATGAGGTAATGCATTTGGGAAGGGCTAACAAGGAAAGGGAATACAGATTGAACCTCCCTTATCCAGAACCCTCGGGACCTGGCCTGTTCTTGATAAGAGATTTTTCCGGACGAGGGGTGGTCACGTTAAATTGTTTGGTACAGGTACTGAGCAAGGGGATATGGGGGCTGGCTGGCTTGGGGCTGGGAGTGCGGCAGAGAGATCATGGGGGCTGGTGGGGCGGTGGATCGCAGGGTCAGGCTAGCGGTTGCAGGAGTCGACAGCGAGGAAGGACTTCAATTTGTTCAATTTATTCATGTCGGAGTTCTGCGCATGCACCACCCGGTGTCTGGGAATGGTACTGGACCAGGGGTGGTTCTGGATAAGTGAGTTCTGGATAAGGGAGGTTCAACCTTGTGCACATTAAATGGTAGGACACTGAGAAATGTAAAGGAACAAAGGGACCTTGGAGTGCAAGTCCACAGATCCCTGAAGGTAGCAGGTCAGGTAGATAAGGTGGTTCAGAAGATATACGGAATACGTGCCTTTATTAGCCGAGGCATAGAATACAAGAGCAGGGAGCTTATGCTTGAACTGTTATGCTTGAGTTAGGCCACAGCTAGAGTACTGCATACAGTTCTGGTCACCACATTACAGGAAAGATGTGATTGCACTAGAGAGGGTACAGAGGAGATTTACGAGGATGTTGCTTGGACTGGAGAATTTTAGCTATAAGGAAAGATTGGATAGGCTGGGTTTGTTTTCTTTGGAATAGAGGAGGCTGAGAGGAGATCTTATTGAGGTGTATAAAATTATGAGGGGCCTAGATAGAGTGGGTAGGAAGGACCTATTAACCTTAGCAGAGGGGTCAACAACTAGGGGGCATAAATTTAAAATAATTGGTCGGAGATTCAGAGGAGATATGAGGGGAAAGTTCTTCACTCAGAGGGTGGTGGCAGTCTGGAACCCACTGCCTGAAAGGGTGGTAGACGCAGAAACCATCACAACATTTAAAAAGTGCTTCGATGTGCACTTGAAGTGCCGTAAGCTACAGGTCTACAGACCAAGAGCTGGAAAGTGGGATTAGGCTGGATAGCTATTTGTCAGCCGGTGCGGACACGATGGGCCGAAATGGCTTCCTTCCATGCTGTAAATTTCTATGATTCTTTGATTCTATTATAAAAAGTGCAGAGGGATTTGGTACAAGTACTTTAAATCTTCATGCAAGAACAGCACATGGTTGGAAAATGTACTCCAACTGTTGATCTTTCCAGTTTACACTCTTTCCTAAAACTTACTGCAAGTTTGTACCAAAGTATGCTGCTGTTTAACATTTACACACTCTTATCCGTGAAATTAAAACATTTAAGTGGACCGATGCTGATTGTCACAACTTTGTCAAGATCAAGAATGTTCACAGAGCGTGTTGTTTTAACACTTCATTAACTCACACTATTGGTATAGGTAGTTCAGATAATGGATTTAGTGATGTACATGAAGATGGTTCTGGAAACACAATTTATTTTTGCTTCCCTCGCAGTCACTGATGCAGAAACTAAATTGCAGTATAGAAGCAAGCCGACTGAAAAATAGGGCATTTTTGACTTCTTCTAAACTGGAACTAGAACATTTATGCTCTGTCAAAGCATTACAGCAAATTTTCACCCTCCCCCAACTCTCCCCCCACCTGAGGTAAGTCCCTCAGTTCTTCCATGAATGACAAAGGCACCTGCCTGATCAATGTATATTCCCCAGACCCCAGAAAGTGACTGAGGTCAGGGGTACAGCCATGGTGGGAGGGGATGGGGGGAGAGGGTGGAGTTCTGCCAGTGACAAATCTGTCCCAAAAGTTCTCCATAGGATGTTTTCAAATCCCTCCACAGCCTCGCCCCTCCCTAGCTCTACATTCTCCTCCAGTCGCACAACCCTCAGAGACATCTGCGCTCCTCTAATTTTGGCCTCTTGGGAATCCCTGATTTTAATCACTTAACCATTGGTGCCCATGCCTTCAGCTGCCAAGGCCCTAAGCTCTGGAATTTCCTCAGTAATAAGAATTTTAAGGCCAGTTTCTCTGGTAGTTAGGCATAAATCACTGACCAGCCAGAAGACTGCAATTCATACCTTAACTATAAGAGCTCTAGAAATGATTACTTTTCTGATTACCTGACTATTGAGAAGAATTCCCTTTGACCTTGTGTATTGAAATCTGTCTATGGTAGTCTAAAAAAGTTAAGGAAGCTGAGGATTTCCCCAGAGGTCTTTAATTCACTGCCATACCTATTCTATAAAAGGACTCCGAGGGGAGCTCTGTGAAGTAGTGCCCTCCAAACAGTTCATCAGAAACTCAGTTCAAAAGTTATTGGGAAATGACCTCCTAAAGATTTGGGACTTAAACAAATTATTTTTGAAACAAATAATATATTGTGTAAGTCAGTGCTTTGTGTTTTTCTGCTCTCTTTAATCATGTTACTTGTAAACAAAATGGATTATTAGTTTTAGCCTGAACGTAAAAGTGTGACAGTGTGGTATATAATCCTTTTATGGAGTGAACAAGAGAAAACGCTTTGCTGCCCATGTAACTCTGGTGTGCAGTATTGTGGTATAGTATCCCCTTCACATTATGTATAAGGCTAAAAATTTCAGTTTTTAGGAGACATGCGTCTGTTGGTAGAATCTGCTCTTCATTGTTTAGAACACAAGTTAAAAGTTTTGGGGAAAACAACAACAATAATACCAACTTGTATTTATATAGCACCTTTAACATAGTAAAATGTCCCAAGGTGTTTCACAGGAGCATTATAAAACAATATTTGACACCGAGCCGCACAAGGAGATATTACGGCAGATGACAAAAAGTTTGATCAAAGAGGTAGATTTTAAGGAGCATCTTAAAAGAGCAAAGAGAGGCAGAGAGGCAGAGAGGTTTAGGGAGAGAATTCCAGAGCTTATGGTCTTGGCAGCTGAAGGCAGGGCCACCAATAGTTGAGCGATTAAAATCAGGGATGCTCAAGAGGCAAGAATTAGAGATATTAGAAAAAATCTTTTTATGACTATCTCTGGTCACTTTAAATAATCAGTGCTCGAGTGCAAACCAATATGGTGGGAATATTGTGTTTAATCAGATTTTAAGACAGAATATAACACATTATTTATACAGCAAAAACATACGACCATGACAAGTAGCTGATACTGATCCGATCGGACAGACGGTTGACAAATGTGAGCAATTCTCTTCCTTTCATCTTGAGCCTCATTCTTTCTCTCTCTCTCTCCTGTTTGTGAGTATAAGCATTGTGGAGGTCACTTTTATTCTATTTTTAGGGGTGGGCCTGAACCGGAATATTGACAAGCCCTTTTGACCTATAGAAGTTCCCCTAAAACCTTAATACTCAATGGCGTATCGTGTTCTTTGTCTCGATTCTTGTGTCAAAGCCTGCCCTAAAGATGTCTTATGATTTTGGCTACATGTGCTTTTGTTTATACTTTCCTGAAGATTCTTTCCTTTGGAATTTGTGTATTATCTCTTTCGTCCGTATCCTTCTTTGATCTCATGAAGCCCAAGTCAGAAACCTGCTTGCTTCAGAGTGTTACTTCCTTTATGAAGTAGCAAATTTTTACGTTAATTTCTGCAAACTTCCTTCCATTATCTTCGCAAGCATTTCTGTTGAGCTACCTTAAAATCCTACTTTAGCATTACACATAAAATACATAAACAAGGTTCAAGTATTCACTTAAAAACAACAGATAATCGCTTAGCAACAGGGAGATTATTTATCCCACCATAGGAAACCGAAACATTAGCACTTCTAAGCATCTATCTGGTCCGAGAAGTCATTTTGTCTGCTACACACCATTTTCACATCACAGTTTTAATTGCATAACCATATACATTTTTAGGCATCTTTAGTTCCTAACAGAGGAGCACAGATATCTCGGAGGGTTGCGAGCTAGAGGAAATTACGGAGATAAGGAGGGCCGAGGCCATAGAGGGATTTTAAAACAAAGATGAGAATTTTTAAATCGAGGCGTTGCTTGACCAGGAGCCAATGTAGGTCAGCGAGCACAGAGGTGATGCGTGAACGGGACTTGGTGCGAGTTAGGACACCGGCAGAAGAGTTTTGAAAGACTTCAAGTTTATGGAGGCTAGAACGTGGTGGCTTGCCAGGAGTGCATTAGAATAGTCAAGACTAGAGGTAATAAAGGCATGGATAAGGGTTTCAGCAGCAATGAGCTGAGACAATAATGGAGTTAGACGACGTTACGGAGGTGGAAATAGACAGTCTTATTGATGGCATGAATATGTGGTCGGAATCTCATTACAAGATTAATTATGACACCAAAAGCCTGAATTATAATGAGGGATTTGCTTTGAAGTATTTCAGTAAGGTGCACTGTGAAGGGAATGTAACTTAAGCATTTTGGATAACCATAAGAATCTACAAGAACCATTGAGATTAAATTGGGTCACAGAGAGCCCATTTTTCAGACATTATGCAGCCTTCTAAAGCCTGCAAATTTGGGGCCGACTGTGAGATGCCGCAAATATTTGCTGCAGATCCCTGGAACGAGCCTGAGGCGAAGATGTTGAGGGTGCCGGTGACTTTGACAGCCGCTGGTAAGGCGTGTCCACACTCCTCTGGGCTGCAGCAATGTGCAAAGGTCTGCGACAACCTAGCAGGATAGGCTGAGCCTCCTTTGGCACTGCTTCTCAGTCATGTTGAGGCAGCTCATCCTCTGCTTGTATACCCTGTGTTGAGAGTATCGCCTCCGGCATGGTGCAGCTCTGCACTGATGCCCTCTGTCCTGTGCAGCATCAGGTGGTTGAGGAGAAGATTGGTGGTGTTGTTGTTGGTGCTGCTGGTGTTGGGGCTCATCGTGGTCAGATTCTGAGGACCAAGGTGAGACAGTATAGCCAGCACCCATGCTAATGGAATAGATGGCAGGTCAAATAGAGATGACAGAAACAATCTATCAAGTGGTGTGGTACCAATGGTGTGACAGTGGGTGCCAACATTGCTGGAAACACTTGCAACCTCTAGAAAGCTAAATCTGTGCTGACAATGCAGTCAACAACTTTAGGAAAGTGATCAGCTGTGAGTTTGAAGTTTTTACTGTACTTTTCATGCTGTGCACGAATCAGCTGGATCAATGGCCACTCAACTTCCACCTCAGGCTCACAGACGTGGTTCCCGAGCTGCATGATTCCCGTGCTCAGCCAGGGAAATTTGAAAGGTAGGGTGAAAAAGGCGCTTAAGGGTCTGACAAGTACCTCATAATGATTTAAATTTGCTCGTCCGTTCAAGTTGTTGCCATGCCAGCAAATGCACCCGAGGGAAAGCCGTGTAGGGACGGGATGACAGCGGGTTCCTGACCCGCTATAAGATATTTCAAATTTCCCAACTCACCCGCCTCCAATTGCGTTGGTACTGATCCCAAAAAATTACGGCCAATGCGACTGAAAAATTGATCTAAACTATTGCTCTTCACCTCTGCATACTTTCATTTGTCTTTAGTGGAAAAAGTGGCAAAATATCTGTCTTCTCCCTTCCCGCTATCTGTTCTCTGATCTCTTTTATACTCTGTATAAACTAATAGAAATGTTTACTATTTCTCTACTATTCGGCTACTATCCTCTACTGCTAACAGTCTTCTTAAACCCCTCTCCCCTGTCTCCATCATACTCACCTCCAACAACAAGTGTGAGGAGCTCAAAGATTGAGTCCATCTGATCAGCTGCCTCTGCCACTTCCTTTCCTTCCACTAGCCCACCGGGCCAAAATTCCTCTGAGGTTTCCCCCTGTCCTAGCCCTGAACTCTCATCTCTCTCCAGTTTCTCTCTGATCTGCCCTCATGATCTCTCCATGCTCATTCTGTCCATGAGACACACTTCCTGCTCCCTTGACCCTATTCCCACTAAGCTGCTGACCACCCAACTTCTTTTTTTGATTCCCATTGTTAGCTGACATCGTTAACGGTTCTCTCTCCTCAGGTACTGTCTCCCTCGCGTTCAAATCTGCTGTCATCATCCCTCTCCTCAAAAAAACAACCCTCCAATCCACTGTGCTTGCAAGCTACCAACCTATCTCCAATCTCCTTTTCCCCTCCAAAGTCTTTGAACGTATTGTCACCTCCCAAATCCGCGCCCATCTTTTCCAGAACTCCATCTTTGAATTCCTTCAATCCAGATTCCGCCCCGACCACAGTACAGAAACAGCTCTCATCAAAGTCAAAAATGACATCCTTTGTGACTGTGACAAAGGTAAGCTATCCCTCCTCATCCTTCTCAACCTGTCTGCAGACTTTGTTTTGGTTGTCCACTCCATCCTCCTCCAATGCCTCTCCACCACCGTCCAGCTGGGTGGGTCTGCACTCACCTGGTTCCATTCTTATCTATCCAATCATAGCCAGAAAATCACCTGCAATGGCTTCTCTTCCCATTCCTGCATCGTTACCTCTGGTGTCCCCCAAGGATCTATTCTTGGCCCTCTCCTATTTCTCATCTATATGCTTCCCCTTGGCGACATCATCCGAAAACACGGCGTCAGTTTCCACATGTACGCTGACGACACCCAGCTCTACCTCACCACCACTTCTCTCGACCCCTCCATGGTCTCTAAATTGTCAGATTGCTTCTCCAACATCCAGTACTAGATGAGCAGAAATTTGCTCGAATTAAATATTGGGAAGACCAAAGCCATTGTCTTTGGTCCCCACCACGAATTGCATTCCCTGGCCACTAACTCCATCCCTCTCCCTAGCATCTGTCTGAGGCTGAACCAGACTGTTCACAACCTAGGTGTCATATTTAACCCTGAAATGAGCTCCTAGCCACATATCCGCAGCATAACTAAAACCACCTATTTCCACCTTGGGAACATTGCCCGTCTCTGCCCTTGCCTCAGCTCATCTGCTGCTGAAACCCTAATCCATGCCTTTGTTACCTCTAGACTTGACTGACCTCCCACATTTTACAATACGTAAACTGGAGGTCATCGAAAACTTGGCAGTCTGTGTCTTAACTCATACCAAGTCCCACTCACCTATCACCCCTGTGAATCCAGTTAAGCAACACCTTGATTTAAAAATTCTCATCCTTGTTTACAAATCCCTCTATAGCCTCACCTCTCCCTATCTCTATAATCTCCTTCAGCCTCACAAGCCCCCCAGTTGTCGGCAATCGTCAAATTATGCGTTTTTGCGCATCCCTGATTATAACTGCTCAACCATTGGTGACCGTGCCTTCAGCTGCCTATGCCCTAAGCTCTGGAACTCCCTGCCTAAACCTCTCCACCTCTTGTTATGTCTGTAATGCACTTATGAATGATGCCATGAGGCAATGTGTTGTACTCAAACTGTAGTGACCTTGGTTCTTTATTCATAACTCCAGAGTGAGGCACAAGCATGGTGGGCAGCCTTTTATACTGGGCCCTGCATACCTATGCAGGCGACCCTCAGGTCTCCCACTGCAGTACCCTTTGGTGGACAGCCTCTGCTACAGGGGCAGGAAACTCCGGTCTCCACCAGTTGCATCCTCTAGTGGTGCTGGCATGGTATATACACGGAGTAAACCTTATTGATAGTACATCAGGTAACAAGTCTCCATCTTATGCAACTATACAGTGACTACACAGAGAGTATATCTATAGTCTGCATATATAACATCACTCTCTCCCAATCCTTTGTGCCGATTAACTTTGCACTATGTGCTCTGACTTAGCTCTCCCCAGACTTAAGTGCCAATAGCCCTTGCACCTTGGCTGTGCTTTGGCTTGGCTCTCTCCCTGTTAACCCCCAAGTCCTTTTGCCACAACGTTGGGTAGTGGTTACCAGTTTGGATGGTTCGATGATGCAGTAGAGGTTCCAGTGGGTTCTGGGTGTGATCCATGTATGTGTCCATGGATACATACATCCATTTCCCCCCCCCGTCCTCCCCCCACAGCGAGATCATGCAGCTGGCCCATTACATTAACATACAGGATCAGACACAGTGCAAGTACAAAGAAAGGAAGTTACAGTTTGTATCATGACACATTGGTTCAGTGACTTACATTCGTTATGTTTTGCGGTCGTGCGCCAGGATTGGGTAGATTGCATTCATGATTCAGTCATGGTCAGTACTGAGGTAGCAGTACAGGTATGCGAGGACGCAGGTTCCAGGGCAACCGGACGGGGTCTTAGTCGTCTGATAGTGGCGCTGTGCCCCCTGCTAGCGGGGTGGGCTTGGTTTGCTCACCTAGCCAGGACTTGGGGCCTTTGCCGTTGCCTAGTGGTGGGCAGAACCACAGATGTGTGCGGCCTCCCTGTCCTCTTCTGAGGGCTGCAGAATCTTCTGCCTGCTCTCTAACGGTGTTGGGAACCTGGCTGTTCCAGGTCCCGTTTGGGTAACTCGTTGGTTCTGACCTTTCGTTCCCGGACATGGCCGAGGTAGTGACTGGGTCTGGGGCCTGCGCCGTTTCCACCCGGGTGATGGGCAACAGCGGCCGACTGCACGTATTGGCACCGTTTTCATTTCCAGGTCCATGACGAATAGTGCCATCGGGTGCCTGCAGCGTGGGATAGACTTGGGGCAGGGTATCATGATCAGTGCCTTCACCCTCCTGAGGTCGCTGGCCTATAACTTCTGGGGTCACTTGGAGCAGGGCATCGGGATCAGCGCCTTTACCCTCCCGAATTCGTTCGCTTGCTACTTTTGGGGACACTCTATCCCCGACATCTCGCAACAACATTTTGTTCTTTACATTAGGACTGGTACCGACATCTCGCAACAACATTTTGTTCTTTGCATTAGGAATAGTACTAACATCTCGCAACAACATTTTGTTCACAATCTTAATTGGCTCGTTACATTAATTGCCATGCATACAATATCTCTTTAAGTTCAGTTGGTTGCAGGTCTCCTTTAAGAGAATCCTGCTGGCTTTACCCCAATCAAATCCTTTGTTAGACACCACATGTTGGTCCCTCAGCATTGCACCTTGTGGTCTGGCCGCGGCCATCTTTTTTGTCAGCCACGCTACACCTCGCTGCAGCGGGGACGCCATCTTGCTTCTGTCCTCGAAGTCGACTGTCTTGATCCTTCTCTCGCGATTCTACCACAAAAGCTGGAAGAGTACCTGTGAATTCAATTTTCCTCCCCAGGAGTCCTGCCATTGGAGCTGGGAAGGTACTTTTAGGTCGTTCCGGTCAGATCATTGCCACGCAGTCATGATGGACGGTCTGTGCCTCAGGTGCTGTGCTGGTCTGTTCTCTGGTGCCTGGCCCAAGCAAAGGTGCGGTTTTGCTCTGCCTCTGAGCACGGGGGACATTGATTGCTGGAGTGACGAGGTCTTCCCAGTTCCACTGGATCTTCCCCATCCACCTTCTTCTGAGTAACGTTGGACCATTACCTGCAACAATCCACAGAGGTAACTTGTGCACCACACCATTATGGATTACACTTACATCCGCACCACTAAGGACAGGGATCAGCTCCATGGTGTAGGTGCGCAGCTTTTCCTGTACTGGAACCAGCTCGGGTCATTTTTCATTCCATAGCCTCTCAAAGGCATCCTGGCTCATCACTGACTGGCTCGCTCCCGTGTCCACTTCCATGAAAACTGGAACGCCATTTATCTCGACTTCCATCTTCACTGGAGGACAATCGGTGGTGCAGGTATAAACTCCATACACTTCTTCTTGGGGCTGAGTTGTCTCTCTGGCCAAATCATCATACTCCTGGATTCAAAGTCATCTACCGATTCATCTGCTAGATGGTGAGTCGTATTTCTTTTACACATACGCTGGAGGTGGCCCTTCATGTTACAGGCTTTGCATACGTACTCAGCAAACCGACACCGGTGAGCCTTATGGTTTCCTCCGCAACACCAGCATGGTGCTACTCAATTAGCACTTCTCGGCGGTCGCTGAGTTCTGGAACCCTGAGGTCTGTGCTCTCTGCCCTAGGCAGAGCCATGCTCCACAGTCTTGCCTGTGAAAGGCACCATTTTGTGTACAGTACTTGCCGGGTTTGAGTCCACAGGATGAATAATTTGCTTGGTGCTGCAAGTCGAGGTCATGAATCCCTGACTGATGCTGATGACCTTCTGCAGTTTGACTGTGGTTTCGGCAGAGAGTAGCTTGAGAAGGAGGCCTTTGTGGCCAATTCCCATAATGAAGATGTCTCGCAATGCTTTGTTGAGGTGCGTGCTGAAATCACATGGTGCCGCAAGTCTCCTGAGGTCGATATCATATTTTGCAATCTCCTAGCCCTCAGGTCTGTGGTGAGTGTAGAATCTGTGCCTGGCCATGAGGATGCTCTGTTTTGGTTTTAGTTGGTCACGAACTAGTTCAGTCAGCTCATTGTATGTCTTATACTTGGCCTTCGTGGGTGCCAGCAAGTCCCTGACGAGGCGGTAGACCTCAGCCCACAAATGGTCAACGGTATAGCCTTGCGCTTCTCTGCCAAAGTGTCCGTCTCCCCTGCCAGGTCGTTTGCCACAAAATATTGCTCGAGCCTTTCCGTGAAGGCTTCCCAATCATCATCCTCTACAAAGTCTTTTAGTGTGCCAAAGGTAGCCATAATCGCATGAAAGTCCGTATTCTCATCGCCAGTTGTTATGTCTGTAATGCACTTATGAATGACTCCACGAGGCGATGTGTTGTACTCAAACTGTAGTGAACTTGGTCCTTCATTCGTAACTCCAGGGTGAGGCACAAGCATGGTGGGCAGCCTTTTATACTGGGCCCTCAACACCTATGCAGGTGACCCTCTGGTCTCCCACCACAGTGCCCTCTGGTGGACAGCCTCTGCCACAGGGGCAGGAAACCCCGGTCTCCACCAGCTACACCCTCTAGTGGTGCCAGCATAGTATATACACAGTGTAAACCTTATTGTTAATATATCAGGTAACAAGTCTCCATCTTATGCAACTATACAGTGACTATACAGAGAGTATATCTATAGTCCGCATAAATAACACCTCTCTACCTCTCTTTCCTCCTTTAAGACGCTCCTTAAAACCTACTTCTTTAACCAAGCTTTTGGTCATCTGTAGTAATTTCAGCTTATGTGGCTCAGTGTCAAATTTACTTGTTTTGTCATAACACTCCTGTGAAGCGCCTTGGGACGTTTTATTACATTAAAGGCGCTATATAAATACAAGTTGTTGTTGTTGTTGTAAACTATTGTGTACTGGACATCAAGGCTGCGAAATTTGGCAGTGCCGGTGCCGGTAGTTAAGGCCGGTTTGGAAAAAAATGGCGTCCCCCTTGCTTCTGCTCACTTCCAGCACGACCCATGCTGTTCGCCATCTTGAACAGGGCCATAGTGCAGATGGGACGTGTGTGCACTGGCACTATTTAGAGTAGAAAGATCGTGACATTAGTCAGTGAGTAATGCTGATTTGAAGCATGACCTGCCATTTTGGACGTCGCCGCTCCAATCAATGCCCTCTCCTAAACATGCAGAACTGAATATGCATTCGGCTGCACGAGGGACCCCACCTACCAGCGCTATTTAAAGGGATGCATCTAATTTGCAGGTAAGTTGTGTGGTCCAGAATTTGCAGTCAGCAGCGAAGCAAAGGCGTTTGCCGTTGGCCCCGAAGAAAGCTGCCCACAGAGATCGCGTGATCTCTGTGGCGAGAAGTTTGTCTTTTTCGACACGTAAGTAATTCCGGTGCAGTATACTGGGGATTCCCGAACATGATTTTCTGTTACACCAAGAAGTTGTCCAAGCAGCCAATCACATTGCAGAATTCTCATGACAAGGAAGCAGGAAATGAGAACCTGTTTTTATCCCGACTCTTAAAAAACGTTACAGAGAGCAAAACAAAGATTGGGGCTCTCATGTGGGGATGAGATAGAACCTAAAGTATAATGAAAAGAATTTCAAAAAAACATTATTTAAATTTCTCAAAAATTGTAAATTTTATCATCATGGAGAAATGTGACGCTCCACAAAATTTAAATTAGTTTTTCAGGGCCATCATATTTGTTTAGCTATTAAAATGCCAGTTACACCTAAACCTACAAGGCCTAATATTTAATGGGGTATTTTATTGCAGAAAATTGCAGTTGAGGAAGAAGATCAGCCATGATCTTAATAAATGGCACAGTCGGCTCGAGGGACCAAATGGCTTACTCCTGCTCCTATTTCTTATGTTCTTATGTTCTTAACAGTGACAATACAATGAAAAAGCCCAAGTTTTCATCAATTTCACTGATTTCACGAATCAACCTTGTGTATTCTCTTAATGTCTGTCTATCATGTGCCTTTGTATATCCTTTGCTACCCCAGTGGCTGCAGCATGGCTGGTGGAAGGCTGCTGACTTTCAGTGGGCGAGACTACAGATGGCCTTGCAGGACAAGCCAAGCAACTCTGGGCCGGCTGACTGACAGGCAACAACAAGGGCAGTGGTGAAAGTACGAATGCTGTCATCCTGAGAGAGGACAGCAGATTCGTGCTTCATGGAGCCAATGGCACTCCCATGGGGTGGCGCCTCAACAATCTTGGTAATCTGCTGGAGGACAGATTGCTGGACTACTGTGAGACACTGCAAGCCCCTTTCCACACTTGTAAATGCAGCCACAATGTCAGCAGGCTGAACTTGCGTGACTTTACGTAGTCTATTCTGCTCGCTGTGGATGTCATCTGTTGTGGTCAAGCATGCTACATGCAGGTACCAACACCATGGACTGTTCTCTCAATATTTAAATATATTAAAATTCTTACATCTGTGCAAATGTAGTGTGTCAATTTTTTTTAACCATAAATTTCTATGTCCACATTTATAATGGAAACTGCCTATGTAAACTAGTGATGCTGTAATTACACCCTTCTGCCAGTTTTTGTTTGACTAGGTACCACATGGCAGACTGGTCAGAAAAGTAAAAGCCCATGGGATCCAAGGGAAAGTGGCAAGTTGGATCCAAAATTGGCTCAGTGGCAGGAAGCAAAGGGTAATGGTCGACGGGTATTTTTGTGACTGGAAGGCTGATCCAATGGAGTTCCGCAGGGCTCAGTACTAGGTCCCTTGCTTTTTGTGGTATATATCAATGATTTAGACTTCAATGTGGAGAGCATGATAAGAAGTTTGCAGATGATACAAACATTGGCCATGTGGTTGATAGTGAAGAAGAAAGCTGTAGACTTCAGGAAGATATCAATGGACTGGTCAGATGGGCAGGTAAGTGGCAAATGGAATTCAATCTGGAGAAGTGTGAGGTAATGCATTTGGGGAGGGTTAACAGGGCAAAGGAATATACAATAAATGGTAGGAACAGAAAGATCTTAGAGTGCATGTCCACAGATCCCTGAAGGTAGCAGGACCGGTAGATAAGGTGGTGAAGAAGGCATACGGGACACTTTCCTTTATTAGCCGAGGCATAGAATATAAGAACAGGGAGGTTATGCTTGAACTGTATAAAACACTAGTTAGGCCACAGATAGAGTACTGCGTGCTGTTCTGGTCACAACATTGCAGGAAAGATGTGATTGCAATGGAGAGGGTACAGTGGAGATTTACGAAGATATTTAGCGATGCGGAAAGATTGGATAGGCTGGGGTTGTTTTCATTGGAACAGAGGAGGCTGAAGAGAGACTTAATTGAGGTTTATAAAATTATTAGGGGCCTTGATGGAGTGGATGGGAAGGACCTATTTTCTCATCTGAATGCACGTAGTATTAGTAACAAAATAGGTGAATTGACAGCATAAATTGATACAAATGGGTATAAGAACATAAGAACATAAGAATTAGGAACAGGAGCAGGCCATCTAGCCCCTCGAGCCTGCTCCGCCATTCAACAAGATCATGGCTGATCTGGCCGTGGACTCAGCTCCACTTACCCGCCCGCTCCCCATAACCCTTAATTCCCTTATTGGTTAAAAATCTATCTATCTGTGACTTGAATACATTCAATGAGCTAGCCTCAACTGCTTCCTTGGGCAGATAATTCTACAGATTCACAACCCTCTGGGAGAAGAAATTCCTTCTCAACTCGGTTTTAAATTGGCTCCCCCGTATTTTGAGGCTGTGCCCCCTAGTTCTAGTCTCCCCGACCAGTGGAAACAACTTCTCTGCCTCTATCTTGTCTATCTCTTTCATTATTTTAAATGTTTCTATAAGATCACCCCTCATCCTTCTGAACTCCAACGAGTAAAGACCTAATCTACTCAATCTATCATCATAAGGTAACCCCCTCATCTCTGGAATCTGCCTAGTGAATCGTCTCTGTACTCCCTCCAAAGCTAGTATATCCTTCCTTAAGTAAGGTGACCAAAACTGCACGCAGTACTCCAGGTGCGGCCTCACCAATACCCTATACAGTTGCAGAAGGACATCCCTGCTTTTGTACTCCATCCCTCTTGCAATGAAGGCCAACATTCCATTCGCCTTCCTGATTACCTGTTGCACCTGCAAACTAACTTTTTAAAAGAGTTTCATGCACAAGGACCCCCAGGTCCCTCTGCACTGCAGCATGTTGTAATTTCTCCCCATTCAAATAATATTCCCTTTTACTGTTTTTTTTCCGAAGGTGGATGACCTCACACTTTCCGACATTGTATTCCATCTGCCAAACCTTAGCCCATTCGCTTAAACTATCCAAATCTCTTTGCCGCCACTCTGTGTCCTCTACACAACCCACTTTCCCACTAATCTTTGTGTCATCTGCAAATTTTGTTACACTACACTCTGTCCCCTCTTCCAGGTCATCTATGTATATTGTAAACAGTTGTGGTCCCAGCACCGATCCCTGTGGCACACCACTAAGCACCGATTTCCAACCTGAAAAGGACCCATTTATCCCGACTGTCTGCTTTCTGTTAGCCAGCCAATTCTCTATCCATACTAATACATTTCCACTGACTCCGTGTACCTTTATCTTCTGCAGTAACCTTTTGTGCAGTAACCTGCAGTAACCAGCACCTTATCGAATGCCTTTTGAAAATCTAAATACACCACATCCATCGGTACACCTCTATCCACCATGCTCGTTATATCCTCAAAGAATTCCAGTAAATTAATTAAACATGATTTCCCCTTCATGAATCCATGCTGCGTCTGCTTGATTGCACTATTCCTATCTAGATGTCCCGCTATTTCTTCCTTAATGATAGTTTCAAGCATTTTCCCCACTACAGATGTTAAACTATAGTTACCTGCCTTTTGTCTGCCCCCTTTTTTAAACAGAGGCGTTACATTAGCTGCTTTCCAATCCGCTGGTACCTCCTCAGAGTCCAGAAAATTTTGGTAGATTATAACGAATGCATCTGCTATCACTTCCGCCATCTCTTTTAATACCCTGGGATGCATTTCATCAGGACCAGGGGAATTGTCTACCTTGAGTCCCATTAGCCTGTCCAGCACTACCCCCCTTGTGATAGTGATTGTCTCAAGGTCCTCCCTTCCCACATTCCTGTGACCAGCAATTTCTGGCATGGTTTCTGTGTCTTCCACTGTGAAGACCAAAGCAAAATAATTGTTTAAGGTCTCAGCCATTTCCACATTTCCCATTATTAAATTCCCCTTCTCATCTTCTAAAGGACCAACATTTACTTTAGTCACTCTTTTCCGTTTTATATATCTGTAAAAGCTTTTACTATCCGTTTTTATGTTTTGTGCAAGTTTACCTTCGTAATCTATCTTTCCTTTCTTTATGATCTGATCGACATTACAGAGATGTGGTTGCAAGGTGACCAGGACTGGGAGCTAAATATTCAGGGGTATTTGACAATTCGGAAAGACAAACAGAAAGGAAAAGGAGGTGGGGGTGGCACTGTTAATAAAGGATGAGATCAGTGCATTAGTGACAAACAATATTGGCTCAGAAGATCAAGATGTTGAATCATTTTGGGTGGAGATAAGGAATAATAAGGGGAAAAAGTCACTGGTGGATGTAGTCTATAGGCCTCCTAACTGTAGCCATACTGTTGAATGGAGTATAAATCAAGAAATAATAGAGGCTTGTAAAAAAGGAACGATAATAATCATGGGCGATTTTAACCTTCATTATGATTGGACAAAGCAAATTGGCCAGGGTAGCCTTGAGGAAGAGTTCATAGATTGCATCTGGGATAGTTTCCTTGAACAGTACATTGTGGAACCAATCAGGGAACAGGCTATCTTAGATCTAGTTCTGTGTAATGAGACAGGATTAATAAATGATCTTCTAGTAAAGGATCCTCTCGGAATGAGTGACCATAACATGGTTGAATTTCAAATTCAGTTGGAGGGTGAGAAAGTTGGATCTCAAACCAGTGTCCTAAGCGTAAATAAAGGAGACTACAAAGGTATGATGGCAGAGTTGGCTAAAGTAGACTGGGAAAATAGAATAAAGTATGGTACGGTTGATGAGCAGTGGCAGATATTTAAGAGGATATTTCATAACTCCCGACAAAAATATATCCCAATGAGAAGGAAAGACTGTAGGAAAAGGAATAACCGTCTGTGGCTAACTAAGGAAATAAGGGATGGTATCAAATAAAAAAATAGGGCACACAATGTGGCCAAGATTAGTGGGAGGTCAGAGGATTGGGAAACTTTTAAAAGCCAGCAAAGAACGACTAAAAAAATGAATAAGAGAGGGAACATAGATTATGAAAGTAAACTAGCACGAAATATAAAAAGAGATAGTAAGAATTTATACACGTACATAAAAAGGAAAAGAGTGGCTAAAGTAAATGTTGGTCCCCTAGAGGATGAGACTGGTGAATTAATAATGGAGAACAGAGAAATGGCAGAGATGTTGAACAAATATTTTGTATCGGTCTTCACGGTAGAAGACACTAAAAACATCCCAAAAGTGGATAATCAAAGGGCTATAGGGAAGAACTTAATACAATCACGATCACTAATGAAGTAGTACTCAGTAAAATAATGGGACTAATGGCAGACAAGTCCCCTCGACCTGATGGCTTACATCCTAGGGTCTTAAAAAAAGTTAATGCCGAGATGGTGCATGCATTAGTTGTAATCTACGAAGATTCCCTGGATTCGGGGTGGTCCCAGCAGATTGGAAAACTGCCAATGTAACGCCCCTGTTTAAAAAAGGAGGCAGACAAAAAGCAGGAAACTATAGACCAGTTAACCTAACATCTGTTGTTGGGAAAGTGCTGGAGTCCATTATTAAGGAAGCAGTAGTGGTACATTTGGAAAAGCATAACTCAATCAAGCAGAGTCAGCATGGTTTTATGAAAGGGAAATCATGTTTGACAAATTTGCTGGAGTTCTTTGAGGATGTAACAAACAGGGTGGATAAGGGGAACCAGTGGATGTGATGTATTTGGATTTCCAGAAGGCATTTGACAAGGTGCCACATAAAAGGTTCCTGCACAAGATTAAAGTTCACGGGGTTGGGGGTAATATATTAGCATGGATAAAGGATTGGATAAGAACAGAAAACAGAGAGTTGGGATAAATGGGTCATTGGCAAACAGTAACTAGTGGGGTGCCACAGGGATTGGTGCTGGGTCGTTAACTATTTACAATCTATATTAATGACTTGGATGAAGGGACCGAGTGTAATGTAGCCAAGTTTGTTGAAGTTACAAAGATGGGTGGGAAAGCAAATTGTGAGGAGGACACAAAAATTCTGCAAAGGGATATCGACAGACTAAGTGATTGGGCAAACAATTGGCAGATGGAGTATAATGTGGGAAAATGTGAGGTTATCCACTTTGGCAGAAAAAATAGGAAAGCAAATTATAATTTAAATTGAGAAAAATTGAAAAATGCTGCAATACTGAGGGACCTGGGGGCCCTTGTGCATGAAACACAAAAAGTTAGTATGCAGGTACAGCAAGTAATCAGGAAGGCAAATGGAATGCTGGCCTTTATTGCAAGGGGGATAGAGTATAAAAGCAGAGAAGTCCTGCTACAAGTGTACAGGATATTGGTGAGGCCACACCTGGAGTACTGCGTACAGTTTTGATCCCCGTATTTAAGGAAGGATATACTTGCAGTGGAGGCTGTTCAGTCAAGGTTCACTCGGTTAATTCTGGAGATGAGGGGGTTGACTGATGAGGACAGGTTGAGTAGGTTGGGCCTATAGTCATTCAGGGTTCAGAAGAATGAGGAATGAGAGGTGATCTTATCAAAACATATAAGAGAACAAGGTGGCTTGACAAGGTGGGTGCAGAGAGGATATTTCCACTCATTGGGGAAACTAAAATTAGGGGACATAGGGCTAGAAATTGCATGCAGATCACCCGCAGCCAATCCTTAGTGATATTCCAGCGGTTGCGTCTTTTCAACCGCTGGAGTACCGCTGGTGTGCGCTCCCGAGGTTTTCGGATGGTCTATGTCGGCGGCGACAAAGCGGTGCAGGAACGAAGTCGGCGATCAGCTTACCTGTATAAAGGAAAACTGAACTGCTGACTGAAAGGGCCAGAAACGCTTGTCTGCGCATGCGAGGAAATTCTCCCGCGATTTCGGGGTCAAGGGTGACCCCGCACATGTGCAGACAACAGAAGAACAGCACTCAACATTTTCAAGCTGAAGAGGTTAGTTCAGGTCAGTGAGAGAGGAGCTGTGAGGATTTGTTTTTTTTTGAGGATTCTTTACTATTTTGACAATTGTATAATATTATAAAAGAATATAATTATTTATATAAGTAATAATAATTATAATAATAACAACAAATCTGAAAATAATAATAAATAAATAAATATTTAAATTGATATACATAAAATCAATATGCAAAGAATGGAGAATTAAGCGAGGGAGATAGGTGGGAGAAAAAGGGTCACTCGTTTCTCGGAGGAAGCCCAGGAGGCATTGCTGGGCAAAGTGGAGGCCCGTTGGCATCCATGATATTATGTACATATGTGTGTATGTGTGTGCTCAGTATTAGTAGCTGTCAAATTAGTTTACACATATTTTTTGTCACCTTTGCAGAAAAAACTAGCCGGCAATAGGGCGGAGCTATGCAAAACGGGCGGTAGTCCGTCCATGATTATTTCTCTCACGGACCTCGCGGAATGCACTGCAGCCCTCACGGGGGCATATGATCGCACCACCATGTGTGTTAGTGTTGAACCAGAGGGTAAGTCTGCATAATCCCTGGACTGTACTGCGGTCATGTAATTCAATGTTATAGAAATATAATGTAAAATGTCATCATCATCATAGGCAGTCCCTTGGAGTCGAGGAAGACTTGCTTCCACTCTTAAAATGAGTCCTTAGGTGGCTGAACAGACCAATACGAGAGCCACAGTACCTGTCACAGGTGGGACAGATAGTCGTTGATGTAATGTAATGGTGGGACCAAGAAATGTTGTTAGTTGTGACGTGATTTTTTTGTTTGACCACACTGTGCCACTTGGAAACCAAACTGTTTGGGATTGAAGTTTTGTTATGTCATGTACTTTCTCTATCCTTTGCGTATGATACTTTGATGTAATGATTCTCAGTAAAAGATGTTTGTTCGCCACATAAGCCTGCGCAATGTTACTTTTGACCCCTCCCCTCCCCTGTCACCAACCGTTAATGTTATATTTTTACAGTTGCAGAGCTGGAGCTGCCTGCTGTTCCCAGAGAGGAGTCATTGCAGGGGAGACAAAATCAACAGATGGTGGTGGAGGAGATGGAGGAGATGGTGCTGGCAGAGCTGCAGGAGAACACTCCTCAAAGTGTGGTAACGCTGGTGTTGCATGAGGAGGGAGGGGTGGTGGGACTTCAAGGGTCATTTCTACCTGCGGCCACCGGTTTCTTGGATTCCGGTCCGAGGAAGCCAGACCAAGCAGACTGCAACAGCGCACACTGACCCCTGTGGTGAATCTGCAGCAGCTTATCTGCCAAAGTGGGAAGCTGCGCGACAGACAGATACAAGCCTGGACATGGTGGGACAGCTCCATCTTCTCCAGAACCCCCAGACATAGCACTGCCATTCTTGCCTCCCCCCCCCCCCCGCTCAGCTTTCACGTTCGATGTGCTCTACTGGTGCAGAACGTTCTGGTCCCAACGTAGACAGGGCCACTGGTATTGTTAGCAGGAGGAGGAGGAGGAAGGGGTCAGAGCCAAGCATCAGGGGGGGAATGGGGAGGAAAGGCATTGAGAAAGGTGGCCACAGGTAGAATTGTGGGAGGGTGCAGGGTCTTTTCAGTGCTGTTTATACTGTTGTTGATGTTGTTGTTGATGTTTGTTCTTTATAATGTTTGTTGTGAAAACTTTTATTCATAAAGAATATGTTACTTTATTGGTGATGTTTAAAAAAATTACTACTTTTATATAAAATTTTATTCTACTAAACCATTATTGTACTGTGTCTCACTCACTTCTGGAAAGGGGAAAATATATCCCATTTACAACTTTTAGGAAAGACAACTTTAAATGTGTGATTGATGGTGTCCCTTGTAAACTCATATCTTATTTTGGATTACCTCGACCCAACTGACTGGGTTTTTCTTGAGTCTTGTGAACATCACGTAACTGAGTAAGCCACTCGCAATGCAACAACTCTACCAACCTGTGAGCATTCTCACGATGCATAAATTGCAGTTGTGACGTCTGCTACAATTGAATAGCCCCACGACCACACTGTCAAGTCACGTGAAGAACGGTTACTTAGATGTACACCTAGTGAGTGACTCCCTTCTCACCACCTCAGGTCTCCTTGTACACCCAGTGACTGACTTCCTACTACGCCCTGCACCCCCCCCCCCACCCCCCACTCAGGTCATTATGTACACACAGCGACTTGGATGAGGCCCCATTGCATGGGCACAACCCCTCTCCCCTCCATGTGAGACAGTGAGCCCCTTTCTCTCTGTAATCCTGTACTGGGAGTTAATTCAGTGCCTGGTGTGTGTCTGAGACAATGAGCCTCTGAATACCTGCTAGAATAGGAGAACTTTTTTATTGCACAATCCAATCATTTGCAAGGCTTTTACAGGTCACAATCCTTCATAGACGTCCTGATACAATGTTTGCAAGTTGGTGAGGTGATATTCCAGTCCACCACAGAGTCGAAGTGTCAATCAGCTAACACAGAACCAATTTATAGCAGAAACTCAGCATATATGTCAGCCCAAAGCCTACTGAAGAAAAGGTTTTCCCAATTCTCCCAATCACATTCAAATGATACAAAAGTTCATTTTCTGCATAGAATCACTTAAGCACAGTAGTGGTGGTCACGTTGTCGAAACCTCACATATCTGTTAATATGTACAGCACATATCATTACATTTGCATCAAAAATGGCTTTTTTTCATTATCCACGATCTTCTGGGCTACTGTGAAGCTGCAAGCAAAATGGAGGGAGTCCTAACGCTGGGCCCAAGTCAGGTAAATATTCCAGAAATGGGCGGTATCTAGCACAGCGTTAACGAGCAGTAGCGAACCTTAAAAAACAGATTTTAATGAAATTTAGGGCTGGGAGGGAAATTTCCGACTTTTTTGGATCTCCAAAGTGGGCGGGCGATTTGCAGCAACGTCGGCGGTAATGGTAGGCCCAAATTAATCGGGAGCAGATACGGGCAGTAATTTCCATTTTTTTATGAAAACAGGCGATAACTGGGCGGTAACTGAGCAGGAAATAGGTGATTTGAGAGGAAATTCTAGTCTCAGAATAAGGGGCCGCCCATTTAAAACTGAGATGAGGAGGAATTTCTTCTCTCAGGGTTGTAAATCTGTGGAATTCTCTGCCTCAGAGAGCTGTGGAGGCTGGGTCATTGAATATATTTAAGGCGGAGATAGACAGATTTTTGAGCGATAATGGAAAAAAGGGATATGGGGAGCGGGCAGGGAAGTGGAGCTGAGTCCATGATTAAATCTGCCATGATTTTATTGAATGGCGGAGCAGGCTCGAGGGGCCAAGTGACCTACTTCTGCTCCTATTTCTTATGTTCTTATGTTCTTATTTTCCTTAGCAGTGAAGTCAATAACCAGGGAGCATAGATTTAAAGTAATTGGTAGAAGGATTAGAGGGCAGTTGAGGAGAACTTATTCACTCAGAGGCTGGTGGGGTTCTGGATCTCACTGCCTGAAAGAGTGGTAGAGGCAGAAACCTTCACAGCAATTAAAAAGTACTTGGATATGCACTTGAAGTGTCATAACCCACAGGGCTACGGACCAAGAGCTGTAAAATGGGATTAGGCTGGATAGGTCTTTTTTAGCCAGCACAGACATGGTGGGCCGAATGGCCTCCATCTGTGTTGTAAATTTCTATGAATCTATAGTGGCACTCTCTGCCTGTATTGCAGAGACACTTTCGTGCTCGAACCGACTCGACTTCTGTGTACCAACTTGCCTAGGATTTACTGCTTAATTCTTAATATAATGATATGCAGCCAAGCTTTATACAAAGTAAGGGCAAGATGTGTGACTTTACAATCCTACAGCGCCCCCCCCCCCCCAATAACTCTGCGTTCATCCAATTCTGGCCTTTTGTGCATCCCTGATTTCCTTCGCCCCACCATTGGTGGTCATGCCTTCAACTGTCTAGGCCCCAAAGTTCTGGAATTCCCTCCCTAAAACCTTCCTCTTTGACTAAGCTTTTGGTCACCTGTCCTAATATCTCTTTATATGGCTAAGTGCCAAATTTTTTCTGATAACGTTCCTGTGAGGCACCTCGGGACATTTTACTAGGTTAAAGGCGCTAAATGCAAGTTGATGTTATAATTTAAAATGGGGACTGAACTGTGGCTGTGCACCTTGATCCAATTATCTGCCAGCCTCTGACGTGCTTTACCTGGAGACTTTATTTGGGCTTGATTCCCCATATATATGTGAGTCTGTGTATGTGTGTAATATTTTAGTGAAACAAACATCGTATTATTTCTGAACCACAAGAGAATGATCCCTTGTGTCTGTCTAGTTCTGGTTTCAGACCCTGGGATCAGGATGCTGAGCTACAATATGTGTCTGTTATTTTACAGCACCCTAAACAATAATAAAAACACCACTAGCTATTCAATCCTATATCTTGGCAGAGATATTTGTTTTTAAGATGGTATTAAGTTTTGGCCTGGATTAACTTTTGAAATTTGCCAGCTATTTTGGTGTTGCATAGAACAGTCGGGTTGCTTCCAAAGAACAGCATGGTTCAGTAGTGTAGCTGTAAATCATTTAGTAAAAATCTAATGAAAGTAGCTTGTGTTCTTCTGTCTGGTGAGTGTTCCAGACAATTGGAACTTCTGGCATTTCAAATTTCTGTTCAACTTTCTAAATCTTCTTGCTGCTATGAGCATGGATGTTTGCCATAGTTCATCCAAGGGATGCATTATTTATTTGTAGATCTAATTTAACATTTCCTACTTATTTGCTAATGTTTTTATCTCGGTCAAGTCGTGTATCTTGAAAATAAACAGCTGGATAGATTTTCCCCTGTTTGTTAACGATATATGTCTTATGAAAGTGTATAGTATTTCTCTGACTGAGGGACTCTGTAGTTGGGCAGATGCAAAGTATTTTTGTACCATTTTCTCCTAGGTATGCATACAATGAAATGTTGGGAAAAGACTGCAGAGAGATGCGTTTATTTTATTTGGTTGGGGAGGGCGATATTGGTTTATTTTAGGTGGTTGGGGTGAAAGATTTACATACTTTAAGGGCTAGACTTTCCACTAGGGGGCCATCGCCCCCAAAAATGGATCTTATTCCAGCGATGTAGGATGTCTCAGCCTTAGTGATTGCTGGAACATGGCCCATTTTTCCCCCCGATTTTCCACTTGGCCTTAGGCTGGCAATGTGGAATGAGCAATCTGATTTTTCGGCGATGTCAAGTTCACCCACCGAACGTGGAAGGAAAAAGCTTCCCTAGCAACAGCCGCCTGGCTTTCCCACGTTTCGGGAGGTCAGGGGTCATCACACAAGGCATAGGGAGGGGCAGAGAGAGAGAAAAAGAAGAGGAAGCCAGAGATCAGAGGGATTACTTAACTGAAAAACAATAGCAAAAATGTCATGAGAAGACGATTCAGAGAGAAAAAGGGCAAAGCCCTTCAGTGAGGAAGCCAATGAGGCCCTCGTTAATGAGGTGCAGTCCAGGTGGGCAGACTTGACTCGGGGTGTGCATGGGAAACCTCCTCCCCGTGCATACCGAAAAATATGGCGACAGATGTTGTCTCGTCTGCCTCCCATGAGGCGAGGGGGGCAGACCATTGCAGAAAAAGATGGAATAGCTTGGTCGCCGCAGCAAGTGTAAGTCGCATTTTATATTTTATATTTTATATTTTACTGGTGCATGCAAATTTTTATTGGAACAATGAATCTCCTGCATTGAATTTAAGTTTGTCATTCATAAATGTTTTACGTAAACCATGTTAAGATCAGGACAGTGCTCTGAACTATCAGCATGTAACATTTTAAACTGTTGTGACCTCAAGATACTATCTCGTCAATTAGCTTATGCTATGCTCTGCTCTTTTCTCATTTGCAGAAGAAGATATTTATCAACCGTGTCGAGCAAAGGCGGACGGGGGGGCAGCTCTGCTCAGCTGCAGCCACTAACCGAGATTGAGGAACGTGCGGCCGCGCTGGCTGGCCATGAGAGCCATTCAGCCACCACCCGCTGTCTTGCCGAACCCAGCCATGCGTCTCGTGAGTAATGTGTAATGTGTCAAACAGTATTAAAAACAGTATTAAAAACTTAAATAAGTAACTGATCTAATGTCCTGTTATTATAATGCAATATGCAATATGCTTATAATGTACTTATGATATACTTATGATATACTAATGTTATGTTATGTTATGCATGTATGTAGCCTTGTGCATAAGAAGCAGGCGATGCAGCCATTACAGCTCTCTGGGGTAGTGAAAAGAATTGATATATAACGTCTCTTGGTAATGTTCACCGTTATGTTCTAATAAGCTCTGTAAAAATGTCATCATATGTTTTTTTAAGGTCAACCTGATACGCTGGTATACATACAGCCGGCACCAGCAGCATCCTCGACATACTCGGAGGAGGAAGAGGAGCAGAAGGAAGAGGAGCACTTTCCTCACCTTGAGGAGGAGGAGGAGGAGGAGGAGGAGGAAGAGAACGACGATGATGAGCTGCAGCTCTTGGATGAGCCGTCCACTGTTGTGGGGGGGATGAACCTGCGGTCATTTCCACTGAGAGGGAAGAGGCACCGGGGCCAAGCGGTGTGCAGCCGGCCACGCCAAGGCGCGTCATATTGCACATGCCAACCCCACGGAGGTCAGGTCAGCGAGGTGAGCAATCGCCAACCTTGGACAGGCAGACGGAGTGCTTGTGTTTAGGGAGACGGTCACGATAGGTCGCGAGCTTATCCAGGGGTTCCATCAGTTCTCCACGAGGTTGAGCCAGTTCTCCTCGAATTTCTCCAACTGGTCTGTCATGCAAACGGAGTTAGCACGGCAGACCATGGAGGGGATCAGAGAACAGACCGCCACAACCAATGCCCTTCGGCATGCGTTGCTGGCTGGACACGGCGCTGCACCCCAAGGTGTCATGTTGGAACCCCTAGCACTCAAGCGAGTACGGAGGATACAGTTCCTCTAGACTCGGAAGACAAACAACATAATTCGTCTTCCACTCCGACACCTCCACCACAGCAGGAAGTCTTGCCGTTGCCCGCTGCACGCCAGCTTCGTCTCAGTGTGCGGGACCAAAATGGGGAGGTGGTGTTAAAACACGGGGTGGTAAAGGACCTGGAGGGAAACATGGCACAGGTAGGGAGGGGAGTTGTTTTTTTCTATATCATTGTTAAATGTTTTAAAGTTCGTGCGTTCATTGCTGTTTGAGGTGGTGGCGTGGGGGTGGGGGGGGGGGTGGGAGCGCGGGACGCGGGGGGAGCGAGCATTGATAAAATTTGTTGTGTTAAATAACATTTTTTATTCAGTTGAGCAATTGTTGTGCTTCTCTTATCGTTACGTTAAGCATAACAATTGTTCTGCATTTGTTGTGCATTATACTATTATGACAAAAGTTTACTTAAGTTAAGCATTAATGCAAATGTCAGGCCTGTGCAAGCAACGCAAAAACGTAACTCAACGCAAAAGCAAATTTTGCTTAACCATAACTGTAAATGTAAATGTGACTATCCCCAATATAAGTTCATGAAAAGCATTCATAAATGAGCAGCTGACACAACAGCTTAACAGCCGCGTAACTACCACTGGGCACTGGGTACTGGTCTTTGGTTGGGGGGGGTGTGGCGGGGGTGCGACCATGGCTACATCGCCAGGCTGATTGGCCTCCCCTAGGTCCTCACAAGCCTCCTCTTCCACCTCTTCCTCCTCTTCCTGCTCACTAGCTGGCTCTTCCGTCTCCCCTCCTTCTGGAGGTGGACCTGCAGCCCCATCTGGCATTAGTTGTCCTCTCCTTATAGCTAGCTTATACAGCATGCAACACACCACAATAAACTCAGTGACGTGGTGTAGGCTGCCACCTGAATGGTCCAGGCATCTGAAGTGCTGCTTTAGGACTCCAATTGTCTTTTCGACGATGTTACATGCCACTATGTGGCTTTCATTGTAACGTTTCTCTGCTTCAGTGACGGGATTACGCAGTGGGGGTCATCAGCCAACTGGCAAGGCCATATCCCTTATCCCCCAGCATCCAACCGTGACCTTCTGGTTGATTGAGAAACAGGTCAGGGCTAGCACTCTCACGTAGGATGTGCACATCATAGAAATGTACCATTTACTCTCATGATCATTTGTTTGTGGTCGACAAGAAGCTGCACATTCAGGGAGTGGAAACCCTTTGTGTTACGAAACGCATCCGCGTTCTTTAAGGGGGCTTTCAGGGCAACGTGCATGCAGTCTATTGCTGCCTGCATCTTGGGGAAGTCTGCTAATCTCGAGAAACCTAAAGCCCTCCCGGTCTGTGCGTCCCTGGTCATAGGGAAGCTTATAAAGTCCATCCTGCGAGCGTAAAGGGCTTCAGTCACCTGCTGAATGCAGCAGTGTGTGGCACGCTATGACAGATGTCACCAGCTAAAGCCTGAAAAGATCCCGATGTGTAGAAGGCTATGGCTGCAGTAACCTTCACCTCAATGGACAGTGCGGTTCTGATGGTGCTGGAAGGCTGCAGATCCCCCTTGATGAGCTGGCAAATCTCATTGATGACCTCCTTCTGGAAGCGCAGCCTCCTAAGTCACACACTTTCAGACAAGTTGAGGTAAGATTGCGTTTCTTTGTACTTTCGTTGGCTGGATGCTCACCTCCTCTGTCTCCTCTGTCTCTGTCTACGCATTACTATGCCACCTCTTCGATTGATCCTTTCAGAAACCAGCTTATGAGCAACTATGAGTAATGGCGCAGAAAGCATAGGCCAAATCACTATCAATAATTATTTTCACTTGCTATAAATGCACTTTTCACGAAAAAATGTCAATCTATTAAACTACTCTCTCTATAAAAGCCCCAGTCTAACACTGTATACCAATCTCAGTCTAATACGCTCTCTATTCCAGCCCCAGTCTAACACTGGGCCCCATTACTTTCAATAATTATTTTCATAGAAACATAGAAACATAGAAAATAGGTGCAGGAGTAGGCCATTCGGCCCATCTAGCCTGCACCGCCATTCAATGAGTTCATGGCTGAACATGCAACTTCAGTACCCCATTCCTGCTTTCTCGCCATACCCTTTGATCCCCCTAGTAGTAAGGACTTCATCTAACTCCTTTTTGAATATATTTAGTGAATTGGCCTCAACAAATTTCTGTGGTAGAGAATTCCACAGGTTCACCATTCTCTGGGTGAAGAGGTTTCTCCTCAACCCAGTCCTAAATGGCTTACTTATCCTTAGACTGTGACCCCTGGTTCTGGACTTCCCCAACATTGGGAACATTCTTCCTGCATCTAACCTGTCTAAACCCATCAGAATTTTCAACGTTTCTATGAGATCCCCTCTCATTCTTCTGAACTCCAGTGTATACAAGCCCAGTTGATCCAGTCTTTCTTGATAGGTCAGTCCCGCCATCCCGGGAATCAGCCTGGTGAACCTTCGCTGCACTCCCTCAATAGCAAGAATGTCCTTCCTCAGATTAGGAGACCAAAACTGTACACAATACTCCAGGTGTGGCCTCACCAAGGCCCTGTACAACTTTAGCAACATCTCCCTGCCCCTGTACTCAAATCCTCTCGCTATGAAGGCAAACATGCCATTTGCTTTCTTAACCGCCTGCTGTACCTGCATGCCAACCTTCAATGACTGATGTACCACGACACCCAGGTCTCGTTGCACCTCCCCTTTTCCTAATCTGTCACCAATCAGATAATAGTCTGTCTCTCTGTTTTTACCACCAAAGTGGATAACCTCACATTTATCCACATTATACTTCATCTGCCATGCATTTGCCCACTCACCTAACCTATCCAAGTCACTTTGCAGCCTCATAGCATCCTCCTCGCAGCTCACACTGGCACCCAACTTAGTGTCATCTGCAAATTTGGAGATACTACATTTAATCCCCTCGTCTAAATCATTAATGTACAGTGTAAACAGCTGGGGCCCCAGCACAGAACCTTGCGGTACCCCACTAGTCACTGCCTGCCATTCTGAAAAGTCCTCATTTACTCCTATTCTTTGCTTCCTGTCTGACAACTAGTTCTCAATCCATGTCAGCACACTACCCCCAATCCCATGTGCTTTAACTTTGCACATTAATCTCTTGTGTGGGACCTTGTCGAAAGCCTTCTGAAAGTCCAAATACACCACATCAACTAGTTCCTCACTTGTCCACTCTTCTGGAAACATCCTCAAAAAATTCCAGAAGATTTGTCAAGCATGATTTCCCTTTCACAAATCCATGCTGACTTGGACCTATCACGTCACCTCTTTCCAAATGCACTGCTATGACATCCTTAATAATTGATTCCATCATTTTACCCACTACTGAGGTCAGGCTGACCGGTCTATAATTCCCTGTTTTCTCTCTCCCTCCTTTTTTTAAAAGTGGGGTTACATTGGCTACCCTCCACTCGATAGGAACTGATCCAGAGTCAATGGAATGTTGGAAAATGACTGTCAATGCATCCGCTATTTCCAAGGCCACCTCCTTAAGTACTCTGGGATGCAGTCCATCAGCCCTGGGGATTTATCGGCCTTCAATCCCATTAATTTCCCCAACACAATTTCCCGACTAATAAGGATTTCCCTCAGTTCCTCCTCCTTACTAGACTCTCTGACCCCTTTTATATCCGGAAGGGTGTTTGTGTCCTCCTTAGTGAATACCGAACCAAAGTACTTGTTCAATTGGTCCGCCATTTCTTTGTTCCCTGTTATGACTTTCCCTGATTCTGATTGCAGGGGACCTACGTTTGTCTTTACTAACCTTTTTCTCTTTACATATCTATAGAAACTTTTGCAATCCGTCTTAATGTTCCCTGCAAGCTTCTTCTCGTACTCCATTTTCCCTGCCCTAATCAATCCCTTTGTCCTCCTCTGCTGAGTTCTAAATTTCTCCCAGTCCCCGGGTTCGCTGCTATTTCTGGCGAATTTGTATGCCACTTCCTTGGCTTTAATACTATCCCTGATTTCCCTTGATAGCCACGGTTGAGCCACCTTCCCTTTTTTATTTTTACGCCAGACAGGAATGTACAATTGTTGTAGTTGATCCATGCGGTCTTTAAATGTCTGCCATTGCCCATCCACAGTCAACCCCTTAAGTATCATTCACCAATCTATCCTAGCCAATTCATGCCTCATACCTTCAAAGTTACCCTTCCTTAAGTTCTGGACCATGGTCTCTGAATTAACTGTTTCATTCTCCATCCTAATGCAGAATTCCACCATATTATGGTCACTCTTCCCCAAGGGGCCTCGCACAACGAGATTGCTAATTAATCCTCTCTCATTACACAACACCCAGTCTAAGATGGCCTCCCCCCTAGTTGGTTCCTTGACATATTGGTCTAGAAAACCATCCTTTATGCACTCCAGGAAATCCTCCTCCACCGTATTGCTTCCAGTTTGGTTAGCCCAATCTATGTGCATATTAAAGTCACCCATTATAACTGCTGCACCTTTATTGCATGCACCTCTAATTTCCTGTTTGATGCCCTCCCGAACATCACTACTACTGTTTGGAGGTCTGTACACAACTCCCACTAACGTTTTTTGTCCTTTGGTGTTCTGCAGCTCTACCCATATAGATTCCACATCATCCAAGCTAATGTCCTTCCTAACTATTGCCTTAATCTCCTCCTTAACCAGCAATGCTACCCCACCTCCTTTTCCTTTTATTCTATCCTTCCTGAATGTTGAATACCCCTGGATGTTGAGTTCACAGCCCTGATCATCGTGGAGCCACGTCTCCGTAATCCCAATCACATCATATTTGTTAACATCTATTTGCAAAGTTAATTCATCTACCTTATTACGGATACTCCTTGCATTAGGACACAAAGCCTTCAGGCTTGTTTTTTTAACACCCTTTGTCCTTTTAGAATTTTGCTGTACAGTGGTCCTTTTATGTTCTTTGCCTTGGGTTTCTCTGCCCTCCACTTTTACTCATCTCCTTTCTGTCCTTTGCTTGTGTCTCCTTTTTGTTTCCCTCTGTCTCCTTGCATTGGTTACCATCCCCCTGCCATATTAGTTTAACTCCTCCCGAACAGCACTAGCAAACACTCCCCCTAGGACATTGGTTCCGGTCCTGCCCAGGTGCAGACCGTCCGGTTTGTACTGGTCCCGCTTCCCCCAGAACCAGTTCCAATGCCCCAGGAATTTGAATCCCTCCCTGCTGCACCACTGCTCAAGCCACGTATTCATCTGCGCTATCCTGCGATTCCTACTCTGACTAGCATGTGGCACTGGTAGCAATCCCGAGATTACTACTTTTGATGTCCTACTTTTTAATTTAGCTCCTAGCTCCTTAAATTCGTTTCGTAGGACCTCATCCCTTTTTTTACCTATGTCCTTGGTACCAATGTGCACCACGACAACTGGCTGTTCTCCCTCCCTTTTTAAAATGTCCTGCATCCGCTCCGAGACATCCTTGACCCTTGCACCAGGGAGGCAACATACCATCCTGGAGTCTCGGTTGCGGCCGCAGAAACACCTATCGATTCCCCTTACAATTGAATCCCCTATTACTATCGCTCTCCCACTCTTTTTCCTGCCCTCCTGTGCAACAGAGCCAGCCACGGTGCCATGAACTTGGCTGCTGCTGCCCTCCCCTGATGAGTCATCCCCCCCAACAGTACCCAAAGCAGTGTATCTGTTTTGCAGGGGGATGACCACAGGGGACCCCTGCACTACCTTCCTTGCACTGCTCTTCCTGCTGGTCTTCCATTCCCTATCTGGCTGTGGACCCTTTACCTGTGGTACGACCAACTCGCTACACGTGCTACTCACGTCATTCTCAGCATCGTGGATGCTCCAGAGTGAATCCACCCTCAGCTCCAACTCCGCAACGCGGTCCGTCAGGAGCTGGAGGCGGATACACTTCCCGCACACGTAGTCGTCAGGAACACTGGTATCGTCCCTGAGTTCCCACATGGTACAGGAGAAGCATAATACCCGACCGAGCTGTCCTGCCATGACTTAACCCTTAGATAAGCAACAACAATGCTAAAGTTTACTCACTGTTATAGAAGAGAAAAAAGAAAAACTATTCACCAATCACCAACCAATCACTTACCCCCTCGGCTGTGACGTTACCTTTCTGTTTCTTTCTACTTCTTTTTTGCCTTCTCCCTGTAGCTGCACAAGCTGGGCCTTTATAGGCCTCTCGCTGACCCCGGACTCACGCCTCTCCAACCCCGGAACTCACGCCTCTCCACGCACCTCCTCGACGCTGCTCCCGACTGCCGCCACGTTGGACCTTTATAGGCCTCTCCAACCCCGAAACTCACGTCCCACCACGCACCTCCTTCACTTGGTATAAATGCACTTTTCACTAAAAAATGCCTAATCCACTCGGCTACTATTAGTAAAATTACATATAAGTAATAATCTGAGTAGATCTATCTATACAGGACTCTTAAATAACTCACAACTATCTAAGTACGATTTTTTAGCTGTCTCCACCCTTCCTCCTTACTTCAAAATGGCGTCTGTAGTGCCCATTTCCTTCAGTAAAGCCCGGGAAAAGCAACTATTACCCAGCGATGTTTTCTGCGAGCGATCAGCCTGGCCATGTGATGACGATGTGCTGAAACTTCAAATCGGCTATGTGTGGGCGATCAGCTCGGCGATCAATTCAGCGAAGTGAGCCACAACTTGGGGGCTTATTTTTCCGGCGATCTTTCTGGCCTAGTTTCCACCTTTGGCTCAAAATGGGCGACAGAGATCCGTTTTGGGTGATATATGAGCCATAGATGGGCGATGTGAAGTGGAAAGTCTCGCCCCAGGTGTTTACAAAGATATTGCTGGCTCTGCGATACAATAATCCAATGCAGCAAAACAGACAGGCAAGAAATTAGTGCATTCCATTGAATGTTCCATTCTGCTAATATGTATAAATATAAAGCGGGAGAAATTTGGTTGGATAGCGCCCCTTGCGAGGCCGCTACAGGGGCAGTAACAGGTTTGCAGCTGCAAGCGTCGACATTCGCGCCACTTGGCAAATTCCTGTGACATGGATCATTAAAATGTCATGAACAGATACAGAAAATAATCAAAAAGGCTGGCCTTTATCTCTAGAAGACTAGAATACAAGATGTTATGCTGCAGCGAGACAAAAACCCTGGTTATAACACACCTGGAGTACTGTGAGCAGATCTGTGCACCACACCTTCGGAAGGATATATTGGTCTTTGAGAGAGTACAGCGTTAGTTTATCAGAATGATACCCAGAATTCAAGGGTTAAGTTACGAGGAGAGATTACACAAATTAGGGTTGTATTCCTTGGATTTAGAAGGTTAAGAGGTGACCTGATTGAAGTTTTTGTTGTGTATCTGTAAAGCATGCACTCACATGTTCCGCCACCAGGGAGTGCACCCCCGAAGTCCCAAGGGATCCCAGCATCCCCAAAGGCCCCAAAGGCCTGTTCCTCACTCTGGAGTGTCTCAATAAAGACCAAGGTCATTGTTACTTTAACCTCCCTGTGTGCAGTCTCATCTGTTTGAGGAACACAATAACTGGCAATGAGTATACGAATCCAACGCAAAGGTGCAGCAAACTGTAGGCATCCTGGAGAAGTTCTCGGAAGGTGAGGACTGGGAAGCCTATGTCAAATGGCTAGACCAGTACTATGTAGCCAACGAGCTGGACGGAGAAGGAAACACTGCAAAAAGGAGAGCAGTCCTCCTGGGGGGAACCGACCTACAGCCTCATGAAGAATCTTCTTGTGAAACCCACAGAAAAGTCGTATGAGGAGCTGTGTACACTGGTTCAGGAGCATGTTAACCGGAGGGAGAGCGTGCTGATGACGAGGTATCGGTTCTAAACGTGCCAGCGATCTGAAGGTCAGGAAGTGGCGAGCTATGTCGCCGAGCTAAGGCGACTTGCAGGACAATTTGAGTTTGATGGCTACCTGAAGCAAATGCTCAGAGACTTTTTTGCACTGGGCATTGGCCACAAGACCATCCTACGAAAACTTTTGACTGTAGAGACACCGACACTCAGTAAGGCCATTGCGATAGCACAGGCGTTTATATCCACCAGTGATAACACCAAACAAATCTCTCAGCACACAAGTGCTAGCAATGTTCATAAATTAACTGGAACCGTGTTTGCGAGCAGAAATGTACAGGGCAGAAGCCACGAGTCTGCAACTGCCAGCAGGCCTCAGCTGACCCAGATGACTCAGAGTCCCCAACAAAGGATGAATGCAAGGCAATTCACACCTTGTTGGCGTTGTGTAGATTTCCATTCAGCCTATTCATGCCGCTTGAAAGGGTATGTTTGCAACAGCTGTGGAACAATGGGGCACCTCCAACGAGCTTGCAGTCGAGCTGCAAGCTCTGCAAAACCTGCTAACCATCACATGGCAGAGGAATATCGGTCCATGGTGGATCAAAGCAATTTCGAGCCTCAGAGAGAGGAGGCAGATGCTGAAGTACACGGGGTGCACACATTTTCGACGAAATGTCCACCTATAATGCTAAACATAAAATTGAATGGCTTACCCGTAGCCATGGAACTGGACACTGGCGCTAGCCAATCCATCATGAGTAAAAAGATGTTTGAGAGATTGTGGTGCAACAAGGCACTCAGACCAGCCCTGAGCCCCATCCACACAAAACTGAGAACGTACACCAAAGAGCTCATCACTGTCCTGGGCAGCGCCATGGTCAAGGTCATCTACAAGGGCACGGTGCATGAACTGCCATTCTGGATTGTCCCGGGCGATGGCCCCACACTGCTTGGAAGGAGCTGGCTGGGCAAAATCCGCTGGAACTGGGATGTGTAGGGGAAGATGAAAACCCCCTCATTTTACCCAGAAGGAAAAGGGCTGTGGGATCAGTCTGTTCTGTGAATTGAAATCGATAACAGTTTGACCTTGGCAGAGCAGTGATTGGATGGTCGAGGACACCGGAGGGCCGATGGTGAGACAGAGTCAGCCCGAAGCATGGGGCTTTCAAGCCAATGGGAGAGCACTTGCTCGAAAACTGGGACTGACTCACAGCCATTATCGGACTATTGTCTTCCCCATGTTTACACTATGGAAGGAAATTATGCAGATCTTCAGAAAACTAGGGAACCCAAAACAAACCAAGGACCTACACAATGGCTACAGGAGGCCAACCCAACGAACACCTACTCAAACCTTGAGTAGGTTAGAAAAACTGAATTGAAGGAAAATTATGCAGACCTTTAGAAACCAGGGAACCCAAAACAACCCAAGGGCCTACACAATGGCTACAGGAGGCCAACGCAATCAACACCCATTCAAACCTTGAGTAGGTTAACATCAGTGGAAAAAAACCCGCAATAATCTAAAACTGCTGCATTTTTCAAAATCACAAAGCCCACCAATCGGAAGAATCGATTTCAGCAGGAGAGGCGGACTGGATAATCTGGCTATAAAAAAGGGTTTCTGACGTAGTGTGGGTGGTTCCCTGCCCTCGTCATCCAACAACCACAACCAGCAAGACTCTCGACACTGAAGGAAAACCAGTGTCCGAAGACACCGAAGATAGAAGAAACAAACCACTAGACTTGCAGAAGGCACAGTAGTGAGTATAACCTCTGGTCCCCAGAACTCCCAACTCAGTTAGGCCAGGAAAGGTGGGAGGTTGGGCATTGTACTGCTAAACTTTGTAAAGATTTTCGTTGTGTCCGTTTAGTGGGATTTAGGGGGATTGTTTTGTTGGTGTATTGCTGTTTGTTGAGATACACCTTGTCAAATAAATTGGAAGCCTAAAGTTCCTCTTGGAATCACCTTGTCTCAGTTGTATTGTATTACATCTCCTGATCGTGAGTCTTATGTCAGAACAGTGTAAGGGAAGCTAGGAGCGCCTCGAAAACGCTCAACTGTGTGTCACAGGCTAGGGAAGAAGGGGTTAGGAGTGTTTGACACTCACAGGTGCCTCACAGGCTAGGCATAAGCTGTGAGGACGCACGAGTCTCAAAACCCCCTTCATAAGCTGTGGACACAGTCTCTCCAGGGGTGCTCTTGCAGCACTCAGGGTACCTCACAGGCCAGGCATAAGCTGTGAGGGCAGAAGCCCAGAGAGAGACACCCAAGGCACAACAACACTCCCTGAAAACCCCTTACAGATGACATCCAAGCGATATCACATGTCGATGAGGCCTAATGTACCCAGGTTCTGAACAAATTTCCTTCCCTTTTTGAGCCAGGCATTGGAAACTTTTCCGGGGAGAAGGTGTAGATCCACTTGGTCCCAGAGGCACAACCCATTCACCACAAGTCATGAGCGGTACTCTCACATGATGAGGGAGAGAGTGGAAATCGAGCTGGACAGGCTGCAAAGCGAGGGTATCATCTCCCCAGTGGAATTCAGCGAGTGGGCCAGCCTGATTGTTTCAGTACTCATAAGTGATGGCACGGTCAGGATTTGCAGCGATTATAAAGTAACTATTAATCGGTTCTTGCTACAGGACCAATACCCGCTACCTAAGGCAGACGACCTATTTGCGACGCTGGCAGGAGGCAAGACATTCACCAACCTCGACCTGACTTCGCCTACATGATGCAGGAGCTGGAGGAGTCTTCGAAGAGCCTCATCTGCATCAACACGCATAAGGGACTGCTCATCTTCAACAGATGCCCATTTAAAATTCGGTCGGCTGCAGCGATCTTCCAGAGAAACATGGAGAGCCTACTCAAGTCGGTACCATGCACGGTGGTTTTTCAGGATGACATATTGGTCATGGATCAGGACACCGTCGAGCACCTACAAAACCTGGAGGAGTTGCAGCTGAAGAGGTCGAAATGCGTCTTCGTGGCAACAGAAGTGGAGTTTTTGGGGAGAAAGATCACAGTGGATGGCATTCGGCCCACAGACGCCAAGACAGAGGCTATCAGGAATGCGCCCAGACCATAGAACGTCATGGAGCTGCGGTCGTTCCTGGGACTCCTCAACTATTTTGGTAACTTCCTACCGGGGTTAAGCACCCTCTTAGAGCCCTTACATGTGTTATTGCGTAAAGATGCGAACTGGGTATGGGGAAAAAAACCAAGTACTTGCTTTTGAGAAAGCCAGAAACATTTTCTGCTCCAACAAGCTGCTTGTATTGTTTAACCCGTGTAAAAAACTTGTGCTAGCATGTGATGTGTTGTCGTACGGAGTCGGGTGTGTATTACAACAAGCTAACATTGCGGGGAAGTTGCAACCTGTCGCCTATGCCTCCAGGAGCTTGTCTAAGGCCAAGAGGGCCGACAGCATGATTGAGAAAGAGGCATTCGCGTGTGTGTTCGGGGTAAAGAAAATGCATCAGTACCTGTTTGGCCTCAAATTGAGCTGGAAACCGATCACTAGCCCCTCATATCCCTGTTTGCTGAAAACAAGGGAATAAATACTAATGCCTCAGCCCGCATACAAAGGTGGGCACCCTCGCTGTCAAGCGTATAACTATACCATCCGCCACAGGCTAGGCACCGAGAACTGTGCGGATGCTCTCAGTCGGCTACCATTGCCCACCACGGGGGTGAAAATGGCGCAGCCTGCAAACTTGTTGATGGTGGCGCAGCCCACAGACTTGTTGATGGTCATGGAAGCGTTTGAAAATGATAAATCATCTATCACGCCCCGCCAGATTGGGATTTGGACCAGCCAAGATCCTCTGCTGTCCTTAGTAAAAAACTGTATATTGCATGGGAGCTGGGCCAGCATCCCCGTAGAAATGCAAGAGCTAACCAAGCCGTTCGAGCGGAGAAAGGACGAGCTGTCCATTCAGGCAGACTGCCTGTTGTGGGGTAACCGCATAGTGCTACCCAAAAAGGGCAGGGAGACGTTCATCTCGGATCTCCACAGCACGCACCCAGGTATAGTAATGATGAAAGCAATAGCCAGATCCCATGTGTGGTGGCCCGGTATCGACTCTGACTTAAGAGTTTTGTGTACGGCAATGCAGCGTGTGTGTTCAGCTGAGCAACACGCCCAGAGGGGCACCACTAAGTTTGTGGTCCTGGCCCTCCAGACCATGGTCAAGGATCCATGTCGACTATGCAGGCAAGTTTCTCGGTAACATGTTCCTGGTGGTGGTGGATGCTTTTTCAAAATGGATTGAATGTGAAATAATGTTGGGAAGCACCGCCACTGCCACCATTGGAAGCTTGAAGGCTATGTTTGCCACCCACAGCCTGCCTGACATACTGGTCAGTGACAAGGGGCCATGTTTCACCAGTGCCGAATTTAAAGAATTCATGACCCGCAATGGGATCAAACATGTCACCTCGGCCCCGTTTAAACCAGCCTCCAATGGACAGGCAGAGGGGGCAGTACAAACAATCAAACAGAGCCTTAAACGAGTCACAGAAGGCTCACTCCAAACCCGCCTGTCCTGAGTACTACTCAGCTACCGCACGAGACCCCACTCACTCACAGGGGTGCCCCCGGCTGAGCTACTCATGAAAAGGACACTTAAAACCAGACTCTCGCTGGTTCACCCCAACCTGCATGATCAGGTAGAGAGCAGGCGGCAGCAACAAAATGTAAACGATGGTTGCGCCACTGTGTCACAGGAAATTGATCTGAATGACCCTGTGTATGTGCTAAACTATGGACATAGTCCCAAGTGGATCGCAGGCACAGTGATAGCTAAAGAAGGAAGTAGGGTGTTTGTAGTCAAACTAGACAATGGACAAATTTGCAGAAAGCACCTGGACCAAACGAGGCTGTGGTTCACAGACTGCCCTGAACAACCCACAGCAGATACCACATTTTTTGAGCTCACAACACACACCCAAAGGATCAACGACACCACCCCGGACCAGGAAATCGAACCCATCATGCCCAACAGCCCAGCAAGGCCAGGCTCACCCAGCAGCCCTGCAGGGCCAACAACATGCCAGCCCAACGAGGGCACAGCCAACACACCAGAACAGACATTTGTACCGAGGCGGTCCACCAGGGAAAGAAAAGTTCCCGACCGCCTCACCTTGTAAATAGTTTTCACTTTGACTTTGGGGGGGGAGTGATGTTGTGTATCTGTAAAGTATGCACTCCCATGTTCTGCCACCAGGGAGTGCATCCCCTGAAGACCCAAGGGATCCCAGCATCCCTTGGGAGCACTGTAGATAAGCTGGCCCCTAAGGACTGTTCCTCACTCTGGAGTGTCTTAATAAAGACTGAGTTCACTGTTACTTTAACCTCCCTGTGTGCAGTCTCATCTTTGTTAGGAACACAGTCGTTTTCAAGATGGTATGGGGAACAAATTGGGTAGATGGAGAGAACCATTTCCGCTGGTTGGGGATTCGAGGACTAGGGGGCATAGTCTAAAAATTAGAGCCAGACCTTTCAGGGGTAAAATTAGGAAACACTTGTACTCACAAAGAGTGGTAGAAGTTTGGAACTCTCTTCCGCAAACGACAATTGCTGCTGAATCAATTGTTATTTTAAATCGGAGATTGATAGCTTTCTGTTAACCAAAGGTATTAAGCATTAATGGCCAAAGGCGGGTATATGAGTTAGGTTGCAGATCAACCATGATCTCATTGAATGGCGGAACAGGCACGAGGGGATGAATGGCCTACTCCTGTTCCTATGTTCCTGCAGTTATAATGCACTTTTGCAATGATATGAAGCAGTTTCAGGTGAACATCAATGTGAAACGTGACAGTGCTAGGTCCCAATTAGATGCACAAGCATACTAAGGTCTAATGATGTGAGACCTCCTCCAAAAGTGTTCTCACTGTTGCAGTATAATTTCAGTTTGATGAAAATCATATTTTAAACACCTGAGTGGTTATTTGGACCTCCTGGGAATTTAAAAAAATGTATGGAAATTCTTAGGTCAAGGGCGATGCTCCTATTGCTCTCTCTGGTTACAGCTCTGTGTATTAATCAAAGGATACAGGAACAGAGCTCTCTGTGTCAGTCAGATTAAGGTCAGCCTACAATACCTCTCAGATCGATGGTGTCTTGTGCCTTGGACAATATTTATGCTGTCACTGCAGCACTTCTGACTGAGTTGAAGATGTGACATAATTTCATCAAAATGTTCCAGTTTTCACAATGTTGAAATAATTAACAGGACAAAGTACTAACATCTGAAATCAGTTTTATTTTTGCAGTACCTTTACCACAGATAGGAGTGTTTTCCAAGACTGTAATGCATCATACGAAATGACATTATGGGGGTTAATTTGGATAAAGCCCAAAAACAAGCATGGGGATCACGATGCGCGATCTCACTGTGCCCATTGAAAGTAATATAGGCAGCACCTGAAATTTGTGCTGTCTGCTCATTACCATGATTGCAGTGCTGAGCCTAGTGCTAAATGCACTGCTGGTTGGCTCAGCGTTCAACAGGGGGCCCAATATTGTGCGGAGTCTGTTCTCTATTTAAAGGTTTCCTGCATAGTGAAAGGCTATCTACACTTCTTATAGGGGAGGTGCTTTGTGAGAGAAGTACCTCATTGTGACTGGAGCTGGAGCAATGTCACCACAGGGCTGAGAAAAGGCACCTCGGTTGTCCGATGCAGCCATGGAGACCTTGATGCAGGCGTTGTACAGGAGGAGACAGGCCCTCTACCCGTAGGGGACAGGAGGCCTTCCAGACACACTGTTCGAAGGCTGATCAGTGAAGACATCTGTGCCACCAGTCTTTTCCCCAGCACATGGATCCAGTGCCAGAAGATGTTTAATGACCTCACACAAGCAGTCAAAGCGAGTGAATGCATCTTCAAATATCATATGCTGCCAATTGCACAACTAGCCTCACACACTACTCAATGCACCACACACGCTTCATTCACCTACCAACAATCTCCAGCAATCATGACTCACAATCATAGCATCACCTCACCCTCACACACTTATCACTGCTGCAAGCCCCACACCAAAATCTAACATCTTGCGCACAATGCCAGCTATTCAACCATGATAAGTACACCACCCAAATGCATTGCACCACACTCATAAGAACATGAGAACTTAATAATTAGGAACAGGAGTAGGCCATCTAGCCCCTCGAGCCTGCTCCGCCATTCAATAAAATCATGGCTGATCTGGCCGTGGACTCAGCTCCACTTACCCGCCCGCTCCCCGTAACCCTTAATTTCCTTATTGGTTAAAAATCTATCTATCTGTGACTTGAATACATTCAATGAGCTAGCCTCAAACTGCTTCCTTGGCAGAGAATTCCACAGATTCACAACCCTCTGGGAGAAGAAATTCCTTCTCAACTCCGTTTTAAATTGGCTCCCCCGTATTTTGAGGCTGTGCCCCCTAGTTCTAGTCTCCCCGAGCAGTGGAAACAACCTCTCCGCCTCTATCTTGTCTATCCCTTTCATTATTTTAAATGTTTCTATAAGATCACCCCTCATCCTTCTGGGAATTCCAACGAGTAAAGACCCAGTCTACTCAATCTATCATCATAAGGTAACCCCCTCATCTCCGGAATCAGCCTAGTGAATCGTCTCTGTACCCCCTCCAAAGCTAGTATATCCTTTCTTAAGTAAGGTGACCAAAACTGCATGCAGTACTCCAGGTGCAGCCTTACCAATACCCTATACAGTTGTAGCAGGACCTCCCTGCTTTTGCACTCCATCCCTCTCGCAATGAAGGCCAACATTCCATTCGCCTTTCTGATTACCTGCTGCACGGCAAAATAAATTTTTGCGATTCATGCACAAGGACCCCCAGGTCCCTCTGCACCTCAGCATGTTGTAATTTCTCCCCATTCAAATATTATTCCCTTTTACTGTTTTTTTTCCCAAGGTGAATGACCTCACACTTTCCGACATTGTATTCCATCTGCCAAACCTTAGCCCATTCGCTTAACCTATCCAAATCTCTTTGCAGCCTCTCCGTGTCCTCTACACAACCCGCTTTCCCACTAATCTTTGTGTCATCTGCAAATTTTGATACACTACACTCTGTCCCCTCTTCCAGGTCATCTATGTAAATTGTAAACAGTTGTGGTCCCAGCACCGATCCCTGTGGCACACCACTAACCACCGATTTCCAACCCAAAAACGACCCATTTATCCCGACTCTCTGCTTTCTGTTCGCCAGCCAATTCTCTATCCATGCTAATACATTTCCTCTGACTCCGTGTACCTCTAACTTCTGCAGTAACCTTTTGTGTGGCACCTTATCGAATGCTTTTTGGAAATCTAAGTACACCACATCCATCGGTACACCTCTATCCACCATGCTCGTTATATCCTCAAAGAATTCCAGTAAATTAGTTAAACATGATTTCCCCTTCATGAATCCATGCTGCGTCTGCTTGATTGCACTATTCCTATCTAGATGTCCCGCTATTTCTTACTTAATGATAGTTTCAAGCATTTTCCCCACTACAGATGTTAAACTAACCGGCCTATAGTTACCTGCCTTTTGTCTGCCCCCTTTTTAAACAGAGGCGTTACATTAGCTGCTTTCCAATCCGCTGGTACCTACCCAGAGTCCAGAGAATTTTGGGTAGATTATAACGAATGCATCTGCTATAACTTCCGCCATCTCTTTTAATAACCTGGGATACATTTCATCAGGACCAGGGGACTTGTCTACCTTGAGTCCCATTAGCCTGTCCAGCACTACCCCCCTACTGATAGTGATTGTCTCAAGGTCCTCCCTTCCCACATTCCTGTGACCAGCAATTTTTGGCATGGGTTTTGTGTCTTCCACTGTAAAGACCGAAGCAAAATAATTGTTTAAGGTCTCAGCCATTTCCACATTTCCCATTATTAAATATCCCTTCTCATCTTCTAAGGGACCAACATTTACTTTAGTCACTCTTTTCCGTTTTATATATCTGTAAAAGCTTTTACTATCTGTTTTTATGTTTTGCGCAAGTTTATCTTCGTAATCTATCTTTCCTTTCTTTATTGCTTTTTTAGTCAATCTTTGCTGTTGTTTAAAATTTTCCCAATCTTCTAGTTTCCCACTAACCTTGGCCACCTTATACGCATTGGTTTTTGATTTGATACTCTCCTTTATTTCCTTGGTTATCCACGGCTGGTTATCCCTACTCTTACCACCCTTCTTTTTCACTGGAATATATTTTTGTTGCGCACTATGAAAGAGCTCCTTAAAAGTCCTCCACTGTTCCTCAATTGCGCCACCGTTTAGTCTGTGTTTCCAGTCTACTTTAGCTAACTCGGCCCTCATCCAACTGTAGTCCCCTTTGTTTAAGCATAGTAAGCTCATTTCTGACACAACTTCCTCATCCTCAGTCTGTATTACAAATTCAACCATACTGTGATCACTCATTCCGAGAGGATCTTTTACTAGGAGATTGTTTATTTTTCCTGTCTCATTACACAGGACCAGATCTAAGATAGCTTGCTCCCTTGTAGGTTCTGTAACATACTGTTCTAAGAAACAATCCCATATGCATTCTATGAATTCCTCCTCCAGGCTACCCCATGCGATTTGATTTGACCATCGATATGTAGGTTAAAATCCCCACAGACACACTTCCCCACAGACACACTCACAGACACACTTCCCTTCCTCTTGCACCCAAAGTTCATTCATAACCAGCAGGAGCAGCAACAGATGGGTGGCGGGGAAGCACATCTGCAGAACCTGATGGAGCTGGAGGAAGCAATGCTGGAGATCATAGGAGGGGCAGTCAACGAGTCTGTGGCATGCGGGGAAGTTGAAAGCATTGCTGATGATGCTGCACTCATACCTAATCCTTCTTCTCACATCCCACTTCTCCCTTATCCCACAATCTCTTCTCAGTTCCAAGGTGCTGATGGTGTAAGCATGCATATCTTGCTTTCCCCCCGCCTCCCCTGACCACAACCTTACCCTTGTGCCTTTCTCCTTTCGGATACCCAAGAACTGCCATCAGCCCAGCTTGTGCAGGAAGAAGAGTGGTGGAGTAGAGGCACCGTCACTCAGTCTGACACTCCCAGCCACCAGCTCAGAAAATGACACAGCGCGAACTTTAGAGGGTAGTATAGAGGCGGGATCTGCAAGTGGTGAGTCACCAGGCATGAATATGCAGCATCTAGGCCAGGGATAAAGGGTACCGCAGGTTCCAGCTCCCCGGAGGTCAAGGTCGTACACAAGTTCTGCTGCACAGGACTCAGATGAGGACTTTGATGGGGTGGCCTTCAGAAGAATGGTGATGAGCACAGAAATGTTTGGTGCAATGGCAGGCTTGCCAGAGAACCTCTTGTCACTGTCATTTGAGTACTGCAGTGGAAACTCGGACTTCTGTCATGCAAGCTCAGTTTGTTGCCACACAAGATCAGACTGCTGCCATCATGGCTGGATTTACAAGTGTGGAAAGGGACTTGCATGGTTTCACAGCAGTCCAGCAATCTGTCCTCCAACAGATGGTTAGGCATGTTCTGGCACCACCCTGGGTGAGTGGTAGTGGCTCTGTGGAACAAGAACCTGCTGTCCTCTCTTTGGTTGACAGCATTCATACTTCCACCTCTGCCACTCGGCCAGTGTCATTGCAGTTGCCTGCCAGCCAGCTAGCCCAGACTGCTGCTGTCCATGCTGAGGTAGTACTGCAAGGACATCTGCAGTTTCCCCTACTGAAAGTCAGCAGCCTTCCACCAGCCATGGTGTAGCCATTGGTGTAGTCCTGCGTAGGAGCATTAGAATAAGCAAATAAACCTTTTCACTTTCTCCTCTTCATCCCCCTCCTCCTTCTGATGTACTCACAGAACCTGTGATAGCAAGTGCTATGCCCTCAGGAAGGCCAAGTTGCAGAAGATACAGGTGACCACCACAAATTGGGTCATCGGCTACAGTGAGTACTGGAGGACTCCTGAGCGGTCAAGGCTGCGGATATGTTGCTTGAACACCCCGATGGTCTGCTCAATGAGGTTCCTCATGTCAGCATGGCTGTCATTATATGATTGTTGCCCATGAATGGTGGGTTTGTGGAGGAGAATCATCAGTCAGATGTAGAGCAGATAGCCCTTGTCTCTGAGCAGCTACCCTCAGGTTTGATGTGGTGGCTGGAAGATTGCTGGTACAGTGGACTGGCACAAGATGAAAACATCATGACTGCTGCCAGGATACCAGGCATTCACGATCATGATGTGTTGGGCATGGTTGCACACCAACTGCACAGAGAGTTGGAGCCTTTGCGGTTGTGGTACATCTCAGCATTGATATGCAGCACCCACAAAGCCACATGTGTGCAGTCGATTACGCCCTGCACCATGAGGAAGCCTGATATCCTGGCAAAGCCATGTACGCACTCCTCCTGCTTCTCTCTGTTTAGAGAGAAGACAATGAAGTCTCTTCTCCGAGAGTACAGAGCCTCTGTAACCTCCCGCATGGATGGCTGTAATAGAGCTCCCCCTAATGGGCTACTTCTCCACCTAGTGGCCTGATGTAAATAATAAAGGATCATGTGGCAAGGTCACATGACGATAGTTTTCTACTAAGAGCTATCTTTTGTGTGTGAGCTTGTTAGTGATGTCATAAGAATATAGCACATTGGTGCTGAGAATAGGATTTCTGGATTCCCTAGCTGAAATTTTTGTTGGTGGATGTTTCTGCCAACCAAAAGAGAGACTTTGAAAGTTGAACAAGAACTCAAAAGACTATTAGGCATTTGCCTGTTTGGCGCTGAAATGAAAACATTATCTCTAAGGTAGATCTAAGTAATTGAGCTACACCCATTGTTGTTGTCAAATGGTAGGGTAAGGTTGTGTGCTGATTATAAAGTAACCATAAACCAGGTTCTAGCGGGTAATCTCCCCGATACATTGCCAAATGTAAAAGATTTATTCGCAGTGCTGCCAGGTGGCCAAATCTTCTCAAAGTTAAATCTGAGAAATGCCTACTTACAACTTGAGCTAGACGAGGAGTCCAAGTCATGCTTGACGATAAATACTCATCGAGGCCTATTTCAGTTTAATAGGCTATTTTGGAGTGTCTTCCATCCCCGCCATATTCCAAGGGGTGATGAACCAGATTTTGCAAGGAATTGAAGAGGTAGTATATTATTTTGATGAGATACTCATTTCAGCTCCAAACAAGCAAATCCATAATAACATATGGAATGAAGTGCTCAAATGGATAGAGAAGCACAGAGTATGAGTGACTGCTCACAAGCGTGAGTTATTTCAAAATTCAGTGGAGTGCTTAGGGCACAAAGTAGACAAAGATGGTTTACAGCCAACCAAGGGAAAGCTAGATTCAATCAGAAATGCACCCACTCCCAAGAATGTCACTGAATTTCGATCATTTTTGGGTCTTTTGAACGATTATGGGAAGTTCCCAGCAAATTTGGCTACAATGTCACATCCACTGAATGAGCTGTTGAAAAAATAGGTCCATTGTAAGTGGTCAGAAGAATGTGACATAGCATTCATAGAGTGTAAAAGCCAATTGGTAGAGAGTACCATGTTAATTCACTGTGGCGTATCTAAGGAGATCAAGTTAATATGTGACGCCTCTCCATATGGAGTTGGGGCAGTGATCTCTCATGTACTACATAGTGGGGAGGAGAGACTAATAACTTTTGCTTCACACATTCTCAGTGCCAGCGAACGTAATTATGCACAGATCGAAAGGGAAGCTTTGGCATTCATTTTCGGGTTCAAGAAAGTTTACCATTGTTTCGGACCATAAGCCCTTGACAGCAATCCTCCATCCAATGTCCCCAGTTCCAACCTTAGCTGCAACCCGAATGCAGAGATGGCCTTTGAGTTTCAGCATATATGTATGCCATTGAGCACAGATGATCAGCTGATCACAGTAATGCTGATGCTACATCCATGTTGCCATCCCCATCACAAGTTACACCCAACAGGGAAGGAGTGTTCTATTTTTCATACATTGATGAACTGCCAGTCACAGCTGAAGAGATTGGTAGAGCAACCAAACGTGACCCTGTTATGTCAAAGGTGTATGATGACACAGCAAATGGCTGGCCAAACCGGGTATCAGAGAAAGATATTCATCCATACTTCGTTCGTAGGAATGAATTGTCAGTGGATAAAGATGATATAATGTTGGATGCAAGAGTAGTTATTCCAAATAAGTTCAGGTCCAAATTGTTAGGAAATCTTCATGACCAGCACCAGGAATGTGCTTGACCAATGGTTTTGCACACAGTTACTGATAGTGGCCAGGTCTAGATAAAGATGTGGAGTACATAGTCAGTCAGTGTACAACATGTCAATCGGTAAGCAAGAAACCACCATCAGTACCATTACAGCCATGGAAATAGCCTCCCAGGGTGTGGCAAAGGTTACATATCAATTTTGATAGCAATTCGAAGTGGGTAGAGGTGTTTCCGATGCGGAAAATAACAACAAATAAAATACTAGAAAATTTGCAAAGATTATTTTCTTCCTATGGCCTCCCAGAAGAAATTGTTTTTGATAATGGGCCACATATTTGTCAAGAAAAATTTGCACAGTTCATGGCCAGAAACGGTGTGAAACATACCAAAGTTCCACAATACCAACCTGCTTCAAACGTGCAACAGAGCGCACAGTACAAATTGTAAAATGTACCTTCATCAAGCAAATGTTGGATCCAAATCCAAAAAAATGGCAGTTGTCTTTGGACCACAAGCTAGTAAATTTTCAAATTACTTATTGTAATACTCATACAATTACTGGTAGACAGCCACAAACCAGCTTCTCGTTATTAAAGCCAAACTTAGCATAGTTAGTAGAAGAGAAACAATTAAGACAGAAAGAGAGTCAAGACAGAGGTAGAGTAAGAGAGAGAAGTGTGATACATAGAAATATAGAAACATAGAAAATAGGTGCAGGAGTAGGCCATTTGGCCCTTTGAGCCTGCACAACCATTGAATATGATCATGGCTGATCATGCAACTTCAGTACCCCATTCCTGCTTTCTCTCCATGCCCTTTGATCTCTTTCGCCATAAGGGTCACATCAAACTCCCTTTTGAATATATCTGATGAACTGGCCTCAATAACTTTCTGTGGCAGAGAATGCCACAGGTTCACAATTCTCTGAGTGAAGAAGTTTCTCCTCAACTCGGTCCTAAATGACTTACCCTTATCCTTAGACTGTGACCCCTGGTTCTGGACTTCCCCAACACAGGAACATTCTTCCTGCATCTAACCTGTCCAATCCTGTCAGAATTTTATACGTTTCTATGAGATCCCCTCTCATTTTTCTAAATTCCAGTGAATATAAGCCTAGTCGATCCAGTCTTTCTTAATATGTCAGTCCTGCCATCCTGGGAATCAGTCTGGTGAACCTTCGCTGCACTCCCTCAATAGCAAGACTGTCCTTCCTCAGATTAGGAGACCAAAACTGCACACAATACTCCAGGTGTGACCTCACCAAGGCCTTGAACAACTGCAGTAAGACCTCCCTGCTCCGAGACTCAAATCCTCTCGCTATGAAAGCCAACATGCTATTTGACTTCTTCACCGCCTGTAATACCTGCATGCCAATTTTCAATGACTGATGTACCATGACACCAGGTCTCATTGCACCTCCCCTTTTCCTAATCGATCACCATTCAGATAATATTCTGCCTTCCTGTTTTTGCTACCAAAGTGGATATCCTCACATTTATCTACATTAAACTTGAATCTGCCATGCATTTGCCCACTCACCTAACCTGTCCAAGTCACCCTGCAGCCTCTTAGCATCCTCCTCACAGCTCACACTGCCACCCAGCTTAGTGTCATCTGCAAACTTGAAGATATTACATTCAATTCCTTTGTCTAAATCACTAATGTATATTGTAAATAGCAGGGGTCCTAGCACTGAACCTTGCAGTATCCCAATAGTCACTGCAGCTATTCTGAAAAGGACCCGTTTATTCCAACTCTTTGCTTCCTGTCTGCCAACCAGTTTTCTATCCATGTCAATACATTACCCCCAATATCATGTGCTTTAATTTTGCACACTAATCTCTTGCGTTGGACCATGTCAAAAGCCTTTTGAAAGTCCAAATACAGCACATCCACTGGTTCTCCCTTATCCACTCTACTAGTTACATCCTCAAAAAATTCTAGAAGATTTGTCAAGCATGATTTCCCTTTCATAAATCCATGCTGACTTGGACCAATCCTGTCACCGCTTTCCAAATGCGCTGCTATTACATCTTTAATAATTGATTCCAACATTTTCCCCACGACTGATGTCAGGCTAATTCCCTGTTTCCTCTCTCCCTCCTTTTTAAAAAAGTGGTGTTGCATTAGCTACTCTCCAATCCATAGAAACTGATCCAGAATCTATAGAATGTTGGAAAATTACCACCAATGCATTCACTATTTCTAGGGCCACTTCCTTAAGTATGCTGGGATGCAGACTATCAGGCGCTGGGGATTTATCGGCCTTCAATCCCATCAATTTCCTGAACACAATTTCCTGACTAATAAGGATTTCCTTCAGCTCCTCCTTCTCACTAGACCCGCGGTCTCCTATTATTTTCCGAAGGTTATTTGTGTGTTCCTTAGTGAAGACAGAACCAAAGTATTTGTTCAATTGGTCTGCCATTTCTTTGTTCCCCATTATGAATTCACCTGATTCTGACTGCAAGGGCCCTACATTAGTCTTCACTAATCTTTTTCTATTCACATATCTATAGAAGCTTTTGCAGTCAGTTTTTATGTTCGCTGCAAGTTTACTCTCGTACTCTATTTTCCCCCTCCTAATTAAACCCTTAGTCCTCCTCTGCTGGATTCTAAATTTCTCTCAGTCCTCAGGTTTGCTGCTTTTTCTGGCCAATTTATATGCCTCTTTCTTGGATTTACCACTATCCCTAATTTCCCTTGTTAGCCACAGTTGAACCACATTCCTCTTTTAATTTTATGCCAGACAGGGATGTACAATTGTTGTAGTTCATCCATGTGATTTTTAAATGTCTGCCATTGCCTATCCACTGTCAGCCCTTTAAGTATCATTCGCCCATCTATCCTAGCTAATTCATGTCTCATACCATCGAAGTTACCTTTCTTTAAGTTCAGAACCCTAGACTCTGAATTAATTGTGTCACTCTCCATCTTAATGAAGAATTCTACCATATTATGGTCACTCTTCCCCAAAGGGCCTCGCACGACCAGATTACTAATTAATCCTCTCTCATTACACAAGACCCAGTCTAGGATGGCCTGCTCTCTAGTTGGCTCCTCGACATATTGGTCAAGAAAACCATCCCTTGTACACTCAAGGAAATCCTCCTCTACAGTATTGCTACCAGCTTGGTTAGCCCAATCTATATGTAGATTAAAGTCACCCATGAAAACTGCTGTACCTTTATTGCACGTGTCCCTAATTTCCTGTTTGATGCCATCCCATTCCTCCCTACTATTGTTTGGTGGTCTGTACACAACTCCCACTAACGTTTTCTGCCCTTTGGTGTTTTGCAGCTCTACCCATATAGATTCCACATCATCCAAGCTAATGTCCTTCCTTGGTGGTAAAAACAGAGAGACAGACTATTATCTGAATGGTGACAGATTAGGAAAAGGGGAGGTGCAAAGAGACCTGGGTGTCATGGTACATCAGTCATTGAAGGTTGGCATGCAGGTGCAGCAGGCGGTTAAGAAAGCAAATGGCATGTTGGCCTTCATAGCAAGGGGATTTGAGTACAGGGGCAGGGAGGTGTTGCTACAGTTGTACAGGGCATTGGTGAGGCCACACCTGGAGTATTGTGTACAGTTTTGGTCTCCTAACCTGAGGAAGGACATTCTTGCTATTGAGGGAGTGCAGCGAAGGTTCACCAGACTGATTCCCGGGATGGCGGGACTGACCTATCAAGAAAGACTGGATCAACTGGGCTTGTATTCACTGGAGTTCAGAAGAATGAGAGGGGACCTCATAGAAACATATAAAATTCTGACGGGGTTAGACAGGTTAGATGCAGGAAGAATGTTCCCAATGTTGGGGAAGTCCAGAACCAGGGGTCACAGTCTAAGGATAAGGGGTAAGCCATTTAGGACCGAGATGCGGAGGAACTTCTTCACCCAGAGAGTGGTGAACCTGTGGAATTCTCTACCACAGAAAGTTGTTGAGGCCAATTCACTAAATATATTCAAAAAGGAGTTAGATGAGGTCCTTACTGCTAGGGGGATCAAGGGGTATGGCGAGAAAGCAGGAATGGGGTACTGAAGTTGAATGTTCAGCCATGAACTCATTGAATGGCGGTGCAGGCTAGAAGGGCCGAATGGCCTACTCCTGCACCTATTTTCTATGTTTCTATGTTTCTATGTTTCTATTGTGTTAATTTCCTCTTCAACAAGTAACACTACTCCACCTCCTTTTCCTTCCTGTCTATCCTTCCTGAATATTGAATACCCCTGGATGTTGAGTTCCCAGCCTTGGTTACCCTGGAGCCATGTCTCCATAATTCCAATTACATCATATCCGTTAACAGCTATCTGGCAGTTAATTCAGCCACCTTATTATGAATGTTCCTTGCATGGAGACTCAGAGCCTTCGGGCTTGTTTTTTGAACATACTTTGTCCTTTTGGAATTAAGTTGTAATTTGGCCCTTTTTCATTTTTGCCCTTGATTTCTCAGCCTCTTGTTTTTCTCCTTCCTACCTTTTGCTTCTGCCCCCTTTGCCTCCCTGCCTAGATTCCCATTGCCCTGCCATATTATTTTAAACCCTCCCCAACAGCACTAGCAACCACTCTGCCTCGGACATCGGTTCTGGTCCTGCCCAGGTGCAGACCATTCGGTTTGTACTGGTCCCACCTCCCCCAGAACCGGTTCCAATGTCCCAGGGATTTGAATCCCTCCCCCTTGCACCACTCCTCAAGCCATATATTCATCTGAGCTATCCTGCTATTCCTACTCTGACTAGCACATGGCACTGGTAGCAATCCTGAGATTATTACTTTTGAGGTCCTACTTTTTAATTTAACTCCTAACTTCCTAAATTCAGCTTGTAGGACCTCATCCATTTTTTTACCTATATCGTTGGTACCTATATGCACCACGGCAGCTGGCTGTTCACCCTCTCTCTCCAGAATGCCCTGCAGCAGCTCCGAGACATCCTTGACCCTTGCATCAGGGAGGCAACATACCATCCTGGAGTCTCATTTGCGGCTGCAGAAACGTCTATCTATTCCCCTTACAGTAGAATCCCCTATCACTATAGCTCTCCCACTCTTTTTCCTTCCCTCCTGTGCAGCAGAGCCACCCATGGTGCCAAGAACTTGGCTGCTGCTGCTTTCTCCTGATGAGCCATCTCCCCCAAGAGTACCTAAAATGGTAGATCTGTTTTGGAGGGAGATGACCGCAGGGGACCCCTGCACTACCTTCCTTCCCCTGCTCTTTCTGCTGGTCACCCAGTCCCTATCTCACTAAACGTGCTATTCACGACATCCTTAGCATCGCGGATGCTCCAGAGTGAATCCATGCGCAGCTCCAGTGTCGCGATGCGGTCTGTCAGGAGTTGCAGCTGGACACACTTCCTGCACACACAGTATTCAGGGACACTGGAAGCATCTCTGATTTCCCACATGGGGAAGACAAGAACTAGAGGGCATGATCTTAGAATAAGGGGCCGCCCATTTTGTAATGTATGTACATAAGGTCTGCCCACCACCAGAGAGCACTACAGTCGGAGGTCCTAGGGTCATAGGTGCATTCATACTGGACCCGATATATAACCTAAACTTCACCTTTGTATCTTCACTTCTGGAAGCCATTAAAGGCTGACCAGGTTACCCATCATCATCGTAGGCAGTCTCTCCGAATCGAGGAAGACTTGCTTCCACTCCTAAAATGAGTTTGTTGGTGGCTGAACAGTCCAACACAAGAGCCACAGACCCTGTCATAGGTGGGACAGATGTTCGTCGGGGGAAGGGAAGAGTTAGACTGATTTGACGCACGCTCCTTCCACTGCCTGCACCTGACCTCTTCATGCTGGTAACATTGAGATTCGAAGAGCTCAACACCCTCCTGGATGCACTTTCTCCACCTAGGCCGGTCTTCGGCCAGAATCTCCCAGGTGTCAGTGGTGATGTCGCACTTCACCATGGAGGCTTTGAGGGTGTCCTTGTAATGTTTCCACTAGTCTACCTTTGGCTCGCTTGCCATGAAGGAGCTCCGCGTGGACTAATTGCTTAGGGAGTCTAGCATCTGGCATGGGGACTAAGTGGCGTGCCTCGCAAAGTTGATCGAGTGTGGTTCGTGCTTCAATGCTGGGGATATTAGCCTGGGCGAGCACACTGATATTGGTGTGTCTGTCCTCCCAGGGGATTTGCAGGATCTTGCGGAGACATCGTTGGTGATATATCTCCAGCGAATTGATGTGTCTTCTGTACATCGTCCATGCCTCCGATGCATACAGAAGGGTGGGTATTACTACAGCCCTGTAGACCATGAGCTTGGTGGTAGATTTGAGGGCCTGGTCGAATACTCTTTTCCTCAGGCGACCGAAGGGTGCACTGGCGCACTGGAGGCGATGTTGAACCTCCACATCAATGTCTGCCTTTGTTGACAAGAGGCTCCTGAGGTATGGGAAGTGGTCCACGTTGTCCAGGGCCGCGCCGTAAATCTTTATGACTGGGGAGCAGTGCTGTGCAGCGAGGACAGGCTGGTGGAGGACCTTTGCCTTATGGATGTTAAGTGTAAGGCCCATGCTTTCATATGCTTCGGTGAATATATCGACTATATCCTGGAGTACAGCCTCAGAATATGCGCAGACGGATACGTGGCCTCATCTCTCTCACTTGGAGAGAGGAGAGCATGCCAGGAGATATCAGAGATGCAGTGATCGTGTACATTTTTAAAAAGGGGAAAATATCCAACTGCAACAACTACAGGGGAATCTCCCTGCTATCAACCACTGGGAGTCGGAGTCACAGTGCGGATTTCATCCCCTGCAGGGAACAACAGACATGATCTTTGCAGCACGACAACTGCAGGAAAAATGCAGGGAGCAGCACCAGCCCTTATACATGGCCTTTTTAGATCTTGCAAAGACCTTTGACACTGTCGAGCGTGAGGGCTTATGGAGCGTCCTCCTCCATTTTGGATGCCCCCGAAAGTTTGTCAACATCCTTCGCCTGCTCCACGACAACATGCAGACCATGATCCTTACTGGCGGATCCATTGCAGACCCATTCCACGTTCAAACTGGGGTCAAACAGGGCTGTGTCATCGCTCCAACCCTCTTATCAATCTGCCTCGCTGCCATGCTCCACCTCACTGTCAACAAGCTCCCCACTGGAGTGGAACTAATCTAAAGAACTAGTGGGATGCTGTTAACCTACGCCGCCTCCAGGCCAGGTCCAAGATCACCCAAACCGCTGTCGTTGAACTGCACCAGGTTGCACCTGGTCACTGGCTCACAATACTGTTATGTATAGAGAAAGAGTCAGACTGAACACTGTGAGCTCAAAGTAAAGTGTGACCTTAGTCTTTTATTGCAGGTCTCCAGAGTGCCTCTCCAACCTGTGAGGCCTCCTTAAATACCTGTGCTCCCAAATGATTATGGGATCCCTTGGGACTCCAGGGGATGAGCCCTCTGGTGGCTGCACAGAGTAAATACAAGTTTACATATATAACAACACTCCCCCCGCCCCCCCACAAAGTCAATAGTGTAACTATTTACAATGTGAGTCGATCTGGAGCCTTTCTTGCCCTGGTTGATCATCTCGGTCTGAAAGCTGGAGTTGTTGAATCATTTGTTGGGCCCTCACTGGATTGCTGTGCAGCTGGCCTTGCTGGGCTGCCCAGTGTGTTGGTTCCTGCTGGGCTGCTGTGGATGATGGGATCTGCTTCGTGGTCAACCGTGGTGCTGGTTGCCACTGGTGTGTATGTTGGGGGATCAAAAAAGGTAGGGTCCAAGGTGGGTTGCTCAGGATAGTCCGTGAATCTGAGTTGTATTTGGTCCAAGTGTTTCCGGTGAATGAGTCCATTTGAAAGTTTGACCCGAAACACCCTGTTCCCCTCTTTGGCCACGACAGTGCTGGGAAGCCACTTGGACCTTGTCCATAATTCAATACAATTACAGGATCATTGATTTCAATCTCGCATGACACATTTGCGCTATCATGGCATGTACTTTGTTGAAGCCGCCTGCTCTCTACCTGTTTATATAGATCAGTGTGAACGAATGAGAGCCTTGTCTCAAGTGCTCTTTTCATGAGCAGTTCAGCAGGTGGGATCCCAGGTGGGATGAGCGAGTGGGGTCTCATGCGGTAGCTAAGCAGGACTCAGGATAGGCGAGTCTGCAGCGAGCCTTCAGTTACCCTCTTCAAGCCTTGCTTCATGGTTTGCACTGCTCTCTCTGCCTGACCATGGGACGATGGTTTAAATGGGGCAGATATGACAGGTTTGATCCCGTTACGGGTCATGAATTCTTTGAACTCAGCACTGGTAAAACATGGCCCATTGTTGCTCATCAGGACATCGGGTAGGCCGTGTGTGGCAATCATGGCCCGCAGGCTTTCAGTAGTGGCAGCGGACGTGCTAGCCGACATTATCTCATATTTAATCCACTTGGAGTACCCGTTTACAACCACAAGGAACACTTTACCCAAAAACGGGCCTGCATAGTCGATGTGTATCCTAGACCACGGTTTGGAGGGCCAAGACCATAAACTCAGTGGCGTCTCCCTGGGTACATTGCGTAACTGCAAGCATGTATTACATTTGTGAACGCAGGACTCTAAGTCCGCATCGATACCGGACCACCACACGTGGGATCTGGCTATCACTTTCATCATTACGATGCTAGGGTGGGTACTGTGGAGGTCATTGATGAAAGTGTCTCTGCCCTTCTTGGGAACCACTACACGATTGGCCCACAGAAGGCAGCCTGCCTGTATAGATATTTCATCTTTGCGCCGCTGGAACGGCTTTATCTCTTCCTGCATTTTCACTGGGACATTGGACCAGCTCCCGTGAAGCACGCAGCTATTGACTGGGTATAATAAGGGGTCCTGGCTCATCTAGGTTTTGATCTGCTGGGCAGTGATGGGTGATTTCTCACTTTCAAATGCTTCCATAACCATGGCTAAATCTGCGGGCTGCGCCATTTCCACCCCCGTGGTGGGCAATGGCAGCCTACCGAGAGCATCGGCGCAGTTTTCTCTGCGTGGCCTGTCGCGGATGGCGTAGTTGTATGCAGACAACGTGAGCGCCCATCTCTGGGCCGATGTGTTTGTATTTATCCCTTTACTCTCGGAAAACAGTGATATGAGTGGCTTATGGTCAGTTTCCAATTCGAATTTTAGCCGAAACAGGTATTGATGCATTTTCTTTACCCCACAGACACACCTAACGCTTCTTTCTCAATCATTCTATAGGCTCTCTCAGCCTTAGACAGACTCCGGGATGCATAAGCAACCAGTTGCAGTTTCCCGAAATCATTAGCTTGTTGCAATACACACCCGACGCCATATGACAATGCATCACATGCCAGTACCAAACGCTTACATGGATCATACAACACAAGCAATTTACTTGAGCATAACAATTTTCTCGCTTTTACAAAGGCATTTTCTTGGCTTTTGCCCCAAACCCATTTGTCCCCTTTTCGTAATAAGACATGCAGTGGTTCTACCAGTGTACTGAGACCAGCTAAGAAGTTACCAAAGTGGCCTTGGTGCATTCTCAAATGCCTCCGTCTTCGCATTGGTGGGCCTGATGCCATCCACCGCAATCCTCCTTTCCAAGAACTCCACGTCAGGTGCCAGGAAAACGCACTTCGAGCATTTTAACCTGAGCCCCACGCGGTTGAATCAAATAATAACCTCCTCCAGGTCCTGCAGATGCTCGGTTGTGTTCCGACCTATGACCAATGTCCTCGCGGGAGTGTTTGCTAGTGCTGTTGGGGAGGAGTTAAACTAATATGGCAGGGGGATGGAAACCAATGCAGGGAGATAGAGGGAAACAAAAAGGAGGCAAAAGCAAAAGACAGAAAGGAGATGAGGAAAAGTGGAGGGCAGAGAAACCCAAGGCAAAGAACAAAAAGGACCATTGTACAGCAAAATTCTAAAAGGACAGAGGGTGTTAAAAAAACAAGCCTAAAGGCTTTGTGTCTTAATGCAAGGAGTATCCGCAATAAGGTGGATGAATGAACTGTGCAAATAGATGTTAACAAATATGATGTGATTGGGATTACGGAGATGTGGCTCCAGGATGATCAGGGCTGGGAACTCAATATCCAGGGGTATTCAACATTCAGGAAGGATAGAATAAAAGGAAAAGGAGGTGGGGTAGCATTGCTGGTTAAGGAGGAGATTAAGGCAATAGTTAGGAAGGACATTAGCTTGGATGATGTGGAATCTATATGGGTAGAGCTACAGAACACCAAAGGGCAAAAAACGTTAGTGGGAGTTGTGTACAGACGTCCAAACAGTAGTAGTGATGTTCGGGAGGGCATCAAACAGGAAATTAGGGGTGCATGCAATAAAGGTGCAGCAGTTATAATGGGTGACTTTAATATGCACATAGATTGGGCTAACCAAACTGGAAGCAATACGGTGGAGGAGGATTTCCTGGAGTGCATAAGGGATGGTTTTTTAGACCAATATGTCGAGGAACCAACTAGGAGGGAGGCCATCTTAAACTGGGTGTTATGTAATGAGAGAGGATTAATTAGCAATCTCATTGTGCGAGGCCCCTTGGGGAAGAGCGACCATAATATGGTGGAATTTTGCATTAGGATGGAGAATGAAACAGTTAATTCAGAGACCATGGTCCAGAACTTAAAGAAGGCTAACTTTGAAGGTATGAGGCGTGAATTGGCTGGGATGGATTGGCGAATGATACTTAAGGGGTTGACTGTGGATGGGCAATGGCAGACATTTAGAGACCGCATGGATGAACTACAACAAGTGTACATTCCTGTCTGGTATAAAAATAAAAAAGGGAAGGTGGCTCAACCGTGGCTATCAAGGGAAATCAGGGATAGTATTAAAGCCAAGGAAGTGGCATACAAATTGGCCAGAAATAGCAGCGAACCTGGGGACTGGGAGAAATTTAGAACTCAGCAGAGGAGGACAAAGGGTTTGATTAGGGCAGGGAAAATGGAGTATGAGAAGAAGCTTGCAGGGAACATTAAGACGGATTGCAAAACTTTCTATAGATATGTAAAGAGAAAAAGGTTAGTAAAGACAAACGTAGGTCCCCTGCAGTCAGAATCAGGGGAAGTCATAACGGGGAACAAAGAAATGGCGGACCAATTGAACAAGTACTTTGGTTCGGTATTCACGAAGGAGGACACAAACAACCTTCCGGTTATAAAAGGGGTCGGAGGGTCTAGTAAGGAGGAGGAACTGAGGGAAATCCTTATTAGCCGGGAAATTGTGTTGGGGAAATTGATGGGATTGAAGGCCGATAAATCCCCAGGGCCTGATGGACTGCATCCCAGAGTACTTAAGGAGGTGGCCTTGGAAATAGTGGATGCATTGACAGTCATTTTCCAACATTCCATTGACTCTGGATCAGTTCCTATGGAGTGGAGGGTAGCCAATGTAACCCCACTTTTTAAAAAAGGAGGGAGAGAGAAAACAGGGAATTATAGACCGGTCAGCCTGACATCGGTAGTGGGTAAAATGATGGAATCAATTATTAAGGATGTCATAGCAGTGCATTTGGAAAGAGGTGACATGATAGGTCCAAGTCAGCATGGATTTGTGAAAGGGAAATCATGCTTGACAAATCTTCTGGAATTTTTTGAGGATGTTTCCAGTAGAGTGGACAAGGGAGAACCAGTTGATGTGGTATATTTGGACTTTCAGAAGGCGTTCGACAAGGTCCCACACAAGAGATTGATGTGCAAAGTTAGAGCACATGGGATTGGGGGTAGTGTGCTGACATGGATTGAGAACTGGTTGTCAGACAGGAAGCAAAGAGTAGGAGTAAATGGGTACTTTTCAGAATGGCAGGCAGTGACTAGTGGGGTACCGCAAGGTTCTGTGCTGGGGCCCCAGCTGTTTACACTGTACATTAATGATTTAGATGAGGGGATTAAATGTAGTATCTCCAAATTTGCGGATGACACTAAGTTGGGTGGCAGTGTGAGCTGCGAGGAGGATGCTGTGAGGCTGCAGAGCGACTTGGATAGGTTAGGTGAGTGGGCAAATGCATGGCAGATGAAGTATAATGTGGATAAATGTGAGGTTATCCACTTTGGTGGTAAAAACAGAGAGACAGACTATTATCTGAATGGTGACAGATTAGGAAAAGGGGAGGTGCAAAGAGACCTGGGTGTCGTGGTACATCAGTCATTGAAGGTTGGCATGCAGGTACAGCAGGCGGTTAAGAAAGCAAATGGCATGTTCGCCTTCATAGCAAGGGGATTTGAGTACAGGGGCAGGGAGGTGTTGCTACAGTTGTACAGGGCATTGGTGAGGCCACACCTGGAGTATTGTGTACAGTTTTGGTCTCCTTACTTGAGGAAGGACATTCTTGCTATTGAGGGAGTGCAGCGAAGGTTCATCAGACTGATTCCCGGGATGGCGGGACTGACCTATCAAGAAAGACTGGATCAACTGGGCTTGTATTCACTGGAGTTCAGAGAGAATGAGAGGGGACCTCATAGAAACATTTAAAATTCTGACGGGGTTAGACAGGTTAGATGCAGGAAGAATGTTCCCAATGTTGGGGAAGTCCAGAACCAGAGGTCACAGTCGAAGGATAAGGGGTAAGCCATTTAGTACCGAGATGCGGAGAAACTTCTTCACCCAGAGAGTGGTGAACCTGTGGAATTCTTTACCACAGAAAGTTGTTGAGGCCAATTCACTAAATATATTCAAAAAGGAGTTAGATGAGGTGCTTACTACTAGGGGGATCAAGGGGTATGGCGAGAAAGCAGGAATGGGGTACTGAAGTTGAATGTTCAGCATGAACTCATTGAATGGCGGTGCAGGCTAGAAGGGCCGAATGGCCTACTCCTGCACCTATTTTCTAGGTTTCTATGTTTCTAAGATGTCGTCCTGGAAGACCACGGTGCGCGGGACTGACTTCAGTAAACTTTCCATGTTTCTCTGGAATATCGCTGCCGTTGATCGACTTCCAAACCGGCATCTGTTATAAATAAAAAGACCTTTGTGCGTGTTGATGCAGGTGAGGCCTGTCATGTATTCAACCAGCATTGTAACCCATGTATAAACTGACCTATGTTGTACACCGTGAGAACACTGACCACGAGATGGGAGACACTCCGAACCTGGACCTTCATGTATAAAAGGGGAAGCTCCACCCACCTTCATCATTTGAGTGCTAAGGAATAAAGGACAGGTCACAGGCTGACCTTCTGTCAAGCATGGGTCTCGTGTGCATTTATACTGTGTAGTAAGGACTTATCAATGGTGACAAGAAACTGGGATTTAAACCACGCGAGCATGGCCACTAGCAGAACAGACGAGAGGTACTGTGTTAAGGAATGGTTGGGACAGAGATTCAACATTGTTAAAGCAGCACACAGTTCTCCAGGCAGACAAGGGCAGTCAGGCATGCCCCAACATGTAGTCGAACCCAGAGCGGGAGTTCGACAGAGACAATGGCAAGCTGAACAGCGATTCACGGCATTGCAAGGGACAATGCGGCCAGTAATGGGGCCATCAACACCTGTTAATGGTACACTCAAGGACAATAACAGGGGCAGTCAGGGATGATCGACTGGCAAGGGACCTTTTGTTTCAAACCGCAACTCATGCTGGAGGCGTGGAGGCATACATTCAGCCAGAGTTTGCAGAGATGAGCAAAATACCTGCAGAAATTGCAGAAATGGACACTGGGGGAAATCGTTGGAAGCTAAAGTTCAGCGAGTTCATGTGGAGCACGTATATAGTTCATACACCAGGACGCCACCGATAATGATGAAAGTGCTCCTCAATGGCATCCCAGTATCAATGGAGTTAGACACGGGTGCCAGCCAGTCCCTGATAGGTATCAAACAGTTCGAAAAGTTGTGGGCATCCAAGGCCAGGAGGCCAAAATTATCGGCGATTGACGCACAGCTACGGACTTACACAAAGCAGATCATTCCGGTGCTAGGCAGCACCACGGTAGTCGTGACCCACAAAGATTCGGAGAACAGGTTGCCACTCTGGATTGTCCCAGGGGACGGTCCCGCACTACTGGGGAGGAGTTGGCTTGCTGTCATGAACTGGAAATGAGGCGATGTCAATGCAATTTCCTCTGTGGAGCGAGTATCATGCTCACAGGTCCTGGACAAATTTGACTCATTATTTCAACCCGGCATTGGCACTTTCATGGGGGTCAAGGTAGTGATTCACATAAACCCGGACGCCAGACCAGTACACCACAAGGCCAGAGCGGTGCCGTACGTGATGCGGGAAAAGATAGAAGGCGAATTGGATCGCCTGTTGAGGGAAGGCATCATCTCGCCAGTCGAATTCAGTGACTGGGCGAGCCCGATTGTGCCGGTGCTCAAGGCGGATGGGTCGGTCAGGATATGTGACGATTACAAGGCCACCATCAATCGGGTGTCACTCCAAGACCAGTACCCGCTACCGAGAGCGGAGGACCTCTTTGCGACGCCATCCGGTGGCAAACCTTTTTCAAAATTGGACCTGACCTCAGCTTACATGACCCAGGAGCTGGCGAGTGAGTCGAAGAAGCTGACCACCATCACGACATACAAGGGGTTGTTTGAGTACAACAGATGTCCTTTCGGGATTCGCTCGGCCGCCGCGATCTTCCAACGAAATATGGAAAGCCTCCTCAAGTCGATTCCAGGGACGGTGGTTTTTCAGGACGACATCCTCATTACGGGTTACGATACTGAAGAACACCTCCACAACCTGGAGGAGGTGCTACGCAGACTGGACCGGGTAGGTCTGCGACTGAAAAAGGCGAAGTGCGTCTTCCTAGCTCCAGAGGTAGAATTCCTGGGGATGAGGGTAGCAGCAAACGGGATCAGCCCTACTGCATCCAAGACGGAAGCGATCCAGAGAGCACCCAGACCCCATAACACGACGGAGCTGCGTTCGTTCCTGGGGCTCCTGAACTATTTTGGTAACTTCCTTCCCAAATTGAGCACGCTGCTAGAGCCGCTACACGTGCTCCTATGCAAAGGTCGCGAATGGGTCTTGGGGGACAGCCAGGAAAGGGCTTTTAATAGAGCATGCAATTTGTTATGTTCCAACAATCTATTAACGCTATATGACCCATGTAAGAAACTTGTGTTAACGTGCGATGCGTCGTCCTATGGTGTCGGGTGTGTGTTGCAGCATGTCAATGCCAAGGGTCAGTTACAGCCGGTAGCTTCTGCCTCCAGGAGTCTGTCCCAGGCAGAAAGGGGCTACGGGATGGTAGAAAAGGAGGCGCTCGCATGTGTATATGCGGTAAAGAAAATGCACCAGTATCTGTTTGGCAGGAAATTTGAGCTGGAGACAGATCACAAACCTCTAACATCCCTTTTGGCCGACAACAAGGCCATAAATGCAAATGCATCGGCCCGCATACAGAGGTGGGCACTCATGTTAGCTGCCTATGATTATACAATTCGGCACAGACCGGGTATCGAAAACTGCGCCGATGCACTCAGCAGGCTCCCACTAGCCACGACTGAGGGGGCTACCGAGCATGGTGCTGAGATGGTCATGGCTGTTGAAGCTTTCGGAAGCGAAGGCTCACCCGTGACAGCCCGTCAGATTAAAGTCTGGACAAATAGAGATCCGCTGTTGTCTCTTGTCAAGAAATGTGTCCTGAATGGGGACTGGGCAGCCACATACAGGGCATGCCCTGAGAAATTTAAACCATTTCACAGGCGCAAGGATGAACTCTCGATTCAGGTCGATTGCCTACTGTGGGGAAACCGCGTAGTCATGCCCCAGATGGGCAGAGAGGTGTTCATCAGAGAACTCAACAATGGGCACCCGGGCATTGTCACGATGAAGGCAATTGCCAGGTCACACGTTTGGTGGCCAGGGATAGACGCAGATCTGGAACTTTGTTTTCGCAGGTGCAACACGTGTGCCCAGCTGGGCCATGCGCCCAGGGAAGCCCCCCTTAGCCCCTGGCCATGGCCCGCCAAGCCTTGGTCACGCATCCATGTGGACTACGCAGGTCCTTTCATGGGGAAAATGTTTTTGGTTGTAGTAGACGCCTACTCCAAATGGATCGAGTGTGACATTTTAAATTCAAGAACATCCTCTGCCACGGTAGAATGTCTACGGGCAATGTTCGCCGCCCACGGTCTACCGGACATCTTGGTCAGCGACAATGGCCCGTGCTTCACAAGCACTGAATTCCAGGACTTCATGGCAGGCAATGGAATTAACCATGTCAGAACGGCACCGTTCAAGCCGGCCTCAAACGGCCAGGCAGAACGAGCAGTGCTGATAGTCAAACAGGGGATGCTCAGATTCCAAGGGGGTTCCCTACAAACCCGCTTATCACGCCTCCTGTTGACCTATAGATCCCGACCACACTCGCTCACAGGGGTTCCACCCGCAGAGCTACTAATGAAAAGGACGCTCAAAACCCGATTATCCCTTATACACCCCACCATGAAAGAAATTGTCGAGAGCAGGCGCCAGTCACAATATCACTACCATGACAGGAATGCGAGGGCGCAATGTATTGATGTAAATGATCCTGTTTTTGTCCTCAACTATGCTGCAGGGCCCAAATGGCTCGCAGGCACTGTGGTTACCAAAGAGGGAAATAGGATTCTGGTAGTTAAACTTACCAATGGACAAATCTTCCGCAAACATGTGGATCAAACAAAAAGGAGGTTCAGCAACCCCATAGAAGAAGCAGAGGAAGAACACGATATAGAGTTCACTCCACCACAGGTGACCGAACACCGGAACCAAAGGGAGGAGAGCCCAGTCACTGTGGGCAGTCCGGACAGGCCTGAGGCACTGCAAACAGCAGACACTCAGGCCAGCGCCCAACAACCGGAGTCCCAACTCAGGCGCTTTACAAGGGAGCGTAAACCACCAGAGAGACTCAACCTGTGATCCCAGTAAGACTTTTGCGGGGGATGTGATGTCATGTATTCAACCAGCATTGTAACCCATGTATAAACTGGCCTAAGTTGTACATCGTGAGAACACTGACCACTAGGTGGGAGACACTCCTAACCTGGACCTTCAGGTATAAAAGGGGAAGCTCCACCCACCTTCATCACTTGAGTGCTAAGGAATAAAGGACAGGTCACAGACTGACCTTCTCTCAAGCATGGGCCTCGTGTGCATTTATACGTGTAGTAAGGACCTATCAAAGCCCTTTGATGATTCCTCCAGTTCCTGCGTCATGTAGGCTGAAATCAGATCCAGCTTCGTGAATGTCTTCCCTCCCACCAGTGTTGTAAAGAGGTCGTCAGCCTTTTGTAATGGGTATTGATCTTGCAGAGAGAAACGATTGATAGTTACTTTGTAATCGCCGCAGATTCTGACCGTGCCGTCTCCCTTGAGGACAGGAACAATCGAGCTGGCCCACTCGTTAAACTCAATTGGTGAAATGATGCCCTCTTGTTGCAGCTGGTCTAGCTCGATCTCTACCCTTTCTCTCATCATGTATGGTACTGCTGTCGCTTTGTGATGGATGGGTCGTGCCCCTGGTATTAGGTGGATCTTCACTTTTGCTCCTTGGAATTTCCCAATGCCTGGTTCGAACAGCGAAGGGAACTTGTTTAAGACCTGGGCACACAAAATGTCATCAGTGGGCAATAGCGCTCGGACCTCATCGCAGTTCCAGCATATTTTCCCAGGCAGCTCCTACCGAGTAGCATGGGAGCATCGCCTGGTACCACCCAGAGTGGTAGCTTGTGCACCGCTCCATCGTAGGAGACCTTTACGGTAGCACTGCCAATTACGTGAATTAGTTCTTTCACATAAGTTCTTACTTTCATGCAAATTGTAGTTAAGACTGGCCTTGAGGCCTTGATGCACCACAGTCTTTCGAAAGTCTTTTTAGAAACATAGAAACATAGAAAATAGGTGCAGGAGTAGGCCATTTGGCCCTTCTAGCCTGCATCGCCATTCAATGAGTTCATGGCTGAACATGCAACTTCAGTATCCCATTCCTGCTTTCTCACCATACCCCTTGATCCCCCTAGTAGTAAGGACTTCATCTAACTCCTTTTTGAATATATTTAGTGAATTTGCCTCAACAACTTTCTGTGGTAGAGAATTCCACAGATTCACCACTCTCTGGGTGAAGAAATTCCTCCTCATCTCGGTCCTAAATGGCTTACCCCTTATCCTTAGACTGTGACCCCTGGTTCTGGACTTCCCCAACATTGGGAACATTCTTCCTGCATCTAACCCGTCCAACCCCGTCAGAATTTTAAACGTTTCTATGAGATCCCCTCTCATTCTTCTGAACTCCAGTGAATACAAGCCCAGTTGATCCAGTCTTTCTTGATAGGTCAGTCCCGCCATCCCGGGAATCAGTCTGGTGAACCTTTGCTGCACTCCCTCAATAGCAAGAATGTCCTTCCTCAGGTTAGGAGACCAAAACTGTACACAATACTCCAGGTGTGGCCTCACCAATGCCCTGTACAACTGTAGCAACACCTCCCTGCCCCTGTACTCAAATCCCCTCGCTATGAAGGCCAACATGTCATTTGCTTTCTTAACCGCCTGCTGTACCTGCATGCCAACCTTCAATGACTGATGTACCATGACACCCAGGTCTCTTTGCACCTCCCCTTTTCCTAATCTGTCCCCATTCAGATAATAGTCTGTCTCTCTGTTTTTACCACCAAAGTGGATAACCTCACATTTATCCACATTATACTTGTGGATGATGCCCATGATGGACTGGCTCGTGCCCGTGTCCAGCTCCATTGACACCGGAAGTCCATTTAGTTCAACATTCAGCATTATCGGGGGACAATTCATGGTGAATGTGTGCACCCCATGTACCTCTGCCTCCTCCGTCTGAGGCTCTGGTTCATCGTGATCCTCTGTGGATCTGTTTTCCTCTGCCACATGGTGGTTTGTAGGTTTAACAGGATTAGCAGCTCACCTGCACATATGCTGGAGGTGTCCCATTGTTCCACAGCCCTTGCAAGCATACCCTTTGAATCAGCATGAATGGAAATGATGATCACCCCCGCTGTGCCAACAAGGTGTTAATGGCCTTGCATTCAGCACCCTTGATGGTGGACTCTGAAACATCTGCGGCCGTGCAGCTGCAGGCATGTGTGACCTGCCCTGTATGTTGCAATTCGAAAACAACATCACTTTGTTCACAGTTCTTGTAGCAGCACTTGTGTGCTGAGAGATTTGGTTCGTATTGTCACTGGTGGCAATGAACACCTGGGCTATCGCTATGGCCTTACTCAAGGTTGGGGTCTCTGCAGTCCAAAGTTTGCGAAGTATGGTTTCGTGGCCAATGTCAATACGAAAAAGTCTCTGAGCATGTGCTCCAAATGTCCTTCAAATTCGCAATGTCCTGCAAGGCGTCTAAGCTCAGCGACATAACTTCCTGGCCTTCAGACCTTTTGTGGATGTCGAACCAGTACCTCGCCATCAGAACACTTTCCTTGAGGATTCAAATGCTCTCGGACCAGTGTGCCCAAATCATCGTACGATTTCTCCGTGGGTTTCGCTGGAGTGAGCAGATTCTTCATGAGACCATATGTTGGTGCCCCACAGACGGTGAGGAGGATCTCCCTTCGTTTGGCAGCGTTTTCTTCCCCATCTACTCGTTGGCCATGAAGTATTGGTCAAGTCGCTCCACAAAATTTTCAAATCATCTTCCTCCAAGAATTTCTCCAGGATGCCCACTGTTCTCTGCATCTTTGGGTTCGCTGATGTGTATCTCGTTGCCAGTTGTTATGTATGGAGAAAGAGTCAGACTGAACACTGTGAGCTCAAAGTAAAGTGCGACCTTAGTCTTTTATTGCAGGTCTCCAGAGCGCCTCTCCAGCCTGTGTAGCCTCCTTAAATACCTGTGCTCCCAAGGGATTATGGGATCCCTTGGGACTCCAGCGGATGAGCTCTCTGGTGGCTGTACAGATTAAATACAAGTTTACATATATAACAAGTACGGAGTTCATTGTATCAGTTCATACACGATAAGTGGCGACGAGACAAATACGAACCCACGCAAAAGTATGGCGAGCACAGCACGATCGAGTACTGTTGGAATTCTCGAGAGATTTAATGAGGGTGAGGATTGGGAAGATTTCACAGATCATCTTGACCAGTTTATCATGGCAAACGACATAAACAAAGACAAGGATGCAGAGAAGTGCAGGGCAGTGCTTCTCACCGTCTGTGGCCCCACGACCTATGAACTCATCAAGAATCTGCACTCACCCACTCATCCTACAGAAAAGAATTACAAAGAACTGTGTGCTCTAGTTCAGGAATACCTTAAACCCACGGAAGGAATCCTCATATCCAGATATCGCTTCTATACGCGCATTCGTCCAGAAGGCCAGGACGTAGCAGCATTTGTTGCCGACCTGAGACATCTTGCAGGGCCTTGCAAATTTGGGCCTGCATTGGAAGCCATGCTGCATGACTTTTTCATGATCGGGGTCAACCACGAGGCGATCTTAACTAAGCTGCTGGCTGCGGAGACACCGGACCTCAGCAAGGTCATCACCATCGCCCAGGCTTGCAGGTCCATGCAGAAAAGCACAAAGTAGATATCGCGACAAAACAGGAACTCCATGGCAAGTACCATTGTAGGGGGTGGTGTGTAGGGTCAGGTTCACCTCTGACCACCTGAGCGGTTCGAATCGCTCCCACTCCCTGGGTTCTAGACTCTGGATTTATTTGAGGGATGTGATAAAGTGCAAGAGACAACGGGTTTGGTGCAAAAGAACTACGATTTTATAAAGGGCAAGAAAATACCATGTCAAACTTATATTCACTCAAGTAAAGAACAGTACATCACACATTCAAAGGGGTTGCAGTGAATAATACACCTCCCACCTCCCAATGCCTAACACTGACTAGGTTAAAGTCCAGGGCAAGCAGGGATTATGCTCACCAATCCTTTACTGGTATTTGGCGGTGGTTCGCGATTTCGGGGTTCGCTGGATTCTGTAGGTTCTGCTTGCCGTCGTCGTAGAAGACGTCTTACTGCGCAATCTTCAGTTGTATGGTGTCCGCTGATGCGGTAGGGTGCGTTTTGGATTTATGGGGTCAGTACCCACTTTCTTTCGTTAGAAATAGATTCAAAGTCTCTTTAGGTAATGTCAGGCCCATGTTGTAGAGTGGAAACTTTCGATTCTTCAGTTTCTTCCTTGCGGAGTTTTGTTTCGAAGTTGGTCGATCACGGTGTTTTTAGTGGTACCACGTTGGCTCTGGTCGGTTGCTGCCACGATGGTGATGTTCTTCCTTTAATTTCGGTTGCAGGATGTCGAGCCTGAAGAGACTTGTTAAAACTGCTGCGGTGGTCTCTCTCCTTTCTACCTCTGATGCATAGCATAGCATACCATAGCATTGCATACCCTTTGTTAAAGCAGGGCCCAGTTATACCTTTGCAGTTGTTCTAATCTTCACGCTAAATCAGCCCTGAGTTTTTGTTTGATTTTGGCGGGCTTGATATTTCTTTGTCATATTTTGGCGGGCCCATTAAATGTTAACCTGTCTCGGATGTGTCGATCTTTTAAATCTGTTTTCTTGATGGCAATATTTGCTTTGCTATTTACAATGTCTGTCTGTGCTTGGGTTTTCCATGCGGGCTGGATGTACTATTGTTATTATGTATGTGCTGGAATGGTTTTCCAAGTCAGGATGATGGTTAGCTATCTCTGGGTTAATTATTGCTATGTTAATGTCTCCTGGGGAGAAGGATTTTCGAGTATCCACAATTCTCCAGACAATTTGCCTTAGCTTCAATACCCCAGACAGCTTCAATTCTCAAACTGGCTTCTTTGAAGGATAGTTCCTTTAGTTCTTAGTCCTGCCCACACAGATCCAAACTTCCTTATAAAATCCCAAATTCGATTAAAGTTCGTAGTTTCTTCCAGGTGCACTTTAGGATCTCAAACTTTCTGGTAGATAGTTTGAAATTAAATTTCCTTTCCAATGAGTCCAAACACTTGTGGGCGGGGGGGGGGGGGTTCCCCCGGATTTTTTCAACTCTACGCCGTGTACAAAATTGTATCGACGGCCGGCAGAGCTGCACATGGCAGGGCCTACTTGACTGCATCTGCAAGGCCGGGAGACGTTCAAAGTTCGCCATCGAGGGTCTACTCGACTGTGTAAGTAAGAACGGGAACCGCTCAAAGTTCGCCATCAAGGGAGTATTCGACTGCATATGTGAGAACGGGAGCCGCTCAAAGCCCGCAATCAGTGCAAATCCGAGCTCAACATGTTGGCGTTGCGGGGGCAATCACTGACCCAATCAATGCCGCTTCAGGCAGTATGTATGCAGAGGGTGTGCGAAGACGGGGCATCTTCAGCAGACGTGTCCACAGCAGAAAAAGCGAGCTGCGACACACCACGTGGATGATGATCAATTCAGTGTGGATCTGGCGATGCAGCCCGAGGCATTTGAGAACTCCGAGGAGGAAGTGTGTAGCATACGTGCGTTCCTAACAAAGAGCCAACCGATAATGATGGAGGTAAAATTACTGACAAAGAGTCAACCGATAATGATAGAAGTAAAATTAAATGGCGCGCCGGTATCCATGGAATTTGACACGGGTGCGAGTCAATCGATAATGAGCCTGAGGACTTTCAAAAAGTTGTGGGAGACCAAGGCAGAGAGACTTAAACTGAGTCCAATAAATGCGAAGTTGCGTACCCACACCAAAGAGCTCATACCAGTGATCGGTGGTGCAGCAGTAAGAGTGTCATACGAGGGAGCGGTTCATGATCTACCGTTATGGATTATCCCGGGCAATGGCCCATCGTTATTCGGCAGGAGTTGGCTCGAGAAAATAAACTGGAAATGGTATGATATCAAAGCTTTGTCATCAGCGGATGATGATTTGTGTGCTCAAGTGCTGAGCAAATTTCCCTCACTGGTTGAACCGGGAATTGGCAGCATCAAGGGAGACAAGGTGCAGATTCACCTAGGCCCAGACGCAAGGCCCATCCATCACAAAGCCAGGGCGGTCCCGCACATGATGAGAGAAAAGGTCAAGCTCAAATTGGACAGGCTACAATGCGAGGTGGGTCATCTCACCGGTTGAATTTAATGAATGGGCCAGTCCCATTGTTCCGGTGTCAAAGAGCGATGGCACGGTCAGGATTTTGTGGAGACTACAAGGTCACGATCAACCAAGTTTCGAAACAAGATCAGTACCCGCTACCGAAAGCTGATGACCTGTTTGCAACACTAGCCGGGGAAAATCGTTCACCAAATTGGATCTAACATCGGCCTACATAGCACAGGAACTGGTTGAATCATCAAAGAAACTTACGTGCATCAACACGAACAAAGGACTGTTTATTTATAACAGGTGCCCTTTTGGCATTCGTTCGGTGGCAGCCATATTTCAGAGAAACATGGAGAGCCCATTGAAATCCATCCCCAGGACCATGGTATTCCAAGACCGTCATCTTAGTCACTGGTCATGACACCGCCGAGCACCTGCACAATCTGGAAGAGGTTCTGCGTCGTCTGGACAAAATGGGACTCAGGCTGAAATGTTTGAAGTGTGTTTTCATGGCACCAGAGGTTGAATTCCTTGGATGAAAGATTGCTGCAGAAGGAATCAGACGTGAAAACAGAGGCCATCAAAAATGCGCCCAGGCCCCAGAATGTGACGGAGCGGCGTTCATTCCTGGGTCTACTCAAGTACTTTGATAACTTCTTACCCAAATTGAGCACAGTATTAGAGCCTTTGCACAAGCTGCTCAGGAAAGGAGACGACTGGGTGTGGGGTGAACTTCAAGACAGAGCCTTTGAGAAGGCTAGAAATCTGTTGTGTTCCCACAAGCTACTGGTACTGTATGACCCATGCAAGCGTCTAGTTTTGACCTGTGATGTGTCGTTCTATGGGGTTGGTTGCGTACTCCAGCAAGGCAATGAGTCAGGCAAACTACAGCCAGTTGCATACGCGTCTCGAAGCATGTCCAAGGCGGAAAGAGCCTATGGCATGGTAGAGAAAGAGGCTTTAGCATGTGTTTATGAGGTAAAAAAAATGCACCAGTACCTGTTTGGGCTTCGCATCGAGCTGGAAACCGATCACAAGCCACTTATATAGTTGTTCTCGGAACACAAAAGTATCAATACCAACGCGTCGTCCCACATCCAGAGGTGAGCGCTGACATTATCTGCCTATGATTATGTCATAGAAACATGGAAACAGAGAAAATATGAGTAGGCCATTCAGCCCTTCGAGCCTGCACCACCACTCAATAAGATCATGGCTGATCATTCACCTCAGTACCCTTTCCTGCTTTCTCTCCATACCCCTTGATCCCTTTAGCCGTAAGGGCCATATCGAACTCCCTCTTGAATATATCCAATGAACTGGCATCAATAACTCTCTGCGGTCGGGAATTCCACAGGTTAACAACTCTCTGAGTGAAGAAGTTTCTCCTCAGCTCAGTCCTAAATGGCTTACCCCTTATCCTTAGACTATGTCACTGGTTCTGAACTTCCCCAACATCGGGAACATTCTTCCTGCATCTAACCTGTGCAGTCCCGTCAGAATTTTATATGTTTCTATGAGATCCCCTCTCATCCTTCTAAACTGCAGTGAATACAGACCCAGTCGATCCAGTTTCTCCTCATATGTCAGTCCTGCCATCCCGGGAATCAGTCTGGTGAACCTTCGCTGCACTCCTTCAATAGCAAGAATGGCCTTCCTCAGATTAGGAGACCAAAACTGAACACAATATTCCAGGTGAGGCCTCACTTGACCTTGTACAACTGCAGTAAGACCTCCCTGCTCCTATACTCAAATCCTCTAGCTATGAAGGCCAACATACCATTTGCCTTCTTCACCGCCTGCTGTACCTGCATGCCAACTTTCAATGACTGATGTATCATGACACCCAGGGCTCGTTGCACCTTCCCTTTTCCTAATCTGCCGCCATTCAGATAATATTCTGCCTTCGTGTTTTTGCCCCCAAAGTGGATAACCTCACATTTATCCACATTATACTGCATCTGCCACGTGTTTGCCCATTCACCTAATCTGTCTAAGTTACCCTGCAGCCTTTTAGCGTCGTCTTCACAGCTAACACCGCCACCCAGCTTTGTGTCATCTGCAAACTTGCCATAGACCAGGACACCGACAACTGCGCTGATGCATTGAGCCGGTTACTGTTGCCCACACCGGAGATGGAAACTCCAATGCCCGCAGAGCTACTCATGGTCATGGATGCCTTTGAGAGTGAAGGGTTGCCTGTCACTGCTCAACAAGTTAAAACCTGGACCAACCAGGATCCGATCCTATCGGTTGTAAAACGTTGTGTTCTTAACGGGGACTGGTCGACCAAGGAAATGGGTGATGAAACGAAACCGTACAGCCGTCGCAAAGATGAGCTTTCCATACAGTCCGACTGTTTACTTTGGGGTAATCATGTTGTAATGCCCAAGAAAGGCAGGACGAGATTTGTACGGGAGTTACATATTACGCATCCTGGTATTGTCATGATGAAGGCCATCGCCAGGTCTCATTTTTAGTGGCCTGGCATTGACTCGGATTTAGAGTCATGCGTGCATCAGTGCAGCACTTGTATGCAGTTAAGCAATGCGCCAAAGGAAACTCCACTCAGTCTGTGGTCATGGCCATCCAAACCGTGGTCTAGAATCCACATCGACTTTGCGTGCCCCTTCCTCGATAAAATGTTTTTTGTGGTGGTGGATGCATACTCCAAATGGATAGAATGTGTAATCATGTCATCCAGCACTTCCACTGCCAACATTGAGAACCTGAGAGCCATGTTTGTTACACATGGTCTGCCAAATATCGTTGTCAGCGACAACGGACCGTGTTTCACGAGCCTGGAGTTTCAAGAGTTCATGAAACGCAACGGCATAAAACACGTGAGGTCAGCCCCGTTCAAATCCACGTCCAATGGTCAAGCAGAGCAGGCAGTTCAAACATTAAGCAGAGACTGAAACACGTAACTCACGGTGCCTTGCAGACACGTCTGTCACACATACTGTTCAGTTACAGGACAAGGCCACACACGCTCACCGGGGTCCCGCCTGCAGAACTATTGATGAAGAGAGGCCTCAAAATCAGGCTCTCTCTAGTCCATCCTAACCTTAACAATCATGTCGAACCCGACGTCAACGCCAGCAGTGGTATCACGATCGCGCCGCAGTGTCACGCGATACATCTGTAAATGACCCATTGTATGTACTTAACCATGGTCAAGGGCCCAAATGGCTCCCGGGCAATGTTACGAATAAGGAGGGTAACCGGGCGTATATGGTTAAGGTCAAGAATGGGCAGATGTGCAGGAAATACATTGGTCAAATCAAACTAAGACACACTGACAAACTGGAATAGTTGGAAGAAGACACCGTAAGCTTAGACGACCAACCAACTCGTGTCCAGCCATCAGAAGAACCAACTGTGGTCAATGCCTAGCCCCAAGTCGTGAGAGGCTCGGAAAGCACTGGGATTGTACTGAGACGGTCAGCCAGGGAGCGAAGGGCTCCGGACCATCTGAACTTGTAAAATGGACTTTTGCTATGAGCTGGGGGCGGGGCGGGGGGGGGGAAATGATGTAATGTATGTACATAAGGTCTGCTCACCACCAGAGGCCCCTACCGTTGGGGGTCATAGGTACACTCGTGCTGGGCCCGATATATAACCTGAACTTCACCATTGTGTCTTCACTTCTGGAAGCCATTAAAGACTGACCAGGTTACACCTGGTCACTGGCTCACAGTACGGAGTTCATTGTATCATTGCATACACCATACATTTAAAACAGAGATGAGGAGAAATTTCTTCTCAGAGAGCTGAGGAAGCTGGGACATTGAATACATTTAAGACAGAAATGGACAGTATCTTAAACAATAAGGGGATAAGGGGTTATGGGAGCGGGCAGGGAAGTGGAGCTGAGTCCATGATCAGATCAGCCATGATCTTATTGAATAGCGGAGCAGGCTCAAGAGGCCATATGGCCTGCTCCTGTTCCCATTTCTTATGTTCGTAAGTTCTTATGAAATTGAATCAGAAGGTTAGAGTGAAGAACCATCACAATAAATGATGAAAGTGGTTACGAGGAAGAGTAGTGAAGATATGTGATCCTCGCACATATTTGGTCAAGATGTTTGATCATGGAAAGATTAGGTTTATTCACATTGATCATATTTTACCTAAAGATGTGGAAGGAGTTGGAAGTTGGAATGATTCGATTATTTCTGATGAGCCAGATAGACTTGTTACAAGTAGAGTACCAGTAGCAAATCCTACATCAGCTGGACTAGAAACAAGCCCAAGAGAAAGTCAGAATTTAAGTCTGAGGCCAAGTCAGGCAGACAAACAGTCTGAAGTTGTAGAGAGTCCAAATGTAGATCAACGGTTGCCCTTGGAGAAAAACTCTCCTCAGGCTCAGTCTTGAATGAGTCTAATTCCAAAAACAAGTTTGGAAAGTTCTATTTGAGAGCAAAAGTATCCTCTTCAAAACAGAAAACCAGTGGTTAAGTTTGATTTGTAAATATGAAAAAAATAAGTTCATGGGCTAGATTTTACACTTTTGTGCAGATCGCCCAAAAATGGGTGTTATTTCCAGAGTGGGCGCTAAAAATGGGTTTTCAGATAGCTGGCTTCTCGCCATTCTCAAAGCCCCTAGTCTCCATTTTTGAAATTGGACGTTATTGCGGGCAATATGAAATGGACAGTAGTGTTAAATCTCTCTGACCTTCTGCTGTAAAGTGTCGCCGTCCTTAGCAATGGTATGGCAACGCTCGATTCCCGCGATTCCAGAGGTCAAAGGTCATCATGACATGTGCAAAAGAGGAGACAGAGAGAGAGAGGGAGCTGAGAGGGACTGAAGGCGTGTGTGGGTGTGGTGTGGCTGCTTTGGGAGGAAGGAGAGAGAGTTTAGAGCTTTAGAGCCAATGGGGAAACAAAAATTAGCTGTTACCAGCCACATATTTGCCTGAATTTAGTCTATAACGGAGGGAGAGGAGGAGGCGACACAGCATGCTGTGGAGACTGAGGCTGGCGAGAGCAGTGCGCTGGGAGAGGAGCACATTGGAGGGCGCAAAAGAGCGAGGAGGGTCCCGGATGAGGCAAATACCTCCCTCCTGCAGGAGGTCAAGTTAAGCTGGGGTGATTTGACACAGGGAGAGTGTGGGAAGCCCACCCCAAAGGCCTACTAGAAGATATGGGCTGAGATAGCAGAGGTGGTCTCGTCGGCGACCAACGAGGTGCGTGAGGGCAACCAATGCCGCAAACGATGGAATGACCTGGTGGGATCCGCAAGAGTAAGCATTACATTTATTTACATGTACTTATGTATTTATATAATTTGATTTGTAACAGTCATGAATGACTATCAGCAGATTGAGGTCTTTCACTTTTACACAAAATGTTGTACTCAAAGCCTGCGGTCATGCTGCACGTCTTTAGGTAAAGAACGATCATTATCATAATAATCATGATTACATCTGTCGGTTATGTGTTGTATCAGTCTCTGTGACAATACCTAGCAATGATATCACGCATTAATCTCATGCCATGTCATCCTATCACCTTTTATAGAAGAAGCTATCGACAATGAGGTTCATGCAGAGGCGAACGGGTGGGGGACCATCAGTCTCCAGCGACATTACTGACATGGAGGAGCAGATGCTCACACTCATGGGGAAGCAGCCCCCGGACAGCCACGGAAGCATCTGCAGACCCTGAAGTGAAGTGACATGAGTAAAGTTGACACCATTGCATGATGTAGAGTCTATAGATGCCACACCCACGCATATCCGAATAATCATATATGATAGAAAATCTCTAAAATTGTCCTAGCAATAATGCTGGCCGAATGAAAATCATTGCAATTCACCATGTGTTGACGGTCATGAAATGTGATATTTGTGATGAGCTTGATAGCGGTGGTGCTTTTGTCGAGCATATGCTGTGTGTAGCTCTGGAATCACCTTGTGACTCTAGCACCCCTTTCTCCTCTAATAACCTCATTTGTGTTTTGCAGCTCAGCCAGCAGCCCGGCCCCAGGCAAGACCACAGAGGCCAGAAGGTGGGGGTGCGGGGCCGGACTCGTCGGATGATCGTACTCCTGCTGAGGAGCTCCGAAACGCGCCCGTCAATCTGCTGGGTCTGTTCTCTATGGCTGACAGCGTGGACTTTGAGAAACCTGCATCGCCATGCTCCAGAAGCCATTCCACCCCAAGGCCATCTCGTGCTCCTCTGGTCATTCTCGCCTCCACTCTGGAGATACCGGCCCCAAGCACCTCGCCATAGGACATCCCATTTGTCCCCAGGATGGCGCCGACCCCGTGAAGATTTCGTGGATACGGCAGGTCTGGTCCACGAGCGCGACATGAGAGCGGAGAGATGCTACAGTTGTCCAGGAGGACTGTAGACATTGGTGACCAGCTCATCGAAGCATTGGGGAGCATATCCCAACAGCTGGACACCATGACTGAGTACGTTCCACGGATGGCGGAGGCCCTGGAGGCGATAGCCGGGAACACAGCTGGCACAGGCCTCCCAGTGGTCCCGGAGCGCAGCACTGCTCCCCTAGGTTCCGCACCACCACTGCGAATGACAGATGAGAGGCAGGACTAAGATCCCTTCTGGTTCAGAGAATGTTCCCCCCTCGGCACTCCCCCCCCACTCCCGTACCCGTGCAACCAGCACCTCTGCCTTCATCCTCCCCAATGAGGCACCGCCTGAGGAGCTCCTCAACCAGGCGCTGTGGAGCGAGGAGGTGGGGAGAAGGAGGAGAGGGGGGAAGGAAAGTGAGTTGCATGTCCGCAGGTGATGGCTGTGTTATATCTCCATCTGGGTGTATGCAATTTGTTGTAATGTATGGGGGGAGGGGACCACCCTCCTGCTTTGCCTTTGTATTCTGTGTTGCTGGACATGTTGAACATTTGATTGATGTCAATGGTGGAAAAAGTGGGGTGTGGGCAGGGTTGGGGTGTTTTTGGCTGTGATACTTTTGATTTCAGGCCAATGTTGGTATAAAAAATGTTTTATTGAACATAACCTTGTTGCGCATTGTCTCAGATAGCTGGACCGTTACACACTGGTGATTCCTTAACATGAAAGGGTTAAATAAAACTTAACTTCAATCAACGAAAACTTTAACTGACACCAAGGTGATGGGCACCATTGTTGTCTGAGCTGCACACACACAGCAGTATGTCAGCGTTGTCACTCACAGCAACGTTCTTTCAGGCAAATCGTTCAGATATCAGATCCTCACTTAAGAACCTTGCAGCTATGTAGCCACCACGGGCCCTTTCCTGCAGTCTGGAGGGGGTCGAAGGCATGGCTGCATAGCCAGACTGATTGTCTGGCCCTAGATCAGCATCCAGCCCCTCATCGTCCTCTTCCTCTCTCTCCTGAGATGGAGCATCAGTCCCTTCTGGCAATTCTTGGCCCCTCCTGAGAGCCAGGTAGTACAGCATGGAGCACACAACCACAAATTTAGCTACTTGCTCTGGATTGTATTCTAGCTCCCCTCCTGAGTGGTCCAGATATCTAAAGCGTTGCTGAAGCACAGTTATTGTTTTCTGGACCACATTGCGTGTGTCTCTGTGGCTCTGGTTGTATCGCTTCTCAGCCTCGGTGTGGGTGTAACACAGAGGGGTCATCAATCAGGTGGCTAGGCCATATCGGTTGTCACCAAGCATCCAGCATTGTCCGTGTGGCTGAATCTTAAACATGGCAGAGGCAGTGCTCTCACGCAGGATATGAGCTTCATCGAAGCTGCCCAGACATTTGACATTCACTGCCATTATAGAAAAATAGAAACATAGAAAATAGGTGCAGGAACCTGTACCACCATTCAATAAGATCATGGCTGATCATTCCCTCAGTACCCCTTTCCTGCTTTCTCTCCATACCCCTAGATCTCTTTAGCCATAAGGGCCATATCTAACTCCCTCTTAAATAAATCCAGTGAACTGGCATCAACAATTCTCTGCGGCAGGGAATTCCACAGGTTAACAACTCTCTGATTGAAGCAGTTTCTCCTCATTTCAGTCCTAAATGGCCTACCCGTTATCCTAAGACAATGTCCCCTGGTTCTGGACTTCCCCAACATCGGGAACATTCTTCCCGCATCTAACCTGTCCAGTCCCGTCAGAATCTTATACGTTTCTATGAGATGCCCTATCATCCTTCTAAACTCCAGTGAATAAAGGCCCAGTTGATCCAGTCTCTCCTCATATGTCAGTCCAGCCATCCCTGGAATCAGTCTGGTGAACCTTCGCTGCACTCCCTCAATAGCATGAACATCCTTCCTCAGATTGGGAGACCAAAACTGAACAAAATATTCCAGGTGAGGTCCCACCAAGGCCCTGTACAACTGCAGTAAGACCCCCCTGCTCCTATACTCAAATCCCCTAGCTATGAAGGCCAACATACCATTTGCCTTCTTCACCGCCTGCTGTACCTGCATGTCAACTTTCAATGACTGATGAACCATGACACCCAGGTCTCGTTGCACCTCCCCTTTTCCTAATCTGCCGCTATTCAGATAATATTCTGCCTTTGTGTTTTTGCCCCCAAAATGGATAACCTCACATTTATTCACATTATACTGCATCTGCCATGCATTTGCCCAATCACCTAACCTGTCCAAATCACCCTGCAGCCTCTTAGCGTCCTCACAGCTCACAGCGCCACCCAGTTTAGTGTCATCTGCAAACTTGGAGATATTACACTCAATTCCTTCATCTAAATCGTTAATGTATATTGTAAAGAGCTGGGGTCCCAGCACTGAGCCCTGCGGCACTCCACTAGTCACTGCCTGACATTCTGAAAAGGACCCGTTTATCCCGACTCTTTGCTTCCTGTCTGCCAACCAGTTCTCTATCCACGTCAGTACATTACCCCCAATACCATGTGCTTTGATTTTGCACACCAATCTCTTGTGCGGGATCTTGTCAAAAGCCTTTTGAAAGTCCAAATACACCACATCCACTGGTTCTCCCTTGTCCACTCTGCTCGTTACAGCCTCAAAAAATTCCAGAAGATTGGTCAAGCAAGAATTCTCTTTCATAAATCCATGCTGACTTGGACCAATCCTGTCACTGCTTTCCAAATGCGCTGCTATTTCATCCATAATGATTGATTCCAACATTTTCCCCACTACTGATGTCAGGCTAAGCAGTCTATAATTACCCGTTTTCTCGCTCCTTCCTTTTTTAAAAAGTGGTGTTACATTACCTACCCTCCAGTCCATAGGAACTGATCCAGAGTCGATAAACTGTTGGAATATGATCACCAATGCATCCACTATTTCTAGGGCCACTTCCTTAAGTACTCTGGGAGGCAGACTATCAGGTCTCAGGGATTTATCGGCCTTCAATCCCATCAATTTCCCTAACACAATTTCCCGTCTAATAAGGATATCTTTCAGTTCCTCCTTCTCACTAGACCCACTATCCCCGAGTACCTCCGGAAGGTTATTTGTGTCTTCCTTCATGAAGATAGAACCGAAATATTTGTTCAATTGGTCTGCCATTTCTTTGTTCCCCATTATAAATTCACCTGAATCCGACTGCAAGGGACCTACGTTTGTCTTCACTAATCTTTTCTCTTCACATATTTTGAGAAACTTTTGCAGTCAGTTTTTATGTTCCCTGCAAGCTTCTTCTCGTACTCTATTTTCCCCCTCTTAATTAAACCCTTAGTCCTCCTCTGCTGAATTCTAAATTTCTCCCAGTCCTCAGGTTTGTTCCTTTTTCTAGCCAATTTATATGCCTCTTCCTTGGTGTTAACACTATCCTTAATTTCCCTTGTTAGCCATGGTTGAGCCACCTTCCCCGTTTTAATTTTACTCCAGACAAGGATGTACAATTGCTGAAATTCATCCATGTGATCTTTAAATGTTTGCCATTGCTTATCCACTGTCAACCCTTTAAGTGTCCTTTGCCAGTCTATTCTAGCCAATTCACGCCTCATACCATCGAAGTTACCTTTCCTTAAGTTCAGGACTCGAGTTTCCGAATTAACTGTGTCACTCTCCATTTTAATAAAGAATTCTACCATATTATGGTCACTCTTCCCCAAGGGGCCTCGCACAACAAGATTGCTAATTAGTCCCTTCTCATTACACATCACCCAGTCTAGGATGGCCAGCTCTCGAATTGGTTCCTCAACATATTGCTTTAGAAAACCATCCCTTATACACTCCAGGAAATCCTCCTCCACCGCATTGCTATCAGTTTGGTTAGCCCAATCAATATGTAGATTAAAGTCGCCCATGATAACTGCTGTACCTTTATTGCACACATCCCTTATTTCTTGTTTGATGCTGTCCCAACCTCACAACTACTGTTTGGTGGTCTGTACACAACTCCCACTAGCGTTTTCTGCCCTTTGGTATTTCGCAGCTCCACCCATACCGATTCCACATCATCCAAGCTAATGTCCCTCCTTACTATTGCATTAATTTCCTCTTTCACCAGCAATGCCACCCCGCCTCCTTTTCCTCTCTGTCTATCCTTCTTAAATGTTGAATACCCCTGGATGTTGAGTTCCCAGCCTTGGTCACCCTGGAGCCATGTCTCCGTGATGCCAATTACATCATATCCGTTAACTGCTATCTGCGCAGTTAATTCGTCCACCTCTGTGCCTTGCATTGAGGCACAGAGCCTTCTGGCTTGTCTTTTTAACACACGTTGCCCCTTTAGAATTTTGCTGTAATGTGGTCCTTTTTGTTTTTTGCCATGGGTTTCTCTGCCCTCCACTTTTACTATTCTCTTTTCTACCTTTTGCTTCTGCCTCCATTTTATTTCCCTGCATAGGTTCCCATCCTCCTGCCCTATTAGTTTAACTCCTCTCCAACTGCACTAGCAAACACTCCCCCGAGGACATTGGTTCTGGTCCTGCCCAGGTGCAGACCGTCTGGTTTGTACTGGTCCCATCTCCCCCAGAATCGGTTCCAATGTCCCAGGAATTTGAATCCCTCCCTTCTGCACCACTTCTCAAGCCATGTATTCACCTGAGCTATCCTACGATTCCTACTCTGACTAGCACGTGGCACTGGTAGCCATCCTGAGATTACTACTTTTGAGGTCCTACTTTTTAATTTAGCTCCTAGCTCGCTAAATTCATCTCGTAGGACCTCATCCTACTCTTTTTCCTGCCCTCCTTTGCAGCAGAGCCACCCACGGTGCCATGAACTTGGCTGCTGCTGCTCTCCCCTGATGAATCATCCCCCTCAACAGTATCCAAAGCAGTGTATCTGTTTTGCAGGGGGATGACCGCAGGGGACCCCTGCACTACCTTCCTTCCACTGCTCTTCCTGTTGGTCATCCATCCCCTATCTGGTTGTGTACCTTTAACCTGCGGTAAGACCAACTCGCTAAACGTGCTATTCACGTCATTCTCAGCATCGTGGATGCTCCAGAATGAATCCACCCGCAGCTCCAGAGCCGCAATGCGGTCCGTCAGGAGCTGGAGGCAGATACACTTCCCGGACACGTAGACATCAGGGATACTGGAAGCTTCCCTGACTTCCCACATAGTACAGGAGGAGCATAACACGTGTCCGAGCTGTCCTGCCATGTTGGAACAAAGCAGATTTCTAGCCTTCTCAAAGGCCCTGTCTTGAGATACACCCCAAACCCAGTTGTCGCCTTTTCTGAGCAGCATGTGCAGTGGCTCTAATAATGTGCCCAATTTAGGTAAGAAATTACTGAAGTAGTTGAGAAGACCAAGGAATGAACGCAGCTCCGTCACATTCTAGGGTCTGGGTGCATTTTTGATGGCCTCTGTTTTTGAGTCTGTAGGCCTGATGCCATCTGCAGCAATCTTCCTTCCCTGGAATTCGACTACCAGTGCCATAAAGATGCACTTTGAACGTTTGAGCCTGAGCCCCACTTTGTCCAGACGACATAGAACCTCTTCCAGGTTGTGCAGGTGTTCGGCAGTGTCACGATCTGTGACCAGAATGTTGTCTTGGAACACCGTGGTTCTAGGGACGGACTTCAGTAAAGTCTCCATGTTTCTCTGAAATATGGCTGCAGCCGAGCGAATTCCGAAAGGACACCTGTTGTAAATGAACAGCCCTTTATGTGTACTGATGCACGAAAGTGCATCTTCAACGATTCGGCAAGCTCCTGTGTTATATAAGCCAACGTCAGATCCAATTTGGTGAACGACTTTCCCCGGCTAGCATTGCAAACAGGTCATCAGCCTTTGGGAACGGGTACTGATCCTGTTTCGAAACTCAGTTGATCGTAACCTTGTAATCTCCACAAATCCTGACAGTGCCATCACTCTTTAGCACAGGAACAATGGGACTAGTGCATTCATTAAATTCGACCGGTGAAATGACCCCTTCACGTTAGAGTCTGTCCAGTTCGATTTTGACCTTCTCCCTCGTCATGTATGGGACTGCCCGGGCTTTGTGATAGACGGGTCTTGCATCCGAGTCCAGGTGGATCTGCACCTTGGCTCCCGTGAAGTTGCCGATGCCTGGTTCAAACAGCGAGAGAAATTTGCTCAGCACGTGAGCACACGAAGCATCATCCACCAATGACAAAGCTTTAATATTGTTCCAGTTCCACTTAATTTGTTTGAGCCAACTCTTACCGAACAGCATTGGACCATTGCCTGGAACGGTCCACAGCGATAGATCATGAACTGCCCCAATGTACGACACCTTGACTGCTGCACTGCCAATCACTGGTATAAGCTCTTTGGTGTAGGTATACAATTTTGCACTTACTGGATTCAGCTTGGGTTTCACGGCCTTGCTGTCCCACAGCTTTTTGAAAGTCCTCTGGCACATAATTGACTGACTCGCACCCGTGTCTTAATTCCATAGATACCGGCACGCCATTCAATTTTACTTCAATCATTATTGGTTGGATCTTTGTCAGGAACTTCCTCCTCGGGTATCTCGGGTTGCATTGCCGGATCCGCTCCAGATCGATCATCATCATCCATGTGGTGTGTCGCAGCACACTTGCTGAGCTGCGGACACATCCGCTGAAGGTGCCCCATTTTCGCACAGTCTCTACAAATATACTATCTGAAACGGCACTGATGAGGCCGATGATTGCCTGCACAATGCCAACAGGGTGAAATCGGATTCGTACCCAATGACGGACTTCGAGCAGCTACAGGTTTCGCAAACACAGTCGGGTAGGCCCTGCCAGGTGCTGCTCTGCCAACCGACGATACAATCTGGTGCACAGTACTTGCCGTGGAGTTCCGACTCTGTGAGGATATCTGCTTTGTATTTTCGACCGTGGTCAGGCAAGCCTGGGTGATTGTGATGGCCCTGCTCAGATCCAGTGTCTCCGCAGCCAGCAGCTTCCGCAGGATCATCTTGTGGTTTATGCCTATTACAAAGACGTCGTGCAGCATGTCTTCCAACGCGGTTCCAAACTTACACGGCCCAGCGAGAGGTCTCAGGTCGGCAACAAATTTCGCCACGTCCTAGCCCTCAGAACGAACATGCTTGTAAAAGTGGTATCTCGAGATAATGATGCTTTCTTTAGGTTTATGATGGTCCCAAATTAGAGCATACAATTCCTCATAGGTCTTTTCCATTGGACGTGCAGGTGAGAGCAGATTCTTTATGAGGCCATAGATTTTTGGACCACAAACCATGAGGAAAATCGCCCTGCGCCAAACTGCATCAGCATCTTCATCCATCTTGTTGGCCATGAAGTACTGGTCGAGGCGATCTGTAAATTCCTCCCAGTCTTCTCTCTCCACAAATCACTCCAGGATTCCAACGGTGCTCATTTCTTTTTTGTGTGTGAAAGTTCATATTGTTCCTCGTCGCCAAATGTTGCGTATGCAATAACTCAATTGGCTTAGTACCGTGAACTCAATCAGGTGCGACCTGACTCTACTTTATTAGCTCTCAAAGTGAGGATTAAACATGGAGGCTTTCTTTATATACAAGGGCTGCATGTGTGTGTCTGTGGCCCAATGACCTCCGACTGTCATCTGCCCTGGTGGAAGGTAAACCCAGGTAAATACATTACACTTTTTTAAATAGGGCGTTACATTTGCAGTTTTCCAATCTGCTGGGACCTCCCCAGAATCCAGGGAATTTTGGTAAATTACAACCAATGCATCCACGATCCCTGCTGCTACTTCTCTTAAGACCCTAGGATGCAAGCCATCAGGTCCAGGGGATTTATCTGCCTTTAGTTCCATTATCTTACTGAGTACCACCTCCTTAGTGATTGTGATTGTGTTAAGTTCCTCCCCTCCTATATAAGTAAGTTTGCAATATAAAATCTGCTACATGTGAAACTATTCATTGATAAATCTACTGGAAACTCAATGGCTTAGAAATTGTGCCGCGTAATGCCTGTTTCTCATGTTTTCAATATGGCAGACAGGAAGCATGCGCACATTTACGACCAGAAGTAAGCCGCCCGGCATATTGGATAAGGTAGATGCGCTGGCAGTGGAAACGCACATCAGAAACATTTAAAGATTTTTAAATTGTTTATTCCAGGATGTGAGCATTGCTGGCAAGGCCAGAATTTATTGCCCATCCCTAATTGCCCTTGAGCCACCTTCTTAAACCACTGCAGTCCTTGTGGTGAAGGTACTCCCACATTGCTGTTTGGGAAGGAGTCCCAGGATTTTGACCCAGCAACGATGAAGGGACGGCAATATATTTCCAAGTCAGGATGGTGTGTGACTTGGAGTGGAACTTGGAGGTAGTGGTGTTCCCGTACGCCTGCTGCCCTTGTCCTTCTAGGTGGTAGAGGTCACAGGTTTGGGAGGTGCTGCCGAAGAAGCCGCGGTGAGTTGCTGCAGTGTATCTTATAGATGGTACACACTGCAGTCATGGTGCGCCGGTGGTACAGGAAGTGAATGTTTAAGATGGTGGATGAGGTGCCAATCAAGCGGGCTGCTTTGTCCTGGATGGTGTCGTACTTCTTGAATGTTTTTGGAGCTGCACTCATCCAGGCAAATGGAGAGTATTCCATCACACTCCTGATTTGTGCCTTGTAGTTGGTGGAAATGCTTTGGGGAGTCAGAAGGTGAGACACTCGCTGCAGAATACCCAGCCTCTGACCTGCACTTGTTGCCACAGTATTTATGTGGCTGGTCCAGTTAAGTTTCTGGTCAATGGTGAGCCCCAGGATGTTGATGGTGAGGGATTCGGTGATGGTAATACCATTAATTATCAAGGGGAGGTGATTAGATTCTCGCATGTTTGAGATGGTCATTGCCTGCCACTTGTGTGGCATGAATATTACTATCCATTTATCAGCCAAAGCCTGAATGTCATCCAGGTCTTGCTGCATACTAGCATGGGCTGCTTCATTTTCTGAGGAATTGTGAATGGAACTGAACACTTTGCAGTCATCAGTGAACATCCCCACTGCTGACCTTATGATGGAGGGAAGAGGAGGGCACTACACAGGAGGCCATATCCACTGGCTCATTAGTGGGGCATGGAACTGTAAATCTGTCACTGAGGTTCTTCCAGCTCAACTCCAGATAAATCTGCAAGCCAAACGTCCACTGGATGGGGTGAGTCTACCTGGACAAGCATCAGGAAGTTTATCATGCTCTGCTCTGGTAAGATGCATAGTTTTAGCCGGTTAAACTCCAGCAGTCCTCTTGTGCGCAGTTGGGTTCCCTAAGGCTTGGCTTTGCCAACCTACACCTAAGCTCTCTGAACTCTGGATATCTGGGAATGTATACCAATGATAAAGTGTGCAGCCGTATTGGAGAAAGGGGAACCATTACAAGGAGGAAGCAAAGGCTGCAACCTGCACTGATTTAGCACTGAGTATCCTCGAGAGTCAGCCTCACAGCAGACTAGCCTCTTTGCCAAAGCCCCTCACATGAGGACTTGACTTAAGCAGTTGGTGATGTGTAAGCCTGATATGTATTGGAACCCCTAGGTGGCTCATATGAAAGCTGCCTATGCAGGTCCTTCTGGCATACTGAAAGCAGACACTCGATGGGCTAGATTTTCATTTTTGCCATTTTCGAGGCAAAAATGTAGGCAGGGCGGGAAAGTTACCAGCCGGGAAAAGTCTGTGCTCTGGGGAGGAATTTTTGCCATCTGGGCCCTGTGCCAGGGGCGCAGCATGAAGGGAGGTGTTGTACAACTTTTGCGGCACAAAAATGGGAACCTCACCAACTAGTGTGGGACTGGGAGCGCTCCGAGAGAAGCATTTGAGGGGGAAAATAAACCCCCCCAAAAAATCACGAAAATGTTCCCAAAACATTGTCCACGTCACCACAACACAAATCGCTAAAAAAAATTATAGAATAAACACTCGCATTTACCTTTTCTGCACTTTACCTACCTCACCGCTGTCGGCATGGCTGGACTGCTCTGGTTTACCTGGTGGTCATCGCGTGCCACACTTTGGGGCGTACGGGTCGGGCGCGAGTCAAAACTCGCTCCCTAACCAGCTCCCTAACAGTCACACTCTCCCTTTCCTGAACTGTGGTTTCCTTTGGGGTGTGACTGTATTTTGGATAAAACTGTCCAGAAGTTCCTTCACCTCCCTTATGTGTCGGAGTGTCTCCAACTCACACTCCAGCACAATGACTCTGAGACAGAAAGATTCGAGATAGAGACAACTCCTGCAGACGTGTTTGCTTGAGACAGTCTTGCTGTCCACAAACTCCCACATACTGCAGTCCAGACACACAACCTGCTCTGCCATATCTTAGTCTAACCGAATTGATCAACTTTTAAAAATTTCTTTCTCATCTTAACTTAATTATTTTACTTATTCTTGCATACCACTCATCAACAATGGACTTTATGCCACAGCTGTGGATACTTGAGCAAAGAGCGTTTTCTGTCCTGAAGGTTTATTTTAATGCCAGAAATATTTTGACCATTTTCATAGAATCATAAAAACTTACAACACAGAATGAGGCCATTTGGCCTGTCGGGTCTATGATGGCTCTTTGAAAAAACCTTCGTGCTTAGTCCCACATTCCTGCTTTTTGTCCATAACCCTGTAAGTTCCTTATCCTCAAGTACCTGATGAACAGGCTGGGGCCAGAAATTCACCGTCCCTGAAGGGACGGCTACCGTGGAGTTTGGGCGGTCGATCGAAAAAATCGGGTACTTTTCCCTCCCTGAGCCATATTCAGCTTGGGGAGGATTTCAGCGGTGTTCACTTCCACTGGAAACAGCGTGGTGAAACCGTTGTAAAGGTGGATTTCCAGCGCTGAGCTCTGCAGCCTGCAGGCTGCTGGAAAGGGACTATCACAGCGAAATTCACCAAGGAAAAGGTAGGACTTTTCCCGGCAGTGCCCCCGTGAGATTTTGGATGTGGTGCTCGACACCTTTGGTAGGTAAATAGTTTTTTTTACTTATTAGTGTTTTTATTTCATTTTCCAGCATGCATCCACAGTATTTATCTTTTGATTTAGTTTTATTAATTATTAGTGTTTTTATTTAATTTTCCAGCATCTGCATTATTTATCTTTTCATTTAGTTTTATTAATTGTTTTGGCTCCATTAAACCTGCTGAGTGCTGCTCAGAGGTTTGCACATACCTGTGTACTTTTGTACAACTTTCAGGTCTGACTCTTTAGTGGAGTCCTGTGGGCTGCAGAGACCTGCTTGCAGGGTTCACCCTGAGGATGGGGGGAGCGTTGGGAGAGCGACACCTGGTATACTTGGTCAGAAGCAGGGCGGCATGCAGAAGAAGGCATTGCCATCAGCACCTTGCAGTCAGGCAGCGGGCAAGGGAGGCAGCAGCCATGATTCGTTCATTCTGTGCCAGACCAATATGCCCGCTGTCTTCACCGGCCCGAATCAGGATTGCGGTTGGCTGCTTGGGGACAAGGGATATCCCCTGTCCACTTGGCTGCTCACTCCTCTGTAGAACCCCAGGACAGTGCCAGAGCATGCATACAATGACATTCATTGTGCCACCAGGTGCGTCATTGAGCAATGCATAGGCATCCTTAAGCAGAGATTCCGGTGCCTGGCCCGCTCTGGTGGCACCTTGCAGTACTCTCCTCAATGGGTCTCCATAATCATCGTGGTCTGCTGAACGCTGCACAACCTGGCCATCATGAGGGGACAGCCGGCTGGAGGTCGAGCCAGCAGTACCACCTGGGGAGGAGGAGAAGGAGGAGAAGGCAGAGGAGGAGGAGGATCCCCGTCACACCAGAGCTAGGAGGCATCGGCCCATCGCCACCTGGGAGGGCACGTTCTCACATGTATGGAGGTGCCTGACACCTCCCCTGCAATCTCCCTCCATGCATTATGTACTGGCGGTCTACCAGGTCTCCCCACATCAGGAAACAGTATTCTTCTTCTGTCCTCCACACCGTCCATCAGTGTCTCCAGCTCCATATCAGTGAATCTGTTGGCTCTCCTTGCACCTCTTACATCAGTCATTCTTCCAAACGCCTTCCAATTTCCTTCCAAAATCCTTCCCCCTGGCCCACGGCCTTGCTGCAAACCCTGGCCTTTAAAATGGCCAGGAAGCAGCTGGCTCATTAGAAACCCTTACCTGCATGCTGAATTTCTCAGTGGTCATAATGCTCAAATTAAGACAGCTACACTGCTGAAAAATCCATTTTGGAAAGGTTCATTAGCACCGGAACACATTTTTTACTTTTGGAGCTGAATTTGGGGTGGCACAGCCAGGAAAAAATGTCAGCGCTAATGGTCCCCAAAAGGTGGGGGGAGCTTTCCAGCGGTACTGAATTTCGGGCCCTGGGTCTCTTTTCTCTTGAAAAAAGAAGGTTGAGGAGTGACCTAATAGAGGTCTTTAAAATTATGAAAGGTTTTGATAGAGTGGATACAGAGTGAATGTTTCCACTTGTGGGGAAGAGCATAACTAGAGGCCATCAATATAAAATAGTCACCAGGAAATTCAATAGGGAATTCAGAAGAAATGTCTTTACCCAAGAGTGGTGAGACTGTGGAACTCGCTACCACAGGGAGTGGTTGAAGCAAATAGTATAGATACATTTAAGGGAGGCTAGATAAAAGATAGAAAGAAGAAAAGTAAAAGTGGAGGGCAGAGAAACCGAAGGCAAAAAGCAAAAAGGACCACATTACAGCAAAATTCTAAAGGGGCAAAGTGTGTCAGAAAGACAAGCCTGAAGGCTCTGTGCCTCAATGCGAGGAATGTTCGGATAAAGGTGGATGAATTAACTGCGCAGATAGCAGTTAACGGTTATGATGTAATTGGCATCACGGAGACATAGCTCCAGGGTGACCAAGGCTTAGAACTCAACATCCAGGGGTATTCAACATTTAGGAAGGATAGACAGAAAGGAAAAGGGGGCAGGGTGGCATTGCTGGTTAAAGAGGAAATTAATGTAGGCGTAAGGAAGGACATTAGCTTGGAAATGTGGAATCGGTATGGGTGGAGCTGCGGAATACCAAGGGGCAGAAAACGCCAGTGGGAGTTGTGTACAGACCATCAAACAGTTGTAGTGAGGTTGGAGACAGCATCAAACAAGAAATAAGGAATGCGTGCAATAAAGGTACAGCAGTTATCATGGGTGACTTTAATCTACATATTGATTGGGCTAACCAAACTGGTAGCATTGCGGTGGAGGAGGATTTCCTGGAGTGTATAAGGGATGGTTTTCTAAAGCAATATGTCGAGGAACCAACTGGAGAGCTGGCCATCCGAGACTGGGTGAGTGTAATGAGAAAGGACTAATTAGCAAACTTGTTGTGCGAGGCCCCTTGGAGAAGAGTGACCATAATGTGGTAGAATTCTTTATTACGATGGAGAGTGATACAGTTAATTCAGAAAGTAGGGTCTTGAACTTTAGGAAAGGTAACTTCGATGGTATGAGGTGTGAATTGTCCAGAATTGACTGGCAAATGATACTTAAAGGGTTGATGGTGAATAGACAATGGCAAACATTTAAAGATCACATGGATGAACTTCAACAATTGTACATCCATGTCTGGTGTAAAAATAAAATGGGGAAGCTGGCTCAACCGTGGCTAACAAGGGAAATTAAGGATAGTGTTAAATCCAAGGAAGAGGCATATAAATTGGCCAGAAAAAGCAACAAACCTGAGGACTGGGAGAAATTTAGAATTCAGCAGAGGAGGACAAATGGTTTAATTAAGAGGGGGAAAATAGAGTACGAGAAGAAGCTTGCAGGGAACATAAAAACTGACTGCAAAAGCTTCTATAGATATGTGAAGAGAAAAAGATTAGTGAAGACAAATGTAGGTCCCTTGCAGCCGGATTCAGGTGAACTTATAATGGGGAACAAAGAAATGGCAGACCAATTGAACAAATACTTTGGTTCTGTCTTCACAAAGGAAGACACAAATAACCTTCCGGAAGTACTAGGGGACCGAGGGGCTAGTGAGAAGGAGGAACTGAAGGATATCCTTATTAGGTGGGAAATTGTGTAAGGAAAATTGATGGGATTGAAGGCCGATAAATCCCCGGGGCCTGATAGTCTGCATCCCAGAGTACTTAAGGAAGTGGCCCAAGAAATAGTGGATGCATTGGTGATCATTTTCCAACAGTCTATCGACTCTGGATCAGTTCCTGTGGACTGGAGGGTAGCTAATGTAACACCACTTTTTAAAATGGGAGGGAGAGAGAAAACGAATAATTATAGACCAGTTAGCCTGACATCAGTGGTAGGGAAAATGTTGGAATCAATTATTAAGGATGAAATAGCAGGGCATCTGGAAAGCAGTGACAGGATCAGTTCAAGTCAGCATGGATTAATGAAAGGGAATTAGAAACATAGAAACATAGAAACATAGAAAATAGGTGCAGGAGCAGGCCATTCAGCCCTTCTAGCCTGCACCGCCATTCAATGAGTTCATGGCTGAACATGAAACTTCAGTACCCCCTTCCTGCTTTCTCGCCATAACCCTTGATCCCCCGAGTAGTAAGGACTTCATCTAACTCCCTTTTGAATATATTTAGTGAATTGGCCTCAACTACTTTCTGTGGTAGAGAATTCCACAGGTTCACCACTCTCTGGGTGAAGAAGTTTCTCCTCATCTCGGTCCTAAATGGCTTACCCCTTATCCTCAGACTGTGACCCCTGGTTCTGGACTTCTCCAACATTGGGAACATTCTTTCTGCATCTAACCTGTCTAAACCCGTCAGAATTTTAAACGTTTCTATGAGGTCCCCTCTCATTCTTCTGAACTCCAGTGAATACAAGCCCAATTGATCCAATCTTTCTTGATAGGTCAGTCCCGCCATCCCGGGAATCAGTCTGGTGAACCTTCGCTGCACTCCCTCAATAGCAAGAATGTCCTTCCTCAAGTTAGGAGACCAAAACTGTACACAATACTCCAGGTGTGGCCTCACCAAGGCCCTGTACAACTGTAGCAACACCTCCCTGCCCCTGTATTCAAATCCCCTCGCTATGAAGGCCAACATGCCATTTGCTTTCTTAACCGCCTGCTGTACCTGCATGCCAACCTTCAATGACTGATGTACCATGACACCCAGGTCTCGTTGCACCTTCCCTTTTCCTAATCTGTCACCATTCAGATAATAGTCTGTCTCTCTGTTTTTACCACCAAAGTGGATAACCTCACATTTATCCACATTATACTTCATCTGCCATGCATTTGCCCACTCACCTAACCTATCCAAGTCACTCTGCAGCCTAATAGCATCCTCCTCGCAGCTCACACTGCCACCCAACTTAGTATCATCCGCAAATTTGGAGATACTGCATTTAATCCCCTCGTCTAAATCATTAATTCTTGCTTGACCAATCTTATGGAATATTTTGAGGATGTAACTAGTAGAATGGACAAGGGAGAACCAGTGGATGTGGTGTATTTGGACTGTCAAAAGGCTTTTGACAAGGTCCCACACAAGGGATTGGTGTTCAAAATCAAAACACATGTTATTGGGTATAATGTACTGACATGGATAGAGAACTGGTTGGCAGGCAGGAAGCAGAGAGTCGGGATAAACGGATACTTTTCATAATGGTAGGCAGTGACTAGTTGCGTGTCGCAGGGCTCAGTGCTGGGACCTCAGCTATTTACAATATACTTCAATGATTTAGATGAGGGAATTGAGTGTAATATCTCCAAGTTTGCAGATGACACTAAACTGGGTGGTGGTTTGAGCTGTGAGGAAGACGCAAAGAGGCTGCGGGGGGCCTTGGACAGGTTAGGTGAGTGGGCAAATGCATGGCAGATGCAGTATAATGTGGATAAATGTGAGGTTATCCACTTTGGGGGCAAAAACAGGAAGGCAGAATATTATCTGAATGGTGGCAGATTAGGAAAAGGGGAGGTGCAACGAGACCTGGCTGTCATGGTTCATCAGTCATTGAAAGTTGGTATGCAGGTACAGCAGGCGATAAAGAAGGCAAATGGTATGTTGACCTTCATAGCTAGGGGATTTGAGTATAGGAGCAGTGAGGTCTTACTGCAATTATACAGGGCCTTGGTGAGGCCTCACCTGGAATATTGAGTTCAGTTTTGGTCTCCTAATCTGAGGAAGAACATTCTTGCTATTGAGGGAGTGCAGCGATGATTCACCAGACTGATTCCCGGGATGGCTGGATTGACATATGAGGAGAGACGGATCAACTGGGCCTTTATACACTGGAGTTTAGAAGGATGAGAGAAGATCACATAGAAACATATAAGATTCTGACGGGACTGGACAAGTTCGATGCGTGAAGAACGTTCCCGTTATTGGGAAAGTCCAGAATCAGGGGACACAGTCTTTAGTACAAGGAGTAGGACATTTAGAGCTGAGATGTGAAGAAACTTCTTCACTCAGAGAGTAGTTAACCTGTGGAATTCCCTGCCGCAGAGAGTTGTTGATGCCAGTTCATTGGATATATTCAAGAGGGAGTTAGATATGGCCCTTACGGCTCGGGGGATCAAGTGGTATGGATAGAAAGCAGGAAAGGGTTACTGAGAGAATGATCAGCCATGATCTTATTGAATGGTGGTGCAGGCTCGAACGACCGAATGGCCTACTCCTGTACCTATTTTCTATGTTTCTATGTTTCTATAAGCAATGAAGGAATGCAAAATTCACAAGAAACCCCCCCTGTGTTTGGGCACATTCAAAAGGAAATTTAATTTGGGACTATCTACCAAAAAGTTTGGAATGCTAAAGTGTTTATGGAAGAAACTACGAACTTTAATAGAATTATGAACTTTTACAAACAAATTCAAGCCTGTACGTGGACCTAGGGAACAAAAGAAGCCCACTTGATTATTAGAACTGGCTGGGTATGAGGACTGAGTTAACCTGTCTGGAAGAATGAGTATTTGAAAATACTTCTCCACAAGAGACATTACCATCACAAAATCACCCACAGGTAGCTCCCCATCAACATGGGTCTGGACAAACCATTTCAGCATATACATTACAAAGAGGCCCAATCCAGCCTGTATGCGAAAGACTAAGCACAAAATGACATTGCAATTACCAAACTAATATTTCAATCAGGAAACAGTTTGCGAAAATCAACCCACCCAAGGGGTCGGAGGGTCTAGTAAGGATTTATTAGTCGGGAAATTGTGTTGGGGAAATTGATGGGATTGAAGGCCGATAAATCCCCAGGGCCTGATGGACTGCATCCCAGAGTACTTAAGGAGGTGGCCTTGGAAATAGTGGATGCATTGACAGTCATTTTCCAACATTCCATTGACTCTGGATCAGTTCCTATGGAGTGGAGGGTAGCCAATGTAACCCCACTTTTTAAAAAAGGAGGGAAAGAGATAACAGGGAATTACAGACCGGTCAGCCTGACATCGGTAGTGGGTAAAATGATGGAATCAATTATTAAGAATGTCATAGCAGTGCATTTGGAAAGAGGTGATATGGTAGGTCCAAGTCAGCATGGATTTGTGAAAGGGAAATCATGCTTGACAAATCTTCTGAAATTTTTTGAGGATGTTTCCAGTAGAGTGGACAAGGGAGAACCAGTTGATGTGGTATATTTGGACTTTCAGAAGGCTTTCGACAAGGTCCCACACAAGAGATTAATGTGCAAAGTTAAAGCACATGGGATTGGGGGTAGTGTGCTGACATGGATTGAGAACTGGTTGTCAGACAGGAAGCAAAGAGTAGGAGTAAATGGGTACTTTTCAGAATGGCAGGCAGTGACTAGTGGGGTACCGCAAGGTTCTGTGCTGGGGCCCCAGCTGTTTACACTGTACATTAATGATTTAGACGAGGGGATTAAATGCAGTATCTCCAAATTTGCGGATGACACTAAGTTGGGTGGCAGTGTGAGCTGCGGGAAGGATGCTACGAGGCTGCAGAGCGACTTGGATAGGTTAGGTGAGTGGGCAAATGCATGGCAGATGAAGTATAATGTGGATAAATGTGCGGTTATCCACTTTGGTGGTAAAAACAGAGAGACAGACTATTATCTGAATGGTGACAGATTAGGAAAAGGGGAGGTGCAAAGAGACCTGGGTGTCATGGTACATCAGTCATTGAAGTTTGGCATGCAGGTACAGCAGGCGGTTAAGAAAGCAAATGGCATGTTGGCCTTCATAGCGAGGGGATTTGAGTACAGGGGCAGGGAGGTGTTGCTACAGTTGTACAGGGCCTTGGTGAGGCCACACCTGGAGTATTGTGTACAGTTTTGGTCTCCTAACCTGAGGAAGGACATTCTTGCTATTGAGGGAGTGCAGTGAAGGTTCACCAGACTGATTCCCAGGATGGCGGGATTGACCTATCAAGAAAGACTGGATCAACTGGGCTTGTATTCACTGGAGTTCAGAAGAATGAGAGGAGACCTCATAGAAACGTTTAAAATTCTGACGGGGTTAGACAGGTTAGATGCAGGAAGAATGTTCCCAATGTTGGGGAAGTTCAGAACCAGGGGACACAGTCTAAGGATAAGGGGTAAGCCATTTAGGACCGAGATGAGGAGGAATTTCTTCACCCAGAGAGTGGTGAACCTGTGGAATTCTCTACCACAGAAAGTTGTTGAGGCCAATTCACTAAATATATTCAAAAAGGAGTTAGATGAAGTTCTTACTACTAGGGGGATCAAGGGGTATGGTGAGAAAGCAGGAATGGGGTACTGAAGTTGCCCGGTAATCCCCGGGAGTAAGAAGAATCTACCGGTATGACTATTAAGGAAGCACCAGTGAGATAATGAGCAGAACGACTGTGAGATAAAGGTAAGAGCAATCAGTCCACAAGGAACTGAATAAGACAGTCAGTCAATTAAAGATTATGAGCCCAATTTGGAACTCGGTCACCTTTGTCAAGCCAGAGAGCTGTCTCAGGGCTAGACAATCTGTTTTATGTGCCCCTACAGGAAAGAGGTCAACATGAGAAAGATGAGCAGCCGCGACCGAGGAGACGTGGAAGAATCCCTCATCTATGGGTGTTTCAGGAGGACGAACACCGATCGTAACCGCCGGGGGTGGCCCTCAAGACGTGGAAGAACTCGCCGTTTACGCCCGTGAGGAAAGATGGCCAGGGTCGCTGGGATCTAATTCTACCTGCTACTCCAGCCAGGAAGGTTTTACCTACGGGGAGGCCTCAGTTCCATGCCCCCGGATACGGATCATCGCTGCCCGAGTCAGTGTTACAGAGGGAAAACGTGTATGTTTGACTTGCAAAGGGAATATTCCCCTGGGAAGATGGTAGTGGCTCAGAAAACTCAGCAAGGATGCATGGGACCAAGAATTGGACTGGAAAAGACTCGGTAATGACACGTACCGTACCATCATGGGGACACGGGGAGGAGTAAAAGTGTGTTGGGACAAATGGTGGGAATCCGAACAAGGAATTTATGTTTGCATGTGGGGATCAGAGAGTATTTGTCCCGCAGGCATATCGATCGCCTTCGCCAGGCAATGGCAAGATGAAGGGGAAGGGGTGGGGCAGGATTCTAGCCTACACGGGTGCACGGTCCCACACTCCCCACTCCCAATTAACGCCACCGAACTAAGAGCACACATTAAGAAACCCCTGCCCAGAACCCTGTCAATACGCACAGTATTAGAAAGGTGTCCTACCACCACCAAGGACCTGGGAATGGATTAGTATTGGTACCGACCAAAAAGGTGTTATATCAGGGGGGTACATTCTGCAGTAGCTTCAGTAATATTAAACCTTACCGAGGTACACCTGCCTGCATAGTGTCTGAAGGAAACAGAGCTGCTATACCAGGCCTTACTTAGAGACATGTTCAAGAAATTTTATGAGTTAGATTTAGAAATGTAGACAAAGCAGACCTATACACCCTAAACGCTAGGGACACCATGGGCTCAGGGAGACCTAGAAGGGAAATCATAAATGACGTTTTCACTACCTACAATACAGCATCCTCTGTAATAAATAGCCTAGATGATATAGAACTGCAAACACAGATAAACAGTTTAAAGACCCAATTGAGAAAACTCCTGAAACAGGAGAACACAGTAGTAGGTTCAGAACTACACGAGGACCAGGTTATGACTATCCATTTAAAACAAATAGTAGCTGAGCTGGAAAAACATGCACAGACAGTGAATGCACTTATACGGGAGGATAGAAACACTTCTGACCAGGCTGCACAGAACAAGGTGTGCGTACTATATGGGGCATGGTTGTTGAGCAAGGGCCACAACAACCTGGAGGATTTAAAACAAGGTGTAGTCCCCTCTTGGATCAGGAACAAGCACCTCGCAGCCCTCCACCCGTACAGCAATTCACTAAGCCTATGCCAGCGCCGACTAGCCTCTGAAGCCTACCCTGTCCCAATAGACTGTGGGAAATCTAACCACACTATTATGGGAATCGTATTAAGGATGCCGGTCATGGGTGGGACAGCCCGACCCGCACTGGTATACCGGGTGGAAAACATTGAAATTATTCAGGGAGGTGCACACATTCGTTTCGCAGCGGTCCCACCCTATGTCATAAAGTGGGAGCACGCTGTAACGGGTACTGACCTCTCCAGGTGCCGGAGCCGGGGTGCACACGTAATACTGTGTCCCCAGTACTTAAGTGCCCAATCAAAGTCACAGTGTGGGTTTAAAGCTGCTGGCGCACAACCTATTAACTGCACCATGGAGGTAATGGCACAAGACCATGTCCCTCCATAGGTAGCATACATAGCGGGTGGGACATATTGTGTCACCACCAGTGCACCCCACGACCAACATGGACACTTCCGGTGTCCAGTAAGTGACAGCAGTTTTTGCTTCAAACCTGAGGCATCAGTTCAAGTGGCTCAGGAACGGATTGTCCCCATTCCTGAACCCTCCACTGTCCACCTCACTGTGAAGGAAAACATTACAAACCTGCAGGATTATGTTGTACATTTTGGCTATGCAATTCCCCCTCTATCCGAACATCTTACCGCTCTGCTAAAACCTGTAATTATCTCACAAAAACACGTCTGTACTCTAGAACAGAAAACCATTGAGATAGGGAAAAAGATTCTTGAGATCACCATTCCGCCTTGGTGGGACCTTTTCAGAAATATAGAGGTCCCAGTCTGGATCCGAATCATTTCCCACACTTTAGTTAATCAACTCGCGATTTTACTTTACTTATGGTGTCACACTTGCAGAGTGAAACGCAGAGTCCGTCAGGTCAGGCACCAAAGGGTGCTATACGCTCCTTGGCCGAACTTGGGAATCGTGCAGGGAGGGGTGACACCATACTACCATGCTTAATTTGTGTTTGATTATACCTGCTGTAAACCGCAACATCGCGAGTGTTGTAAGAGTGTTACTTGAATGTTTTGACTATATACTTTTATTTTACTGAACTTAAAACGTGTTTGACTATGGACCTTTTATGTGATTTTAGAATGTGTTACTATGTGTTTTTATTTTACTTTACTTAAAGTTATGTATGACTGTATACCGTCATTTTATTGTGAAAAACCGAGTAAAAGAGGGACATCATACTCCCTCTATGCTGTAACCGAATTGTAATGACTGTATTCGCCTGTATATTGCATTGCATTTCAACGGGGGATGCAGGGTAATGTTTAGCCAGTATAAATGCAGGGAAGGTTGACTCTCGGGAGCAGGAATTTTGCTTACCTTGATTGACACTCAAGAGTGTGGAGTATCAACAGGGGGAATGAAGGAATGCAAAATTCAACAGAACCCCCCCTGTGATTGGGCTCATTCAAAAGGAAATTTAATTTGGGACTATCTACCAAAAAGTTTGGAATTCTAAAGTGCTTATGGAAGAAACTACGAACTTTAATAGAATTATGAACTTTTACAAGACAAATTCAAGCCTGTGGGCGGACCTAGGGAACAAAAGAAGCCCACTTGATTATTGGGACTGTCTGGGTGTGAGGACTGAGTTAACCTGTCTGGAAGAATGAATATTTGAAAATCCTTCTTCACAAGAGACATTACCATCACAAAATCACCCACAGGTAGCTCCCCATCAACATGGGTCTGGACAAACCATTTCAGCATATACATTACAAAGAGGCACAATCCAGCCTGTATGCGAAAGACTAAGCACAAAACGACATTGCAATTACCAAACTAATATTTCCATCAGGAAACAGTTTTCGAAGATCAACCCACCCAAGACATATCAACTTTAACGAGTCCGACAAATTATTACAAAGAAGAACCAAGCCCGCCAAAATTATACAAAGGATTGTGAACAGATTGGGCGGCAAGATTAGAACCACTGAAGTCGTATAACTGGCCACTGTTTTCAACAGAGGTTGGGGAGAAAAGTGGTTGCTACTACCTCAATAAGACAAGGAGAGAAACCAACACGACAGTTGTAAACTAACTTCTCCAGCCTCGAAATCTTGAAGTCCTGAAGGAAGGAAGAACAACACCATCTACCATTAACTATCAAAAGGATTAGTTTTTTTTTAATTCATTGCCAATCTTTCCAATTTTTTGTCAAATCACAAACGCCAGAGGTCACCTTGCACACATCAAGGATCACTCTGCGCCAATGCTCTTAGCCAAAAGGCCTAGAACCACTGCACCGTTCCTGGAAGTACTGCAATACCAGGTTCGTGCCATGGAGGTGGATGGGTCAGGCCCCCCACACACCTCCGTGGAGGTGGATGGGTCAAACCACCCCACCCACCTCCTATGAGCATAAGCCCCTGCCTGCCCTGGAGTCTAACCTAGCTAGAATTAAGTATGAGGAGGTGGGAGGTATAATTTTACTGCACCCCCTTTGAATGTGTAGTGTATGGTACTTTATTAGAGTAATTGTAAGTTTGACCTTGTACCTTCTTACTAGAGTAATAAGCCTGTATTACTTTGACTGTAATAAAAACAAAGTTCTTTGCATCAAACCAGCGTCTTCTGCACTTTTGTCACACCCCCCAAATAAATCCAGAGTACAGAACCCAAGGGCGTGGGAGCGATTTGAACTGCTCAAGTTGGTCAGAAGGGAACTTGAACCCCTCATAGAGAACATCACCCCACCCCCTTACACCAATTAGATGCGGGAAGAATGTTTCCATTATTGGGGAAGTCCAGAACCAGGGGACACAGTCTTAGGATAAGGGGTAGGACATGTAGGACAGGTTTTGAGGAGAAACTTCTTCACTCAGAGAGTTGTTAACTGTGGAATTCCCTGCCGCAGAGAGTTGCTGATGCCAGTTCATTGCATATATTCAAGAGGGAGTTATATATGGCCCTTATGGCTAGGGGAATCAAGGGGTATGGAGAGAAAGCAGGAAAGGGGTACTGAGAGAATGATCAGCCATGATCTTATTGAATGGTGGTGCAGGCTCGAAGGGCCGAATGGCCTACTCCTGCACCTATTTTCTATGTTTCTATGTTTCTAGACCACCTATTCACTTTATAAATCCACACAGTCATTTCAAATATTTTGATGAAGTGGCTGTTCCTACCCACACTCTCAAAACATTTAAAATTTAAACGCAGCTTTGTTGTTTTTGAGGATGTTTACAAGCACACATGCACAGAGCTCTCTCCTGCGAGTGAGGACTCATTTTGCAGCCAGATAATGTATGTACTGCCTGGCTGGAATCATTCTATAGTTTCCAGTCTCAAGCTGGTAACTATAGTAGAAATGCGCTTGAACATTCCCAAGTCCAATGCAGACTGGTTCGACACAGAGTAAAGCTTCCTCCAGTCTGCCCTATAATATGTCTTAGCTCCAGTTCTTGAAGCTTTCCCTACAGCATTTCCCATTTCCCACTAATAGATATTTGAGCCGATGTGCATCATCTCATTGCAGCTGGTCAGTGCATGTATTGACATTAAAGTGGCAGCACATAAGGAGAAATATTTACCTCTCAGTTGAGGCATACCATCCAGATGATACAGTAGCCTGATCTCTGGACCTTCTAAACGGCTTATTTTACTGTCATATTTGCTTGTGTTCAAAAATCTAATAGAAATCAATTTGGTGGGACATAAAGCCATTTTCAACTTTTTATTAGCAGAAGGGCAATCTCAGTGTATTGCACTGGTGACATTTATTGACATTTTGTGTGATGATTCAGATTGCACAGCAGCATAATTGTTTGCTGGAAGGAGATTAATCTTTTGTGTATCATCTTAAAGACAGTAAAACTGTATTGAAAAGTCACAGCAACTTAAAAAAAATGTTTATTTTCTAATCACTTTAATGTCACTAGGGGAAAGAAATAGATAACATAAATCAATAGATTATTCCAGTTATCGCAGCCTGTTCCTTCGTTGGGGAACATTCACTCATTTATAATCAGCCTCCACAATGCAGGTAAACCACCTGCTTTTTAAATAGAATAATTCCTTAGCACTGAGGAGATACATTCTCTGTTGTTATATATTGATGCTTGGGGTCACCAGACACCAGAAGGTGCCACTGTTGGAGGTCATCGGGCTATATGCGCATGTGCGTGGTCACTGGTATATAAGCACGGGTACTATGTCACGTGGGTACTTTGGACGCGGATAAAGTTGGATCAAGTTTACACCTGAGGCAGTTCGCAGTAACAAGACTCTTGAGTTACCTCGTCGCCAAATGTAATCTGTGGCGCCCTCTGGTGTCTGGTGACCACAAGCATCAATACATAACAATATCCCCCTTTTAAGATCTTAATATCAGTCTCTTTACAAATTAAGACAGTCTGGGAATTTCCACTCACGAGTTGATCGTCTCAGTTCAACTTTAGTTCTGGGCGAGCATTCTGAGTCAGTACCTGCTGTGGAGCTCCAACTCTTCGCAGATATTTTCCTCAAATTATCGTCAGTCGTCATGCATGTCTGGGCAGTCGCGATGGCCTTTCGCAACTTCAGCTTCTCTTCGGCCAATAGCTTCCGGAGAATCACATCATAGTTGATGCATATCACGAAGAAATCTCGCAACATGTCTTCCAACAAGTTAGAAACATAGAAACATAGAAAATAGGTGCAGGAGTAGGCCATTCGGCCCTTCGAGGCTGCACCGCCATTCAATGAGTTCATGGCTGAACATGCAACTTCAGTACCCCATTCCTGCTTTCTCACCATACCCCTTGATCCCCCCTAGTAGTAAGGACTACATCTAACTCCTTATTGAATATATTTAGTGAATTGGCCTCAACAACTTTCTGTGGTAGAGAATTCCACAGGTTCATGAGAAGTTCCTCCTCATCTCGGTCTTAAATGGCTTACCCCTTATCCTCAGACTGTGACCCCTGGTTTGGACTTCCCCAACATTGGGAACATTCTTCCTGCATCTAACCTGTCTAAACCCATCAGAATTTAAAATGTTTCTATGAGGTCCCCTCTCATTCTTCTGAACTCCAGTGAATACAAGCCCAGTTGATCCAGTCTTTCTTGATAGGTCAGTCCCGCCATCCCGGGAATCAGTCTGGTGAACCTTCGCTGCACTCCCTCAATAGCAAGAATGTCCTTCCTCAGGTTAGGAGACGAAAACTGTACACAATACTCCAGGTGTGGCCTCACCAATGCCCTGTACAACTGTAGCAACACCTCCCTGCCCCTGTACTCAAATCCCCTCGCTATGAAGGCCAACATACCATTTGCTTTCTTAACCGCCTGCTGTACTTGCATGCCAAACTTCAATGACTGATGTACCATGACACCTCGGTCTCGTTGCACCTCCCCTTTTCCTAATCTGTCACCATTCAGATAATAGTCTGTCTCTCTGTTTTTACCACCAAAGTGGATAACCTCACATTTATCCACATTATACTTCATCTGCCATGCATTTGCCCACTCACCAAACCTATCCAAGTCACTCTGCAGCCTCATAGCATCCTCCTCGCAGCTCACACTGCCACCTAACTTAGTGTCATCCGCAAATTTGGAGATACTACATTTAATCCCCTCGTCGAAATCATTAATGTACAGTGTAAACAGCGGGGGCCCCAGCACAGAACCTTGCGGTACCCCACTAGTCACTGCCAGCCATTCTGAAAAGTACCCATTTACTCCTACTCTTTGCTTCCTGTCTGACAACCAGTTCTCAATCCATGTCAGCACACTACCCCCAATCCCATGTGCTTTAACTTTGCACATTAATCTCTTGTGTGGGACCTTGTCGAAAGCCTTCTGAAAGTCCAAATATACCACACCAACTGGTTCTCCCTTGTCCACTCTACTGGAAACATCCTCAAAAAATTCCAGAAGATTTGTCAAGCATGATTTTCCTTTCACAAATCCATGCTGACTTGGACCTATCATGTCACCTCTTTCCAAATGCGCTGCTATGACATCCTTAATAATTGATTCCATCATCTTACCCACTACCGATGTCAGGCTGACCGGTCTATAATTCCCTGTTTTCTCTCTCCCTCCTTTTTTAAAAAGTGGGGTTACATTGGCTACCCTCCACTCGATAGGAACTGATCCAGAGTCAATGGAATGTTGGAAAATGACTGTCAATGCAACCGCTATTTCCAAGGCCACCTCCAATAGTACTCTGGGATGCAGTCCATCAGGCCCTGGGGATTTATCGGCCGTCAATCCCATTAATTTCCCCAACACAATTTCCCGACTAATAAGGATTTCCCTCAGTTCCTCATCCTTACTAGACCATCTGACCCCTCTTATATCCGGAAGGTTGTTAGTGTCCTCCTTAGTGAATACCGAACCAAAGTACTTGTTCAATTGGTCCGCCATTTCTTTGTTCCCCGTTATCACTTCCCCTGATTCTGACTGCAGGGACCTACGTTTGTCTTTACGAACCTTTTTCTCTTTACATATCTATAGAAACTTTTGCAATCCGTCTTAATGTTCCCTGCAAGCTTCTTCTCGTACTCCATTTTCCCTGCCCTAATCAAACCCTGTGTCCTCCTCAGCTGAGTTCTAAATTTCTCCCAGTCTCCGGGTTCACTGCTATTTCTGGCCAATTTGTATGCCACTTCCTTGGCTTTAATACTATCCCTGATTTCCCTTGATAGCCATGGTTGAGCCACCTTCCCTTTTTTATTTTTACGACAGACAGGAATGTACAATTGCTGTAGTTCATCCATGCGGTCTCTAAATGTCTGCCATTGCCCATCCACAGTCAACCCCTTAAGCATCATTCGCCAATCAATCCTAACCAATTCACGCCTCCTACCTTCAAAGTTACCCTTCTTTAAGTTCTGGCCCATGGTCTCTGAATTAACTGTTTCATTCTCCATCCTAATGCAGAATTCCACTATATTATGGTCACTCTTCCCCAAGGGGCCTCGCACAACGAGATTGCCTTATGCACTCCAGGAAATCCTCCTCCACCGTATTGCTTCCAGTTTGGTTAGCCCAATCTATGTGCATATTAAAGTCACCCATTATAACTGCTGCACCCTTATTGCATGCACCCCTAATTTCCTGTTTGATGCCCTCCCCAACATCACTACTACTGTTTGGAGGTCTGTACACAACTCCCACTAACGTTTTTTGCCCTTTGGTGTTCTGCAGCTCTACCCATATAGATTCCACATCATCCAAGCTAATGTCCATTCTAACTATTGCATTAATCTCCTCTTTAACCAGCAATGCTACCCCACCTCCTTTTCCTTTTATTCTATCCTTCCTGAATGTTGAATACCTCTGGATGTTGAGTTCCCAGCCCTGATCATCCTGGAGCCACGTCTCCGTAATCCCAATCACATCATATTTGTTAACATCTATTTGCAAGTTAATTCATCCACCTTATTATGGATACTCCTTGCATTAAGACACAAAGCCTTCAGACTTGTTTTTTTAACACCCTTTGTCCTTTTAGAATTTTGCTGTGCAGTGGCCTTTTTGTTTTTTGTCTTGGGTTTCTCTGCCCTCCACTTTTCCTCATCTCCTTCCTGTCTTTTGCTTTTGTCTCCTTTTTGTTTCCCTCTGTCTCCCTGCATTGGTTCCCATCCCCCTGCCATATTAGTTTAACTCCTTCCCAACAGCACTAGCAAACACTCCCCCTAGGTCATTGGTTCCGGTCCTGCCCAGGTGCAGACCGTTCGCTTTGTACTGGTCTGACCTCCCCCAGAACCCTTCTAATGCCCCAGGAATTTGAATCCCTCCCTGCTGCACCACTGCTGAAGCCACATATTCATCTGTGCTATCCTGCGATTCCTACTCTGACTAGCACGTACACTGGTAGCAATCCCGAGATTACTACTTTTGAGGTCCTACTTTTTAAATTTAGCTCCTAGCTCCTTAAATTCGTTTCATAGGACCTCATCACTTTTTTTACCTATGTCGTTGGTACCAATGTGCACCATGACAACTGGCTGATCTCCCTCCCTTTTTAGAATGTCCTGCACCCGCTCCGAGACATCTTTGACCCTTGCACCAGGGAGGCAACATACCATCCTGGAGTCTCGGTTGTGGCCTCAGAAACGCCTATCTATTCACCTTACAATTGAATCCCCTATCACTATCGCTCTCCCACTCTTTTTCCTGCCCTCCTGTGCAACAGAGTCAGCCACGGTGCCATGAACTTGGCTGCTGCTGCCCTCCCCTGATGAGTCATCCCCCTCAACTGTACTCAAAGCAGTGTATCTGTTTTGCAGGGGGATGACAACAGGGGACCCCTGCACTACCTTCCTTGCACTGCTCTTTCTGATGGTCTTCCATTCCCGATCTGGCTGTGGACCCTTCACCTGCGGTAAGACCAACTCGCTACACGTGATACTCAAGTTATTCTCAGCATCGTGGATGCTCCAGAGTGAATCCACCCTCAGCTCCAACTCCGCAACGCGGTCCGTCAGGAGCTGGAGGCGGATAGACTTCCCGCACATGTAGTCGTCAGGGACACTGGAGTCGTCCCTGAGTTCCCACATGGTACAGGAGGAGCATAACACCCGACCGAGCTCTCCTGCCATGACTTAACCCTTAGATAGGCAACAACAATGCTAAAGTTTACTCACTGTTATAGAAGAGAAGAAAGAAAAACTACTCACCAATCACCAGCCAATCACTTACCCCTTTGGCTGTGACGTCACCTTTCTGTTCCTTTCTACTTCTTTTTTGCCTTCTTCCTGTAGCTGCACAAGTACGCCTTTTATAGGCCTCCGACCCCGGACTTGCGCCTCACCAACTGCCGCCGCCTCTCGCTGCCGCTGGGTCTTTTATGGGCCTCCGACCCCGGACTCGCGCCTCACCAACTGCCGCCGCCTCTCGCTGCCGCTGGGCCTTTTATAGGCCTCCGACCCCGGACTCGCGCCTCACCAACTGCCGCCGCCTCTCGCTGCCGCTGGGTCTTTTATAGGCCTCCGACCCCGGACTCGCGCCTCACCAACTGCCGCCGCCTCTCGCTGCCGCTGGGCCTTTTATAGGCCTCCGACCCCGGACTCGCGCCTCACCAACTGCCGCCGCCTCTCGCTGCCGCTGGGCCTTTTATAGGCCTCTGACCCCGGACTCGTGCCTCACCAACTGCCTGAACTTACACGGCTCAGCAAGACGCTGTAGGTCGGCGACGAATCCCAACACATCCTGGCCCTCAGCACGAACATGCGTATGGAAGCAATAGCGTGAGATGATGATCCCCTCTTTTGGCTTAAGATGGTCACATACCAACGCACACAAATCCTCGTACTCTTTGTCCGTTGGACGTAAAGGCAAGAGAAGGTTTTGCATGAGGCCATAAATTTTCAGACCACAAACGTGAGGAAAACCACCCTGCGCTGAACTGCATCAGCCTCTCCCTCCATTTTGTTGGCCACAAAATGCTGATCCAGGCGGTCGATAAAATCCACCCAATCCTCACCCTCCACGAATCTCTCCAGAATTTCAATAGTGCCCATTGTACATGCGAAGGTTCTTAAGATACCTCGTCGCCAAATGTAATGACTCAAAAGTCTTGTTACTGTAAACTGCCTGAGATGTAAACCTGATCCAACTTTATTCATGCCCAAAGTACGCGCGAAACATAGTAGCCGCGCTTATATATATACCAGTGACCGTGCACACAGCCCAATGACCTTTGACAGTGGCGCCCTCTGGTGTCTGGTAACCCCAAGCATTAATACATAACAATACCCAACATTTATTTTTACAAAGATGGGTGGGAAAGCAAGTTGTGAGGAGGACACAAAGAATCTGCAAAGGGATAAAGACAGGTAAGTGAGTGGCCAAACATTTGACAGATGGAGTGTAATTTAGGAAAGTGTGAGGTTATCCACTTTGGGAGAAAAAATAAAAAAGCAAATTAATATTCAAATTTAGAGAGATTACAAAATGCTGCAGTACAGAGCGACCTGGGGATCCTTGTGCATGAAACACAAGAAGTTAGTATGCAGGTAAAGCATGTAATCAGGAAGGCAAATGGAATGTTGGTCTTTATTGCAAGGGGGATTGAGTATAAAAGCAGGGAAGTCCTGCCACAACTGTACCGGGTATTGGTGAGACCACACCTAGAGTAGTGCGTACAGTTTTGGTTTCCGTATTTAAGGAGGGATCTACTTGCATTGGAGATACTTCAGAGAAGGCTCACTAGGTTGACTCCTGAGAGGAAGGCGTTGACTTATGAAGAAAGGTTGAGCAGGTTGTGCCTATACTCATTGGAGTTTAGAAGAATGAGAGGTGATCTCATTTAAACATATAAGATACTGAGGTAGCTTGACAAGGTAGATGCAGAGAGGATTTTCCACTCGTGGGGGAACCTATAACTAGGGGGCATAGTTTAAGAATAAAGGGGTCGTCCATTTAGAACTGAGATGAGCAGGAATTTCTTCTCTGAGAGGGTCATAAATCTGTGGAATTCTCTGCCCCAGAGAGCTGTGAAGGCTGGGTCATTGGATATATTTAAGGCGGAGATAGACAAATTTTTGAGTGATAAGGGAGTGAAGGGTTATGGGGAGCAGGCAGGGAAGTGGAGCCGAGTCCATGATCAGATCAGCCATGATCCAATTAAATGGCGGTGCAGGCTCGAGGGGCCAAATAGCCTACTCCTGCTCCTATTTCTTATGTTCTTATAAAAGTGCCATTTGAAACTTGGAGCCTCATGCAGCATTCTTCACACAACCGTAGCAGTCACTGACAACTGATATATAAGATCCTCCAGCCTTCGTTTAGTATGCTGCCAATAGCGCCTGCTGCACCCTGGGACTGCCTGTTTTTTTCAGGCGTTTCCTGGGATGTTAAGGCCAAAAATTCCATCCAAGGCGCTAGTGCAGCTTTGCACGACTGACATCATCATCACACTAAAAATGGAGGGTGGGCGGTAAGATTTTTCACCGGTGCAAACCAATAGCCAAATCTTCCAGCCAGGCAGTAAATCCTGGACACTTGGCACAATGCCCCAAAACTGCACTTACTGCCCCGCTGTGGCACTAACCAAGGTGCAAATGAGCCAAAAATCTAGTCTTTTAACTATCATCACTATCTGCTACTTTGCCAAGATTTGTATCATATATAAACTTTCTAATGCTGATGCCTACTTTGAGTCTAGGTCATTAATAAAAATTGAAAAGCGTATTGGACCCAAAACTGACTCTTGGGGAACACCATTACAAACCACCTCCCAGTCTGAAAAACATCCATCCACCATTACCCTTTGCTTCCTGTCATTGAGTCAATTTCGTATCCATAACCGCCATTTTCCACTTAATTCCCCGAGTTTTCATTTTCTTAATAAAAGTCTCTTGTGTGACACTTCGTTGAATTATTTCCGAAAGTCCATGTATACAACATCGACTGCGCTACCTTGATCAACCTTCTCTGTTACCTCATCAAAGAATTTAATCCAGTTAATTTGCTTTTAACAAATCTTTGCTGACTCTTCGTGATTAACCCATGGCTTTCAAAATGAAAGTTTATTTTATCCCTGATAATTGTTTCCAATAATGTACCCACCACCAATGTTGGGCTGACTGGAATCTATAGTTTCCTGGTTTATCCCTCTCCCCTTTCTTGAATAGTGATATAACATTGGCAATACTCCAGTCCTCTGGCACTACTGCATCTAATGAGGATTGAAAGATTGTGACCAATGCCTCTGCTATTTCTATCTTTGCATCTTTCAGCAACTTAGAATGCATTCCATCTGGGCCAGTTGGCTTACCAACTTTCAGTAATGCTAATCTTCTCTATCTATTACTAACCTGTCCATACTCTCCTCTTTTAGTGTAACCTTCACATCACCCGCCTCCTTTGTGAAGACAGATGTAAAGTACTCATTTCATACTTTAGCCACGTCCTCTGCCTCTCCATGAAAATTTACCTTTGAGGTCCTTAATAGGCCAATTTTTTCCCTTGCCAACCGCTTACATTTTATGGGGCGAAATTGAATTCGGCCCGAAAATGGGCACAGGAATCGCGATGCACAATCTGTCCGTTGAAAGTAGTGCAGGCACCAAGCAAAATTCATACTGTCTGCTCATTAGCACAATTGCAGTGCTAAGTCCAGAGCTAAACACAGAGCTGCCTGGCTCAGCACTCAATAGGGGTCCTATATCAGATGCAGTCTGCTCTATAATTAAAGTTTACCTGCGGAGTGAAAATCTATCTGAACTTCTCAAAGGAGAGATGCAGAAGTACCTCATTGTCACTGTAGCTGCAGCAATGGGACAACAGGGGAGAGAAAGGGCACCTCACTTCTCTGCTGCCTCTGCTCCGTCTCAGCCTTCATGACCTGGAGCAAATGGTATACTCAGAGGCCTTCCTTTAAGAGCCAATGCCTTTTCAAACGGCCCTCCCCTTTAACGTCATCCCAGCGTTGCGTTGACGACACATACCAGCATCCGCCCCGTTCCACACGCACTGCAGGGAGATTACATTTTTTTTAAGTCCTCAATATCGCTCTGAACTTCAGAAATGGTAGCTGTGCCTACGTTCAGTCGAGGAGCAATTTTGGCCCCCAAAACTGTGCACAGTGCTCCAGCTGTGATCTCACCAAAACCTTGTACAATTGTAGTCAGATGTCTTGGGGCCAAAATTGCCCACAGCCAAAACTGGGCGCTCTCACCCCGTTTTGTGTGTTTTCACCACCGCGGTGATTGAGGTCGTCTCTTGAGCGAAATTCCGCTCTTTGTTTTTTTTAATTCGATCCGGAAGTCGCTCTTAATGGGGTCGGTGAGTACACCAGAGGGGCGGATACGCGGCAGTGGCAACACCTGAGGGGTGGCAGATGTGGGGGTGGGGGGGGGGGGTGCAGAGTGACCACCACAATGACGTCACCACGGCGCCGTGTCAGCAAGGCTCTCCCCTTCACTGAAAGCTCCGGTTGAACACCCCCAACCCCCAATCTTCTGGCCCCGCGGTTCCCGACCGACTCTAATCCCTGATCACCCCGGCTGACCCCACCCTCCCGCCGATCTCCGACCCGACCCCTCGATCCCCAACTGAGACCCTGCTGATTCCTGACCCCTTCATTGAAACCCCCCCACCTCCCCGATCCTTGAACAAACCCCCCATAATCCCTCCCTCAGCCGGACCCTCACTTCCTCTCTGTATCTGCAGGCCTACTCGTTCGCAGTCAGTCAACCTCTCAATCTGGCTGGCTGCGGGTAGGAAATTAAGGCTTCACATGCACAGGTGTTCATCGTAACAAGTGTTGCTAGGTCACAAATGATGGAAATGGCACCATATGACATATTTTTTATCATGTGCAGCATTTGAATATGCCTGCCCACAATTGGGCAAGTGCATTCTACATCCCTGTCACTTCCAAAGGGAAATCCCAGAAGTGGCGGCGTTAAGTGGAGCGAACCGAGAAAAGTTTGAACCACACGCCACCTCAAAAAACATAACTAGTGGAAAATCTAGAGATAGCCGAAAATTTCCCCAGGTAGGCTGGTTGGGGGGCGTGGGTGCTCCTAGGTGGGCAGGAAGCCAGGGAGGCAAAGTCGGCAGGGCCTGCAAGAAACCTTGCCTCCCTGGCTTCCCGCCCATTTAGCCACAAAATGGAAACTGATGGCCATTTTTCAGACACTTATCGCTGAGTGTTATTTTCTCCATATGCGTAACCCCGGGAGAAAATAATACCACCCACCCAATTTTTGGGGGCGGAATCATCAGAATGGGCGAAACCAACGCCCATAATATTCACCCAGCGTTAGTTTCCACACGTAATTAACAGCGAGATTCAATACTCCCAACCGCCCAGTTTTTTTTTGTTGTAAAGATCACATTTGCTGAAACTAATGCCCAGGAGATCACCCAGCGTCACTTTCACCATCTTGCACACATCTCGCCCACAATATCGCTTGCCTAAAACGCTGCTCAGAAAAAGTGGAACTGTTCTGAATGACTGACAGCTGTGTGAACGAGCACCATTTTTAAAATTGCAAGTCGCTTCATTCAAAGGGCTGCTTCAACTTCAGGGGAGTTTGGATTGACTCTGGAGTTCTTCTCAGGTGAAGTGGCCATCTCAACAGACATATTTTCAGACTCTGAATTATTCGGGCTTCCTGTAGGTGTATTTTAGTGATGAAATTATTGCTACTGATCATTCGCTTTTATAAGAACATAAGAACATAAGAAATAGGAGCAGGAGAAGGCCACACGGCTCCTCGAGCCTGCTCTGCCATTTAATACGATGATGGCTGATCCGATCATGGACTTGGGTCCACTTCTCTGCCCGTTCTCCATAACCCCTTATTCCCTTATCGTTTAATAGACTGTCTATTTCTGTCTTAAATTTATTCAATGTCCCAGCTTCTACAGCTCACTGCAGCGAATTCCACAGATCCACAACCCTCTGAGAGAAGAAATTTCTCCTCATCTCAGTTTTAAATGGGCGGCCCTTTATTCTATTATGCCCTGGTCTACATCCACTGATTCTCCTCTATCCACACTGTTTGTTACATCCTCAAAGAATTCTAGCAAATTTGTCAAACATGACTTCTGTTGTGTGTGGAGAAAGAGTCAGGCTGAACAGTGTGAGCTCAAAGTAAAGTGTGACCTTAGTCTTTTATTGCAGGTCTCCAAAGTGCCTCTCCAACCTGTGAAGCCTCCGTAAATACCTGTGCTCCCAAAGGATTATGGGATCCCTTGGGACTCCAGGGGATGAGCCCTCTGCTGGCTGTACAGAGTAAATACAAGTATACATATATAACAAAACCCCCCCCCCCCAAAAGACAACAGTGTAACTATTTACAATATGAGTCGATCTGGGGCCCTTCTTGCCCTGGTTGATCGTCTCGGTGTGAAAGCTGATGTTGTTGAATCATTTGTTGGGCCCTCACTGGGCTGCTGTGCAGCTGGCCTTGCTGGGCTGCCTGGTGTGTTGGGCCCTGCTGGGCTGCTGTGGATGATGGGTTCTGCTTCGTGGCCAACCGTGGTGCTGGTTGCTACTGGTGTGTATGTTCGGAGATCAAAAAAGGAAGGGTCCAAGGTGGGTTGCTCAGGATAGTCCGTGAATCTGAGTTTGATTTAGTCCAAGTGTTGAGTCCATTTGAAAGTTGGACCCAAAACACCCTGCTCCCCTCTTTGGCCATGACAGTGCCAGGAAGCCACTTGGGACCTTGTCCATAATTTAATATCAGATATAGTATTATTGATTTCAATCTCGCGTGACACATTTGCGCTATCATGGTATGCAATTTGTTGAAGTAACCTGCTTTCTACCTGTTCATGTAGATCAGGGTGAACTAATGAGAGCCTTGTCTTGTGATCTTTTCATGAGCAGTTCAGCAGGTGGAATCCCAGTGAGTGAGTGGGGTCTCATGCGGTAGCTGAGCAGGACTCAGGATAGGCGAGTCTGCAGTGAGCCTTCAGTTACCCTCTTCAAGCCTTGATGGTTTAAACTGCTCTCTCTGCCTGACCATTGGACGCTGATTTAAATGGGGCAGATGTGATATGTTTGATCCCGTTATGGGTCATGAATTCTTTGAACTCAGCACTGGTAAAACATGGCCCGTTGTCGCTCACCAGGACATTGGGTAAGCCGTGAGTGGCAAACATGGCCCGCAGGCTTTCAGTAATGGCAGCGGACGTGCTAGCCGACATTACCTCACATTCAATCCACTTGCAGTACGCGTCTACAACCACAAGGAACATTTTACCCAAGAACGGGCCTGCATAGTCGACATGTAGCCTAGACCACGGTTTGGAGGGCCAAGACCGTAAACTTAGTGGCGCTTCCCTGGGTACATTGCTTAACTGCGAGCATGTATTGCATCTGTGAACACAGGACTCTTAAGTCCGCATCGATACCCACACGTGGGATCTGGCTATCGCTTTCATCATTACGATGTCTGGGTGGGTGCTGTGGAGGTCTTTGATGAAGGTGTCTCTGCCCTTCTTGGGGACCACTACTCGATTGCCCCATAGAAGGCAGTCTGCCTGTATAGACATTTCATCTTTGTGTCCTGGAACGGCTTTATCTCTTCCTGTATTTCCACTGGGACACTGGACCAGCTCCCATGAAGCACCCGGCTTTTGACTAGAGATAATAAGGGGTCCTGGCATGTCCAGGTTTTGATCTGCCAGGCAGTGACGGGTGATTGCTCACTCTCAAATGCTTCCATAATCATGGCTAGATCTGCAGGCTGCGACATTTCCACCCCCATGGTGGGCAATGGCAGCCTACTGAGAGCATCGACACAGTTTTCTGTGCCTGGCCTGTGGCGGATGGCATAGTTGTATGCGGAAAACGTGAGCCCCTATATCTGGATGCGGGCCAATGCATTGGTATTTATCCCTTTACTCTCAGAGAACAGAGATATAAGTGGCTTATGGTCAGTTTCCAATTCGAATTTTAGCTCAAACAGGTATTGATGCATTTTCTTTATCCCATAGACACACGCTAACGCTTCTTTCTCAATCATGCTATAGGCTCTCTCAGCTTTAGACAGACTCCTGGATGCATAAGCAACTGATTGCAGTTTCCCAAAATCATTAGCATGTTGCAATACACACCCAACGCCATATGATGACACATCATATGTTAGTACCAAATGCTGACATGGATCATACAACACAAGCAAATTGTTTGAGCATAACAATTTTCTCGCTTTTACAAAGGCATTTTCTTGGCTTTTGCTCCAAACCCATTCGTCCCCTTTTCATAGTAAGACATGCAGTAGTTCTGACAGTGTGCTGAGACCCAGTAAGAAGTTACCAAAGTAGTTTAGGAGTCCCAGAAATGACTGCAGCTCCGTCATGTCCTGTGGCCTCGGTGCATTCTCGATTGCCTCCGTCTTCACGTTGGTGGGCCTGATGCCATCCACCGCAATCCTCCTTCCAAGGAACTCCACTTCAGGTGCCAGGAAAATGCACTTCAAGCGTTTTAACCTGAGCCCCACGCAGTTGAGTTGAATAAGAACCTCCTCCAGTTTCTGCAGATGCTCCACTATGTTCCAACCTGTGACGAAGAGGTCGTCCTGGAAGACCACGATTTGCGTGACCGACTTCAGTCAGCTTTCTATGTTTCTCTGGAATATCGCCGCCGCCGATCGGATTCCAAGCGGGCATCTGTTATAAACAAAAAGACCTTTGTGCGTGTTGATGCAGGTGAGGGCCTTTGATGATTCCTCCAGTTCCTGCGTCATGTAGGCTGAAGTCAGATCCAGCTTTGTGAACGTCTTTCCTCCCGCCAGCGTTGCAAAGAGGTCGTCGGTGTTTGGTAGTGGGTATTGGTCCTGCAGGGAGAAACGATTGATAGTTACTTTGTAATCGCCACAGATTCTGATGGTGCCATCTCCCTTGAGGACTGGGACGATAGAACTGGCCCACTCGTTGAACTCGATCGGGAAAATTATGCCCTCTCTTTGCAGCCGGTCTAGCTCGACCTCTACCCTTTCTCTCATCATGTACGGTACTGCTCTCGCCTTGTGATGGATGGGTCGCATTCCCCGGAATTAGGTGGATCTGCACTTTTGCTCCTTGGAATTTCCCGATGCCTGGTTCGAAGAACGAAGGAAATTTGTTTAAGACCTGGGCACACGAAGTGTCGTCAGCAGGCGATAGCGCTCGGACGTCGTCCCAGTTCCAGCGTATCTTTCCCAGCCAGCTCCTGCCGAGCTGCATGGGACCATCGCCCGATACCACTCCATCGTAGGAGACCTTTACGGTAGCACTGCCGATTACAGGAATCAGTTCTTTTGTGTAAGTTCTTAGTTTCGTGCGAACTGGAGTTAAGACTGGCTTTGAGGCCTTGTTGCACCACAATCTTTCTAAAGTCTTTTTGCCAATGATGGACTGGCTCGCGCCCGTGTCCAGCTCCATTGACACTGGAAGTCCATTCAGTTCAACATTCAGCATTATCGGGGGACAATTCGTGGTGAATGTGTGCTCCCCATGTACCTCTGCCTCCTCGATCTGAGGCTTTGGTTCGTCGTGATCCTCCGTGGATCTGTCTTCCTCTGCAACATGGTGGTTTGCAGGTTTAACAGGCTTTGCAGCTCGCCTGCACACTCGTTGGAGGTGTCCCATTGTTCCACAGCCCTTGCAAACGTACTCTGAATTGGCATGATTGGAAAGCCCCCACAACACCAACAAGGTGTTAATGACCTTGCATTCATCACCCTTGATGGTGGACTCTGCGACATCTGCGGACATTTAGCTGCAGGTATGTGTGACCTGCCCTGTGCATTATGATTCGAAAACAACATAACTTTGTTCACAGTACTTGTAGTAGCACTTGTGTGCTGTGAGATTTGCTTCGTAATGTCACTGGTGGCAATGAACGCCTGGGCTATCTCTTTGTCCTTACTCAAGGTTGGGTCTCTACAGTCAAAAGTTTGTGAAGTATGGGTTCATGTCCAATGCCAAGTACGAAAAAGTTTCTGAGCATGTGCTCCAAATGTCCTTCAAATTCGCAATGTCCTGCAAGGCGTCTTAGCTCGGCGACATAACTCGCCACTTCCTGACCTTCAGACCTTTTGTAAGTGTTGAACCAGTACCTCGCCATCAGAACGCTTTCCTTCGGGTTCAAATGCCCACGGACCAGTGTGCACAAATCGTCATACGATTTCTCCGTGGATTTCGCTGAAGTGAGCAGATTCTGCATGAGGCCATACGTTGGTGCCCCACAGACGGTGAGGAGGATCGCCCTTCATTTGGCAGCACTCTCTTCCCCATCTAGCTCATTGGCCACGAAGTATTGGTCAAGTCACTCCACAAAAGTTTCCCAATCATCACCCTCCAAGAATTTCTCCAGAATGCCCACTGTTCTCTGCATCTTTGGGTTCGCTATCTGTATCTCGTCGCCAGTTGTTGTGCATGGAGAAAGAGTCAGACTGAACACTGTGAGCTCAAAGTAAAGTGTGACCGTCGTCTTTTATTGCAGGTCTCCAGAGTGGCTCTCCAACCTGTGAAACCTCCTTAAATACCTGTGCTCCCAAGGGATTATGGGATCCCTTGGGACTCCAGGGGATTTCTATGTTTCTATGTTTCTATGAGCCCTCTGGTGGCGGTATAGAATAAATACAAGTATACTTATATAACAACTTCCCCTTCATAAATCCGTGCTGACTCTGCCTGACCAAATTTTGCTTTTCCAAATGTCTTGCTACTGCTTCTTTAATAATGGACTCCAAGATCTTCCCAACCACAGATGATAGGCTAACTGGCCTATAGTTTCCAGCTTTTTGTCTAGCTCCTTTTTTAAATAGGAGCGTTACATTTGCAGTTTTCCAGTCTTCTGGGACCTCCCCAGAATCCAGGGAATTTTGGTAAATTACAACCAATGCATCCACTACCCTTTCATGCACAAGTACTCCAAGGTCCCGCTATACTGCAGCACTTTGCAATCTTTCATTTCTCAGCCTGCATCGATTAATACACAGATGCTGCAGAGTGCAAATGGCTCAATGTCTAATGCACATCATTATGCCCAATTTAAGACGTGCCAGAATGGGGAGGATGTCCAGACCATACACACCCCGCACTTACAGGGAGAAGAGGTCTTACCTCGACGTATCCTGCCTTCGGACACTGCATTTTCACAAGGTGGTGACCACAGTTGATCTGCTCCGATGGCCAGACATGAGACTCCCAAAGCAAGCGCTTTACTTGGAACTCCTTCACGGCAAACGAGCCAAAGGTGGGCATCGGAAACGTTACAAGGACACCCTCAAAGCCTCCCTGATAAAGTGCAACATCCTCACTGACACCTGGGAGAACCTGGCCAAAGACCACCCTAAGTAGAGGTAGCGCATCTGGGAGGGCACTGAGCACCTCGAGTCTCATCGCCGAGAGCATGCAGAAATCAAACACAGGCAGTGGAAAGAGCGTGCGGCAAACCAGTCCCACCCACCCCTTCCCTTAACGAGTATCTGCCCCACCTGTGACAGAGACTGTGGTTCTTGTATTGGACGGTACAGCCACCTAAGAACTCATGTTAAGTGGAAGCAAGTCTTCCTCGATTCGGAGGGTCTGCCTCTGATCAAGATCAATGAAATATGTGAGCTCATCAGGCCACATTTGCTGCCTGCCATCAGGACATGTGTCGGTCGTGGTCAAGGTCACTGCGGCACTGTCTTTCTACGTGTATGTTTCCTTTCGGGCCTCCGCAGTCGAGATTTGCCCTCTGTCTCACCATGCCACACATCGCTGCATTAGACAGGTCATGGATGCCGTATACGTGCGTAGGATGATCTTTATCAGCTTGACCACGAAGGCTCAGACTGACAGGGCAGGAGCATTCTACCGCATTGCTCAGTTCCCCAAGGTGCAGGGAGCAATACAGTGCACTCACATCACCATGCGGGCACATTCTCAGGAACAAGAGCTTTTTCGTAACAGAAAAGGATTTCACTCCCTGAATGTTCAACTAGTTGTCGACCACAACCAGATCATAAAGGCAGTGAATGCCAAATGTTCGGGTACCTTCGATGAGGCCCACATCCTGCATGAGAGCGCTGTCTCTGACATCTTTAAGAGTCAGCCACAAGGACAATGCTGGAAGTTGGTGATAACCGATATGGCCTGGCAAATGACCCTCCTGCGTGACACCCACATCGAGGCCAAGAAGCGATACAACCAGAGCCACAGAGACACATGCAATGTGGTTCAGAAAACAGGAGAGAGTGGAAGAGGAGGACGAGGGGCTAGACGCTGACCTAGGGCCAGACAATCAGGCTGGCTATGCAACCATGCCCACGACCCCCTCCAGACCACAGGAAAGGGCCCGTGGTTCAGCTCATAACAAAACAATTTGCCTGAAAGAACATTGCTGTAAGTGACAATGCTGACACACTGCTGTGTGTCTGCCGTTCAGACATCAATGGTGGGCATCACCTTGGTGCCAGTTAAAGTTTACGTTGATTGAAGTTATGTTTTATTTAACCTTTAATGTTAAGGAATCATCAGTGTGTAACGGTCCAGCTATCTGAGACAATGCACAACAAGGTTGTGTTCAATAAAAACATTTTTATATGACCATTGGTCTGAAATCATAAGTATCACGGGCAAAAACACCCCACCTCCGCCCACACCCCACTTTTTCGACTATTGATATCAATCAAATGTTCAACATGTCCAGCAACACAGAATACAAAGGCAAAGCAGAAGGGTGGTCCCCAGCCCCCATACATTACAACAACTTGCATACACCCAGATAGAGATATAACACAGCCATCACCTGCGGACATGCACCTCACTTTCCTTCCCCCCCCACCCCCCGCTTCTTCTCCCCACCTCTACCCCTTCCCCTCCTCGCTCCACGCTGCCTGGCTGAAGAGCTCCTCACGCAGTGCCTCACTGGGGGGGATGAAGGCAGAGGCGGTGGTTGGACGTGTACGGGAGCGGGGGATGCCGTGGTGGGAGCATTCTCGCATCCAGAAGCAGGATCTTAGTCCTGCCTCTCATCTGTCATTCACAGTGGTGGTGCGGAACCTAGGGACCACTGGGAGGCCTGTGCTAGCAGTGTTCCTGACTATCGCCTCCAGGTCCGCCGCTATCCGCATAACGTACTCGGTCATGGTGGCCAGCTGTCGGGATATGCCCCCCAATGCATCGAGGATCTGGTCACCAATGTCTACAGTCCACCTGGACACCTGTACCATCTCTCCGCTCTCATGTGGCGCTCATGGACCAGACCTGCAGCGTCCACGAAACCTCCGCGGGATCAGCCCCGTCCTGGGGACAAATGGGTTGCCCTGTGGCGAGGTGCTTGGGCCCGGTACCTCCAGAGTGGAGGCGGGAATGACTGGAGGATCATTAGATGACCTTGGGGTGGAATGGCTTCTGGAGCAGTTTCTTCAAAGTCGGCGTTCTCTTCCGTAGAGAACAGACCCAGCGGATTGACGGGCGAGAATCGGAGCTCCTCAGCACCAGATGTAGGATCGTCCGGAGAGTCGGGCCCCACGCCCCCACCTTCTGGCCTTTGTGGTCTTGCCTGGAGGCGCACTGCTGGCTGAGCTGCAAAACACAAATGAGGTTATTAGAGGATAAGAGGGTGCTAGGGTCACAAGGTGATTCCAGCGCTACACACAGCATATGCACAACAAAAGCACCACCGCTGTCAAAATCATCACAGACATCACATTTCATGACCATCAACACCTTCTACATTGCAATCATTTTCATTAGGCCAGCATTATTTATAGGACAATTTTAGAAATCATTTATCATATTTAATTGTTCGGATATCAGTGGGTGTGGCATCTATTGACTTTACATCACGCAATGGTGTAAACTTTACTCATGTCACATCAATTCAGGGTCTGCAGATGCTTGCGTAGCCATCCGGAGGTGCTCCCCACGAGTGTGAGCACCCGCTCCTCCATCTCAGTGATGTCGCTGGGGACTGGTGGCCCCTCACCTGTTCGCCTCTGCATGGACCTCATCGTCGATAGCTTTTTCTGTAAAAGGTAACAGGACGACATTGCATGAGATCATTGCGTGATATCATTACTATGTACTGTCACAGAGACTGATACAACACATAACCGACAGATGTAATCATGATTACTATGATAATTACCTGTGACCACAGTCTTTGACTACAACATTCCCTGTAAAAGTGAAAGACCTCACATCTGCTGATAGTCACTCAAGACTCTTAAAAATCAAATTATATAAATACATAAGTACATACAAATAAATATAATACTTACTCATGCGGATCAGACAATGTCATTCCATCATTTGTAGCATAGGTTGCCCTCACGCACCTCGTTGGTCGTCGACGAGACCACCTCTGCTATCTCGGCCCATATCTTCAGGTAGGCCTTTGGGGTGGGCTTCCGACGCCCTCCCTGGGTCAAATTACCCCAGCGTAACTCGACCTCCTGCAGGAGAGAGGTATTTGCCTTATCCGAGAACATAAGAACATAAGAATTAGGAACAGGAGTAGGCCATCTAGCCCCTCGAGCCTGCTCCGCCATTCAACAAGATCATGGCTGATCTGGCCGTGGACTCAGCTCCACTTACCCGCCCGCTCCCCATAAGCCTTAATTCCCTTCTTGGTTAAAAATCTATCGACCTTGAATACATTCAATGAGCTAGACTCAACTGCTTCCTTGGGCAGAGAATTCCACAGATTCACAACCCTCTGGGAGAAGAAATTCCTTCTCAACTCAGTTTTAAATTGGCTCCCCTATATTTTGAAGCTGTGCCCCCTGGTTCTAGTCTCCCTGACCAGTGGAAACAACCTCTCTGCCTCTATCTTGTCTATCCCTTTCATTATTTTAAATGTTTCTATCAGAACACCCCTCATCCTTCTGAACTCCAACTAGTAAAGGCCCAGTCTACTCAATCTATCATCATAAGGTAACCCCCTCATCTCCGGAATCAGCCTAGTGAATCATCTCTGTACCCCCTCCAAAGCTAGTAGATCCTTCCTTAAGTAAGGTGACCAAAACTGCACGCAGTACTCCAGGTGCAGCCTCACCAATACTCTATACAGTTGCAGAAGGACTTCCCTGCTTTTGTACTCCATCCCTCTCGCAATGAAGGCCAACATTCCATTCGCCTTCCTGATTACCTGTTGCACCTGCAAACTAGCTTTTTGGGATTCATGCACAAGGACCCCCAGGTCCCTCTGCACCGCAGCATGTTGTAATTTCTCCCCATTCAAATAATATTCCCTTTTACTGTTTTTTTTCCGAAGGTGGATGACCTCACACTTTCCGACATTGTATTCCATTTGCCAAATCTTAGCCCATTCGCTTAACCTATCTAAATCTCTTTGCAGCCTCTCTGTGTCCTCTACACAACCCGCTCTCCCACTAATCTTTGTGTCATCTGCAAATTTTGTTACACTACACTCTGTCCCCTCTTCCAGGTCATCTATGTATATTGTAAACAGTTGTGGTCCCAGCACCGATCCCTGTGGCACACCACTAACCACCGATTTCCAACCCGAAAAGGACCCATTTATCCCGACTGTCTGCTTTCTGTTAGCCAGCCAATTCTCTATCCATGCAAATACATTTCCACTGACTCCGCGTACCTTTATCTTCTGCAGTAACCTTTTGCGTGGCACCTTATCGAATGCCTTTTGAAAATCTAAATGCACCACATCCATCGGTACACCTCTATCCACCATGCTCGTTATATCCTCAAAGAATTCCAGTAAATTAATTAAACATGATTTCCCCTTCATGAATCCATGCTGCGTCTGCTTGATTGCACTATTCCTATCTAGATGTCCCGCTATTTCTTCCTTAATGATAGTTTCAAGCATTTTCCCCACTACAGATGTTAAACTAACCGGCCTATAGTTACCTGCCTTTTGTCTGCCCCCTTTTTTAAACAGAGACATTACATTAGCTGCTTTCCAATCCACTGGTACCTTCCCAGAGTCCAGAGAATTTTGGTAGATTATAACGAATGCATCTGCTATAACTTCCGCCATATCTTTTAATACCCTGGGATGCATTTCATCAGGCAGGGGACTTGTCTACCTTGAGTCCCATTAGCCTGTCCAGCACTACCCCGCTACTGATAGTGATTGTCTCAAGGTCCTCCCTTCCCACATTCCGTGACCAGCAATTTCTGGCATGGTTTCTGTGTCTTCCACTGTGAAGACCGAAGCAAAATAATTGTTTAAGGTCTCAGCCATTTCCACATTTCCCATTATTAAATCCCCCTTCTCATCTGCTAAGGGACCAACATTTACTTTAGTCACTCTTTTCCGTTTTATATATCTGTAAAAGCTTTTACTATCTGTTTTTATGTTTTGCGCAAGTTTACCTTCGTAATCTATCTTTCCTTTCTTTATTGCTTTCTTCGTCATTCTTTGCTGTCGTTTAAAATTTTCCCAATCTTCTAGTTTCCCACTAACCTTGGCCACCTTATACGCATTGGTTTTTAATTTGATACTCTCCTTTATTTCCTTGGTTATCCATGGCTGGTTATTCCTTCTCTTACCGCCCTTCTTTTTCACTGGAATATATTTTTGTTGAGCACTATGAAAGAGCTCCTTAAAAGTCCTCCACTGTTCCTCAATTGTGCCACTGTTTAGTCTGTGTTTCCAGTCTACTTTAGCCAACTCTGCCCTCATCCCACTGTCGTCCCCTTTGTTTAAGCATAGTATGCTCGTTCGAGACACTATTTCCTCACCCTCAATCTCTATTACAAATTCAACCGTACTGTGATCACTCATTCCGAGAGGATCTTTTACTAGGAGATCGTTTATTATTCCTGTCTCATTACACAGGACCAGATCTAAGATAGCTTGCTCCCTTGTAGGTTCTGTAACATACTGTTCTAAGAAACAATCCCGTATGCATTCTATGAATTCCTCCTCCAGGCTACCCCGTGCGATTTGATTTGACCAATTGATATGTAGGTTAAAATCCCCCATGATTACTGCCATTCCTTTTTCACATGCCTCCATTATTCCCTTGATTATTGCCCGTCCCACCGTGAAGTTATTATTTGGGGGCCTATAAACTACGCCCACCAGTGACTTTTTCCCCTTACTATCTCTAATCTCCACCCACAATGATTCAACATTTTGTTCATTCGAGCCAATATCGTCTCTCACAACTGCCCTGATATCATCCTTGATTAACAAAGCTACCCCACCTCCTTGCCCTTCTTGTCTATCTTTCCGAATCATCAGATACCCCTGTATGTTTAATTCCCAGTCTTGGCCCCCCTGCAACCACGTTTCTGTAATAGCCACCAAATCATACCCATTTGTAATGATTTGTGCCGTCAACTCATTTACTTTATTTCGAATGCTGCGTGCGTTTAGGTCGAGTGTTTTAATACTAGTTTTTAAACCATGATTTTTAATTTTGACCCCTCCTGCAACCCCTTTACATTCAGTGGCCCTTTTTGTTTTCCCTCTTTTCTGTTCTCCCTCTTTTGCGCCCTCCAATGTGCTCCTCTACCAGCTCAATGCTCTCGCCAGCGTCAATCTCCACAGTGTGCTGTGTCGCCTCCTCTCCCTTCATTTTAGGCACCAAATTCGGGCAAATATCTCTGGGAACAGCTAATTTTTTTTTGATCGATTTGCTTAAAGCTCGAAACTCTCCCTCCTTCCTCCCAAAGCAGCCACACCATACCCACACACATCTCCCGCATGCCTCCCACAACAGCCAAAAAAGCACACACCACAGCCACACATGCATTCAGTCACTCTCAGCTCCCTCTCTCTTTCTGTCTCCTCTTCTGTGCATGTCATGATGACCCTTGACCTCCTGAATCGCGGAAATCGAGCGTTGCCATGCCATTGCTAAAGATGGCGACAATTTACAGCAGAAGGTCAGAGAGACTTAACACTGCATCCCATTTCATATCGCTTGCGGTAACGCCCATTTTCAAAAATGGAGAGTAGGGCCTTTGAAAATGGGTGACAAGCCGGCGATCTGAAAACCCATTTTTACCGCCCACACCGGAAATAACCTCCATATTTGGGCAATCTGCACAAATGTGTAAAATCTAGCCCAAAGAATCTGCAAAGGGATATAGATAGGTTAAGTGAGTGTGCAAAAATAAGAGGTGATCTTATTCAAACATATAAGATTCTGAGGGGGCTTGACAGGATAGATGCAGAGAGGATGTTTTCACTCGTGGGAATCTAGAATAGGGGGCATAGTTTCAAAATAAGGGGTCGTCCATTTAAAATGAAGATAAGCAAAATGGGACAATGTGAGATTGTGGTAGGAAGAATAAAGAAGCAAATTATTATTTAAATGGAGAGAGACGACAAAATGCTGTGGTGCAGAAAGACCTGAGGGTCCTTATACACGAAACACAGAAAGTTAATATGCAGGTACAGCAAGTAATCAGGAAGGCAAATGGAATGTTGGCCTTTATTGCAAAGGGGATGGAATATAAAAGCAGAGAAGTCCTGCTACAGCTGTACAGGGCGTTGGTGAGACCACACCTGGAGTACTGCGTACAGTTTTGGTCTCCGTATTTAAGGAGGGATATGCATTGGAGGCAGTTCATAGAAGTTCACTGGGTTGATTCATGAGATGAAGGGGTTGTCTTATGAAGAAAGGTTGAGCAGGTGGGACTATACTCATTGGAGTTTAGAAGAATGAGAGGTGATCTTATTCAAACATATAAGATTCTGAGGGGACTTGACAGGGTAGATGCAGAGCGGATGTTTCCTCTTCTGGGAATCTAGAACTAGGTGGCATAGTTTTAGAATAAGGGGTCGCCCATTTAAAACAGAGATGAGGAGGAATTTCTTCTCTCAGAGTGTCATGAATCTTTGGAATTCTCTACCCCAGAGAGCTGTGGAGGCTGGGTCTTTGAATATATTTAAGGTGGAGATAGATTTTTGAACTATAGGAGAGTGAAGGGTTATGGGGAGCAGGCAGGAAAGTGGAGTTGAGGACAAGATCAGATCAGCCATGCTCTTATTGAATGGCGGAGCAGGCTCAAGGGGCCAAATGGCCTACTCCTGCTCCTATATCTTATGTTCTTATAGTCTTGTGTACCAGTGCCCTCTTGGCCACACCCCTCTCTCTGCATCTTCCTTCAGGCTTGTGTTCCAGCAGGAATCCTCTGCTCTTCTGACTCTGGCTTCCTTTGCAGCATCCCTCCCTGTGCTTCACCTTCAGTAGCAGAGCCTTCATGTACCCCTGCCCCACACTCCTTAAAACCTAACTGTCTGATCTTGCTTTCGGTCAACACCCTTAACCCATCCCCCGCATTAATGTGTCTGGTTACTTTTTCAACTGTATAAGGCAGGTTAGGATATTTTATTATGTTGAAGACACTATAAAAGTGCAAGCAGTTGTTAATGTTTTTATATTTTCCAATTGTATCTGTCATGTATGCACCTGTGAGTATGCTCACAGGTGTATAGAGCTGTTGAGTTGTGAATGGCTTAGCCAGTAACGTGATGTTCACAAGACTCAATAAAATCCCAGCCAGTTGGGTTCAGGGGATCCACGATTAAGCAGTTGGTTGTGAGCCTGGTGGATGAACTGGTAACGTGTCGTGTGACTGTTAAACTTTTGTTAATAAATCAACTAGTTCTTAACTGCAATGTGTTGTTATAAATTCTTAAGCAAAGAACCCATGAAGCAAACACATTACAATGTCCAGACTTTCATCCAAACCTGGACAGCTGGAAGCCCAGCATTTTTCACAGCAGATTTGCACTGAAAATCATGTCTACCTCACAAAAGGAAAATTCATCCTTGTAAAAGTTAAATATTTATTACCTTTCTTTTAAAATCAAACTTGTATACTGTGCCTAGAATGAGATGAGCCCTAACTTTTGAGATTTCTGCGATTCATGGTAAGGCCCTGAGGTCGGTGATTCGTGAGGTCGGCTAGTCGGTAAGGCCCTGAGGTCGGTGATTCGTGAGGTCAGCGAGTCGGTAAGGCCCTGAGGTCGGCAAGTCGGAAAGGCCCTGAGGTCAGTGAGTCAGGAGGTCGGCGAGTCGGTAAGGCCCTGAGGTCGGCGAGTCGGAAAGGCCCTGAGGTTGGTGAGTCGGGAGGTCGGCAAGTCGGTAAGGCCCCGAGGTCAGCGAGTGGGTAAGGCCCTGAGGTCGGCGAGTCGGGAGGTCGGTGAGTCGGGAGGTCGGCTAGTTGGTAAGACCCTGAGGATGGCGAGTCGAAAAGGCCCTGAGGTCAGTGAGTCAGGAGGTTGGTGAGTCGCTATGGCCTCGAGGTCAGTGAGTCGGTAAGGCCCTGAGGTCGGCGAGTCGGAAAGACCCTGAGGTCAGTGAGTCAGGAGGTCGGCTAGTCGGTAAGACCCTGAGGTCGGCGAGTCGGTAAGGCCCTGAGGTCAGCGAGTCGGTAAGTCAGTGAGTCAGGAGGTTGGTGAGTCGGTAAGGACCTGAGGTTGGTGAGTCGGGAGGTCGGCTAGTCGGTAAGGCCCTGAGGTCAGCGAGTCGGGAAGTCAGTGAGTCAGGAGGTTGGTGAGTCGGTAAGGCCCTGAGGTTGGTGAGTCGGGAGGTCGGCTAGTCGGTAAGGCCCTGAGGTCAGCGAGTCGGGAAGTCAGTGAGTCAGGAGGTTGGCGAGTCGGTAAGGCCCTGAGGTCGGCGAGTCGGTGAGTCGTGAGGTCGGCGAATTAGTAGGCCCTGTGAGGTCGGCGAGTCGATAGACCCTGTGAGGTCGGTGAATAGGTAAGCTCTGTGAGGTCGGCAAATAGGTAGGCCCTGTGAGGTCGACGAGTCGGGAGTTCGGAAACCGCGAGTTCGAAGGCCTCGGAGGTCAGTGAGGTGAGTTGGTATGTAGCTCTCTTTTCTCTATTTCTTTTAGGTTGGGAGTTCAGAGGCCGAGAGGTCGGGAGGCCAGAGGTGGGTGAGTTCGGGAGGCCACTGAGGTCGGTGAGGTGAGTTGGTAAGTAGCTCTCTTTTCTCTATTTCTTTTTAAGTAGATTTTAAACTAGATAAGGCTAACTAGAGAGATGGCAGTGCAGCTCAGCCCCATGGATTGCACATCCTGCGGCATGTGGGAAGTCCTGGACGCTTCGCGCAGTCTTGACAACTATGTGTGCAGGAGGTGTCTCCAGCTTCAACTGCTCAAGCTCCGCGTATCGGAGCTGGAGCAGCGGGTGGAGTCAATAAGGTGCATCCGTGAGGCTGAGAACTATGTGGATAGCACGTTTCAGGAGGTGGTCACCCCGCAGCTTAAAGGCGTGCAGGTAGAGGGAAAGTGGGTGACCACCAGACGTAGTAAGTGTGCTAGGCAGGTAGCGCAGTAGTCCTCCCGTGAGTCCATTTCTCTTTCAAACCAATATTTACTTCTGAGTATCGGTGAGGACGATGGTGCCTCTGGGGAGTGCAGCCAGAGCCAATTCCAAGGCACCACGGGTGGCTCAGCTGCACAGAGAGGAGGGACGAAGAACAAAAGAGCCTAGTGATAGGGGATTCTATAGTTAGGGGAACAGACAGGCGTTTCTGCGGCCGGAGACGTGACTCCCAAATCGTTTTGTGCCTCCCTGGTGTCAGGGTGAAGGATATCACAGAGCAGACGCAGGGCATCCTGTGGGGGGGGGGGGAGGGTAAACAGCTAGAGGTCATGGTCCATATTGGGACCAACGACATAGGTAAAATAAGGGATGAGGTCCTACAGGAAGAATTCAGGGAGCTAGGAAGAAAATTAAAAGGTAGAACCTCAAAGGTAGTAATCTTCGGGTTACTACCGGTGCCACGTGCTAATGAGTATAAGAATAGAAGGACAGAGAGGATGAACACATGGCTGGAAAATTGGTGTAGGAGGGAGGGATTTTAATTCTTGAGGCATTGGGACTGCTTCTGGGGGAGATGTGACCTGTACAAACTGGACGGATTGCACCTCAACAGCGCCAGGACCAATATCCTCTCGGGAGTTTTATAAGTGCTGTTGGGGAGAGTTTAAATTAGCTTGGCAGGGGGATGGGAACCTGAGAACAAATTCAAAAGGGAAAGAAGTAAAGCTGAAATTGAATAGCAAGAATTTAGAAAGCGAATCTGTAAGACAGAGGAAACAGGGTTTAGTAAGTTGTAGGCAAGGAGGTCTTCCTGTACTGAATGGTATATACTTTAATACAAGGAGTATAGTGAATAAGGCGAATGAGCTAAGAGCATAGGTAGACACTTGGGAGTATGACATTATAGCCATTACAGAAACATGGCTGAAAGAGGGGCAGGTTTGGCAGATCAATATTCCTCGCTACAGGATTTTTAGACAAGAGAGAGAGAGGGGTAAAAAGGGGTGGGGGGGGGGGGGTGCGGTACTGATTAAAGAAAATATTGCAGCGGTGAGGAGGGATGATATGTTCGAGGGATCATCAAATGAGGACATATGGGTCAAATTGAAAAATAAAAAAGAGGCAATCACACTGCTGGGCGTGTATTATAGACCCCCAAACTGTGGGAGGGAGATAGAGGAGCAAATATGTAGGCAAATTGCTGTGAAGTCCAAAAACCATCGGGTAGTAATAGTAGGGGATTTTAACTATCCAAATATTGATTGGGACAAATTTAGTGTGAAGGGTATAGAGGGTGCAGAATTTTTAAAATGTATGCAGGAGAACCTTTTTAGTCAGTATGTAGCAAGCCCAACACGAGAGCGGGCGGTCTTGGATTTAGTTTTGGGGAATGAAGCTGGGCAGGTTGAAGGGGTATTAGTGGGAGAGCACTTGGGTGCCAGTGACCATAATTCAGTCAGATTCAAGTTGGTTATGGATAAGGACAAGAATAGGCCTCGAATAAAAGTTCCGAATTGGGGAAAAGCTAATTTTGCGAAGTTAAGGAGTTATTTGGCCGCGGTGTACTGGAAACAGCAACTTGTGGGTAAATCAGTGTCGGAACAGTGGGAGGCATTTAAGGAAGAGATCCGGCAGGCTCAGGCCAAACATGTGCCTTTAAAGAAAAAGGTTGGGAAAAATAATTCTAAAGCCCTCATATATCAACTGGCCAAGAATTTCTCATGCTCTCTCTTAGCATTCCTAATATCCTTTTTAATTTTGCCTCTTAACTTTCTACATTCCTCTAAAGATTCTATAGTATTTTTCTAGGCGCCCGACCCTGGCCGCCCGCCTCTTGGTCGACCCCCTCGCGTACTCTTGACAGAAGACGCGGACGTGAGCCTTGCCCACGTCCCACGTCCCACCATAGCCTCAAGGAGGGGAAGCCCCCCTGCTTCCTTCTCCAGTCGGCCCAGAAACGACGGAACGAGTCCTGGAACCACACGTCCTCCAGCAGCTGATTGTTAAAATGCCAGTACGCGGACCCCGTCCTCGCGCGGAGCGAAGCGAGCTCCGCCCACACCAGGTGGTGGTCCAAACATGGCACCGGCCGCATGGAGGCCACTGGGACGCAGGAAACGTACGCCCGAGACACGTAAAGGCGGTCGACTCTGGACCATCCTATTCCAGGCCTCACCCAAGTAAAGGCGCTGGAGTCGGGATGGAGATTTCGCCAGACGTCCACCAAGTCGAAGGACCCGACCAGGTCCCTCAACTTCTCCATCGCCGTCATGCTCTGCGGGGCACCGGAGCGGTCCCTCGCCTCGAGGGTGCAGTTAAAATCCCCCCCGAGGACAATGCAGTCGCCGACGTCGACGGAGCCAAGAAGAGCGGATACTTCTTCGAAGAAGCGCGTTTGCTGCGGGCCGGGCTGAGGGGCGTACTCGCTCACGAGATGGAGCGGCACGTCCCGCAGGCGAACCGTGACGTGCAGCAAGCAGCCTGGCACGGGCTCCTCGACCCCCAAGATCTCCGGCTGAAAATGCGGGGCCAACAAGATGGCCACCCCACAAGAAGTAGTAGTGAGGTGGCTCATGCGGACCTCTCCTTGCCATTCCAGGAGCCACGTGGCTTCGTCTCCCGGAACGGTGTGGGTTTCTTGCAGGAAGCACACCGCATATTTCCCCTCCCGCAGGAGCGAAAAATTGTCAAATCTACGGCGTGCCTCTCTGCCGCCGTTGATGTTGAGGCTGGCTATGGTTATCTTCATGACAAAAGCATAGTGCAACCTCTACCTAACCTATTGTGGGGGGGGAGTGGAGTCGTTTGTTGACCTCCACTCCTTCAGCAGCCCAGCGAGGAACCTTTTGAGCTGCCACAGCTCAAGGCCTTGCGCCTTTGATAAGGGCCCGCCCGCGGCCATGGTTTTAGCGGCGGCGCGGACGGACGCGACGAGCAGCCCCGGCTCGGATCATCTTTCCAGGGCCAGATGGGCTCGGTTGCGGCGACCCTGGCTCTGGACTAAAAAGTCCCGGAGTTCCTTTGCAGGAATGAGGGGGGACTCAGCGGCGGGCACGAGGAGATCCACCGCCTCACTGGCGATGGACTCGAGATCTTCTCCCTCGTCCCCCACCGAGTCTCCGTCCCCCTCCGGAAGGTCGCCGCCAGCAGCCGGCCCGTCGACCGCACGAGGTACGGCAAATGGCCCGGCCGCTCCATCCGGCCCTGGCTCTGCCCCAATCCCACCCCCAGGATCGTCGGCAGAAGAGTCCCCACTGGGCTCTTTTAAAAGCGGTGCTGGGTCAGGAAGCGACAGCGGAAGGGGTTCCTCTTCCGCCCCAGGAGCCGGGGAACACGGAGAGACCCGGCCAAAGAAATTCTCCAGGTCGTCCAAGTACCCCAGCTCCAAAGTAGGGGGCGAGGGTTGTTGTTCTTCCCCCTCCCCGCCGCCACCCCCCGGCCCAGCGTGTACAGAATCATTAAAATTGTTAACATTTTTTGTTTCTTCCGGGCCGAGCGACTCCCGGGGGAAGTTGGTTAATAGCTGGGCTGGCTCAGGTTCGGCCTTTTCGGCCCCGCCCGCCTCAGTCACTGGGACGCTCAACCCGGCGGCTGCGCATTCCTCCGCTGGCCCCACGCCCCCCACGACAGGCAGATCTTCCACACCATCCCCGGGAGGCAGAGGCTGGGCAGCCTCGACTGTCTCACCCTCCCCGGGGACAGACTCCTCTCGCCTACGGCGTAGTTTGGAGGCGCTGGTGGGGGACACGGGACACGCGGCGGGCACCGACTTCTCCGTGGAGGGATGTTGTTCCCCCTCCGCCTCATTGGAGCTCCGCCTCCTTTTGTTCCTGGGGGGGGCGCGGAGGCAGGGAGACCTCCATGTCTGCCGAGGCCTCCCGCTCCACTCCCCCCTTTTTCTTATCTTGCCCGCGGCCGGGCCCCTCTGTGATGTTGTTCAAGGGCGAGCGCAGGGATCAAATTGTCTGGCACACTGAGGGGACCCGCCTCGAGATGTTTCGCCTTCCTCCGCGTCTTCCTTCCGATCAGACGCTCTCCCTCCCCCCCGCCGGAGACCGTGAAAACAAAGGCCCCCGACGATGCCCGCGCACCCACAGCTCCCGGCACGCGGACGCTACTAGGGGGAGGGATGGTGGCGGCGCCAGCCTTGGCCGCCCTCGGTGGTTTGCCGGCCTTGGAGGCGGGACAGTTCTTACGAACATGTCCCACCTCCCTACAGGCATGGAACCGCACACCGTCCGACGTCCAGAAGAGGCGGTAGGCAGTCCCCTCGTGCACCACACTAAACGATCCCTCCGTCGTCTCCTCCCGCGCCAGCCGGACAAAAAGCTGGCGGCGGAAGGAGAACACGTGGCGCAGGCTGCTCTCCCTGAGGCCGAGCGGTATGGGGTTGATCCCTGACCTTACCTCCCCCAGTTGGTGTAGGTGAGGGAGGAGGAGCTCAGCGGGAACAAAGGGTGGGACGTTAGAAAGGATGACACTCTGCGCGGTGGCCTCGAGAGGGTCCACCGGCAGGAACGTCCCGCCCACCTTGAGCCCCTTTTCAAGGGCCAGGGACACCGCCCGCTCCGACCCCAGGAAGAACACCGCCTTCCCAGACATCTTGGAGGCTGCAACAATGGCCAAGGGGCCGACTACCCCAGCCATCGCCCGCACGCACTCCTCGATGCTCATTGTGGGGTGAGTGTAGCTCTTGACCCCGTGTTTCTTTGTCATCAGTCTGAAAGGTGGCAGGGCAGCAGGAGGCGCAGGAGGCACCGTGGATGTGGACGCCGCCTGCGCATATGTCTTTGCTGGCCCTGCCACCGGCGTGGATGGGGTCGCCATCATGGGGTTCCTTTAAGGGCCACACCCACCCCAAAGTCACAAGCCTTAATGGTCTTAAATGGCCTCGTTGGTGTTTGAACAGAGGGAGCTCTAAAAGAGGCACACCTCTCCCCTAGTTAACAATTGGGGAGGGGTCTTGCTCCCTCTGCTCAGTTGTCTTAATTGGTTTTCCAATTAGGAGGAAAGGGGCTCTCAGAGAGAGAGGGGAGAGACAGCGAGAGAGAAAGAGAGAGGGGGTGGGAAAGAGGGAAGCTGTGAGGGCAGGTCTCCCCTCACAGCGATGGGTGGGTGTTTTTCTTGGGGTGCACTCCCCAGATGATGGAAAAACAAACACAGTCTTTGTAGATGGTCTTCGGGTGGGGGGAGAAGATGTCTTCACCTGGGACAGCTGGAGCCACCCAGGCACACACTCCCAACGATGTTAAATAGGTGATTAATAGTTCTTCAGCCAGGTAGCTCCAGCTATCCCAGGCTAGGCAATGGGGGAGGGGTGCTTCAGTGGTGTGTGGGGCCTAGCTGTAAGCAAGACCCCCACACACACTTCCACACACACACACCCCCCGCGATGTTCCGGCCCTCTAGCAAGTCTTCTTTCCTCCCCCCACCGATATAACAAAGTCTTTAGGGGAATGCACCAAAATACACCCACCTTTGGTTGATGAAGTTTCTCCCTCCTTCCACACTGGATAGTTGTTTTTTTCCCCCTCTCTCCAACTCTCTGCAGCAGTATTAAAGGTTGTTGAGTTTTCTGCTCTCCTCCTCTCCCTCTGGATGAATTGGAATTGTAGAAAGCCCCTTCCTCCTCTTCCTGGGCTGTTTCACAGGTCTCACTCAAGGCTTTCCAGGCAGGAGCAACAGCAGCAAGCTCCTTCTCTCACAGCAACAGAGCTCCAACAGAATAGGCCACGCCTCCAAAGCTCCACCATTGGTCCACAGATCCCTGAAAGTAGCAGGTCAGGTGGATAAGGTGGTTAAGAAGGCATACGGAATGCTTGCCTTTTTTGGCCGAGACATAGAATATAAGAGCAGGGAGGTTATGCTTAAATTGTATAATACTTTGGTTAGGCCGCAGCTGGAGTATTCCATGCAGTTCTGGTCACCGTATTATAGGAAGGATGTGATTGCACTAGAGAGGGTGCAGAGGAGATTTACTAGGATGCAACCTGGAATGGAGAATCTTAGTTATGAGGACAGATTAGATAGGCTGGGTTTGTTCTCATTGGAACAGAGGAGGTTGAGAGGAGCCCTCATTGAGGTGTACAAAATATCGAGGGGCCTGGACATAGTGGATTGTAAGGGTCTATTTCCATTGGTGGAGGGGTCTATTACGTGGGAGCATAGTTTTAAGGTGGTTGGTGGAAGGTTTAGAGGGGATTTGAGGGGGGGCTTCTTTACGCAGAGGGTTGTGGGGATCTGGAACCCGTTGCCTGAAAGAGTGGTGGATGCAGAAACCCTCACCACTTTTAAGAGATGGTTGGATGAGCACTTAAAGTGCAGTAACCTGCAGGGTTACCTAGAGCTGGTAATTGGGATTAGACTAGATGACATTTTGTTGGACCGAGCAGATATAATAGTAAGTACTACAGGGAATAGAATGCGGCCAGGGTGATCTCCTGGACTGGTTTCTATTGCCTGGATGGGTCGGAGAGGAATTTTCCCAGATTTATTTTCTCTCTAAATTGGCCTGGGTTTTTATCTGGTTTTTGCCTCTCGCAGGAGATCACATGGCTCTGGTTGGGGTGGAGTGTAGAATGTTTTAGTATAAGGTGTGTTGCAGTTGTGGTGAGGCGGATTGGTTGGGCTGGGTGCTCTTTGCCTTTCCATCATTGTTCATAGGTTTATATGTAACCTTTAGGGCTGCTGACCAAGTGCCATGTGGCTCTTTGTCGGCCGGCACAGACACGATGGGCTGGAATGGCCTCCTTCTGCGCTGTAAATTTCTATGTTTCTATATTTCTATGTTTAGCTGTGTACACTTACCTGAGTGAAAGATGAACATCACAGATGAAAACAGTAAAGAAATTATGTGCAGCCAATTTCGGGTGAGACTTGGCTGTCCAGTTGTGGTGTGTGCTTTCTGAGCGCCGTTGGTTATGCGCCCATGATCACCTTTTAGCCCATTGGATGTAATTTACTTTTTAAATTGAATCTGTTTGGTGAGTGCTACAGCTGGCCTTGGGGGAGGAGGGAGGAGTCAATCAGAAAGCTATTCAGTGACCACTGTAGAAAAATGGATGCATAGATGTCAAGTGAGGACAGGATTAGTCCAAGCTGTGATGCCCCCATGCTTGAGTAACCTTCGCAAATGCACTGTTTAAGTTCACACTTGAAGAAAGGCCACTTGGATGAGATTGTTCAAGTTGCTGGTGCTTGCAGAACTGCCAGGGAGAGTCATCACTTTCAAGAGAGGGCAGGAGAAGATTGAGAGCAAGTAAAAGTAAGCATGTGATCCGTTTGTTCATTTTATTTAAAAGAAATGTTGGCAACCAAAATTCTTGTCTCTCTGGGCATAATGGTTTTGTTTGTTTTCAGTTCCAACGCATTAATATTATAGTGATAAAAGAATTCAAAAATCAGAAATAGCTTTACTGCAATATTAATGTGAGTGAGCTGAAAATAAGCAAACTGTTCAGTCAGAGAGAGAGACATTTTGATTGTTTTTAAAATAGAATATATGGGTTAACTCTAAACATCAAATTAAGCAACTAAAATGTGATTTTATATAAATAGTTTTAAAAAGACGTCACCTGTGCTTGCCTTCTCTTCCCTTTTGATCCTTCCACTTTTTCTTCTTCCTCAGTCTCTGTCCTTTTTTTTTTCATTTTAACTTTAATTTTCTCCTTTTAATCTCTTCTACATTTTGTGCTATTTATTTCAACTTTAAAATCTTTTACTTACTTTGCTTCTTCTGCCTTGTGTCCACTATGGATGTGTGAGCTACTTTTAAAAAAATTCATTGGAAGATAGCCATCGTTAAAGGCAGGATCTCAAGTGAATGGAAATTCCAGATTTTAAAGAATGACATGATTGCATTATAACTGCAACAATGTCAATAAAATCAAATTAAAGCCTGGAAATGGACGCCACAACAAGTAAACTTGCCTCTGGCATTCTGAAGGTTAAGATTTATTGCTTATAATTTTTGACCAAAGCTGAAACAGTAGTGTCATTTCAAAATAATCAAGTCCTCCTAATTTAAAATGCAGCTTTATTAGATCATCTTAGGTGTACAGTTAGTCTGAATAAATGAGCGGCTCATCTAAATGTAATACAAATTCAAAGGCAGAATGCCACTGTACCATTTCCTGTATTTCTGGTTGCCTAGAAATTCTGATCTAAGTATAATCCTAATTAAGTATAAATAGTCTTGGCAAATGAGTTAGATGTTCACCAGGACTTGGCTCTGTTAGACATTGAACAGATCTATTGAACCCTAACCCATTCTTCCTCCTTTTAATTTCCTTAATTCTATTGATCTCAGCAGTCAACATTTCCCAACAAAAGTGATTTGACAAATGGTGCTTCTTTGCAAAGGAAAGAGTGTTTTTCTTCAGAAATAAAAAGTAATAAGTTTGATGACTTGCATTATTTGATGACCCACGCATGACCATGTAGAAATGTTGCTTTGTGCAGAGGTGTCCGTACACAAAGACTTGGGCTAGATTTTCCACTTTTTTTGCATGCTTAACGCCCACTTAACATCCATTTTACCCCTGAAATGATGTATAACGCCCATATATCGCCCATTTAACCACATTTTTCGGAAACTTATCGGCAAGCATTACTTTCCCTGTGTGTAACACCGGGAAAAAATAATACCGCCCACCCACTTTTTTGGGGCGGAATCATCAGAATGGGCAAAATCAACGCCCATAATACCGCCCAGCATTAATTTCCGCATGGAATTAACGCCGAGATTCAATAATACCACCCGCCCACTTTTTTTTGTTGTAAAGAACATATTTGCCGAACCTAACAGCCATGAGATCGCCCAGCGTCACTTTCACCACCTCGCACACATATCACCCACAATATCGCTCGCACAAAAAAACACCCAGAAAAAGTGGAACTAACCGGAACAAATCACAGTGTTATGGACGCCATGTTCTACATCACATGTCGCATCATTTAAAAGGCTGCTCTGCTTCAACCTCGGGGGAGGTCGGGTGTACTCTGGAGGTTTTTGGAGGTGATGTGAACATCTGTACAAACATCTTTACCATACTGTGAACGATTGGAATTTAATAGGTGTCTTCGGCGGGAAATTCATTCTTTGTGACCAATCGATGGAAAACAAAGAGCTCTTGCAATAGAGCCTGTCCTTTCTCAACCTCTCTTGATGACCAATTACATGTCGCAGACTCAAGATGGCTGAAGGTACACTCCACAGTATTATGTGCCCAATGTAAGACGTGCCAGACTGATGTGGAGGACCAGACGTTACACCCCACCCCGTAAGTATAGGGACAAGAGGTCTTACCTCGACTTGCCCAACACCACCTGCCTTCGGAGACTGCGCTTTCACAAGAGGTTATCACTGAGGTATGCCAGCTCATAAGGGGAGATCTGTAGCCTGCCAGCACCATCAGTACTGCACTGTCCGTCAAGGTCAAAGTCACCGCAGCATTGTCGTTCTATGCCTCGGGTTCCTTTCAGACCACAGCTAGCAACATTTGCGGACTTTCTCAGCATGCCACACATCGCTGCATTAGACAAGTCACTGAAGCCCTGTACGCATGCAGGATGGACTTAATCAGCTTCCCTGTGACCACGGAGGCACAGACTGAGAGGGCTCTAGGATTCTCCAGAATTGCAAACTTCCCCAAGGTGCAGGGAGCAATAGACTGCACACATATTGCGATGCGGGCACCTTTTCAGGATGCAGAGGTTTTCAGGAACTGCAAGAGATTCCACTCCCTGAATATCCAGTTCATTGTCGAGCACCAGCAAATTATAATGCTACATTTCCGGGCAGCATCCATGATGTTTACATCCTGCATGAGAGCATTATATCCGACTTGTTTAACAATCAGCCACAAGGTCAATGCTGGATGCTTGGTGACAAAAGTTATGGCCTCGCCACCAGGCTGATGCCCCCCCCCCACCCAACTGTGTGACACCCACACCGAAGCCGAGAGGCGATACAATGAGAGCCACAGAGCCACTTGCAATATCATGGAGAAAACCATTGGAGTGCTTAAACAACGCTTTAGATATCTGGACCACTCAGGAGGCGAGCTCCAATACCACCCTGTGCAGGTAGCTCAATTCATGGTGGTGTGCTCCATGCTACACAATTTGGCTATCAGGAGGGGATAAGAATTGCCTGATGAGTCTGACAGTTCACCTCACCAGAGAGAGGAAGAGGAGGATGAGGAGGAGGATGCTGACATCAGCCCAGGCAATCAGGCTGACGCTGAAGCCATGTCCCCGCCCCCCTGTAGACCACATGAAAGGGCCCATGGTGGCATGATAGCTGCAAGAGCCTTATGTCAGGAGCTCATCAATGAGCACTTTGCCTGAAAGAACGTTGGTGCTATTTACAAGGCTGACACACTGTTGGGTGTGCAGGTCATACATCAGTGGTGGGCATCACCTTGGTGACAGTTAAAGATTAAGTTCATTGAAGTGTAATTATACCCTTTGATGTTAAGGAATCACCAGCGTGTAACCGTGCAGCTATCTGAGCCAATACGCAACAAGGTTTTGTTAAATAAAAAACATTTAAACCGAACATTTGTCTGAAATCATCAGTACTCCTGTAAAAACCAACCCTTCCCCCGACCGCCAGCCCCCTCCCGCTTCTCCTCCCTACCTCTACTCCTTCCCCTTCTGACTCCGAGTCACCTGGCCGAGGAGCTCCTCAGGCGATGCTTCATTGGGGGGAAGGGGGGGAGGGGGGGATGATGGCTGAACCACTGCTTGGACGGATATGGGAGAGGACAGTCCCGAGATGGGAATGTGCTCCGAGCCATAAGCAAGATGTTGCTCTTGGCTCTCATGGGGAAGGGGTGCAGTGCCACGCTCCAGGACCACTGGGGGCCCTCTGCCACCAGTGTCCTGGCTACTAGCTCCAGGACCTCCTCCATCTCTTCCATATTATATATTATTTGTTAGACAAAAACTCCGTGCCAACTATGTTCTTGGTGCTTAGTAGGCTTTTTGCTGCTGGTGAATCTCCCTCGTGCCTCCCACAACAGCCAAACAAGCACACACCACATGCTTTCAGTCCCTCACAGCTCCCTCTCTCTCTATCTCCTCTTCTGCGCATGTCATTGTTATGTATTTAACCTCTTGTAACCTGTATTACACTACCACCAGAGGGCCTACCTGTTGGAGTCTGAAGGGATCCCAGCATCCCTTGGGAGCACAGTATATAAGCAGGCCACCCACGAGGTACCTGCACTCTGAAGTCTTATTAAAGGAGTTAAGGTCACACTTGCTCATTGTACATAGTACTCAGTTTTACCCTTTATTATGAGTGTACTAGTCATGCTAACCCTTGACCTCCTGAATCGCGGGAATCGAACATTGCCATGCCGTTGCTAAGGACGGCAACACTTTACGGCAAAAGGTCAGATAGATTTAACGCTGCCCCCCATTTCATATCGCTCGCGGTAATGCCCAATTTTAAAAAATGGAGACTAGGTGCTTTGAGAATGGGCGAGAAGCCGGCGATCCGAAAACCCATTTTTACTGCCCAAACTGGAAATAACGCCCATTTTTGGGTGATCTGCACAAAAGTGTAAAATCTAGCCCATGTTGTTTGGCCCATGAACAAGGGAATTAGAGAGATTACAAACAATTTACATGATATACAAATATGTCAGCACAGCTCTAGTGTGTCATCATAAATCATTGATCCTGGACGAGCCCTCATTTCCAACTGGCCTACTCCTGCTCCTATTTGTTATGTTCTTATGTTCTTAATAGAAACTGCATTAACTAAAGCTATGAAAAAAATTGCACCTGCCATTTGCTCAAATAGGAAAAACACTCCAGCACATATTTAGACAAAAATCCTTGCCAGTTATACTGTTCCTTAATAAGTACTGTCTGATGTTTAGGCTGTTGTCACAAATATAAACTGAGTGGAAAAAAATAGGCATAAGGGGTTTATACAATTTTTAATAAAAACTCCAACAGAAAATGTGCAATGGAAACATCTTGGTAATTTTCTAGCAGCTGTCTTCCAAAGACAACTTTACTTTGACAGACTGACATATTCAGTGTTTCATTACTGAACGCAATCATTGTAATTTGGCATCAAGCACTGGGGGCCCAATTCTATTCAGAGAACAGCTATGTAGCATGACTACTTTATTTGTGCCAGTGATTTGTGGGTGTGCTTAAAGTGTGATACAATTAATTAACCCATGCATGGAGTTAAAACCATTCAAGCCATATTTGCACTATTTGAACATTCACAGTGTGCTCATAGAATCCATTTGGAAACCAGAAACACGGGCAACTATTCTTTTTACATGTATTAGAATTTCACATTTTATTTGAGCACAACAGTGAAAATGGCAGGCCTGAATTTGCTGAAAACATGTGCCACAGTAATGACACATCTACAGCGTACGCCATTATTATGGTCCAGAAATTCTGGGAAAATATGGCGTGAATGGCTTATGCTATTACTTGCACCATAATTTGCTGGAATGTTTGCATCGCTCTACCGAGACACTCACTGAAAAATTTGAACAGCTAATTATCGCAGTCCCGCCAACATTAAAATCAATGGCGACTGCGAATTTACTGCATTTAAGACATTCTTCATGCCACTGCCACTTAGACTGAAAAATAATGGTGCTGGAGACCTGGCAGCCATGTGATTTATGTGTTAATCCAATATTGTGTGCAGTAAGTTATCCACACTTACTGCACACAAGCTCAACCCAAAGAGAATCCCCAGGCCCATTCTCAGAAATAAGAATAAATGTCATTTCTGAGAGATTCCATAAGGTGTTAAATAAATGTAAGTATAGTTTGTAGTTATAAATTTTATAATCAACAACCCAGGGTATACTCAACATCACTAAGTAATAGCGTAGACCAGAATGAATTTATACATCAGAAACATGAAGAAAACATACCATCATTAAAATAATACATCAGATGCAATTAGAAACTGAAGTTAGTTACATTCACTTTTTGGGTTTGCCTAGTTTGGAATGTTTTTGGCGCTTTCAGAATTGTGATTAATTGTTGGCAATTGATGGAGAATTAATAATGAGATTTTATCGCCAGTAAGACTGTCAACAACCACAAGCTACTGGGCACATTTCTCGGTCAATAGAGCATTTTCCAGTTAAAATGTAAGCCTCATTGAGGAAGTGGATTTTATGGCATCAGAATGCATCTTTATATCTCTTGCTCTTCCCGCATAGCCATGTACATTTTTCTCCTTGAAGTATTTATTCAATTCACTTTTGAAAGTTATTATTCAATTTGCTTCCACCACCCTTTCAAGCAATGCATTCCAGATCGTAACAACACGCTGCATAATTCTTGTTTCCTCATGTCGCCTCTGGTTCTTTAGCCAATCACCGTAAATCTATGTGATCTTGTTACCAACTCTTCTGCTACTGGAAACAGTTTCTCCTTATTTACTCTCTCAAAACCCTTCAGGATTTTGAACACCTCTGTCATATCTCCTCTTAATCTTCTATGCTCTAAGGAGAACAACCCCAGCTTCTCTAGATTATCTTCTAACTGAACTTCCTCATCCCTGGTACCATTCTAGCAAATCTCTTCTGTATCCCCTCAAAGTCCTTCCTAAAGAATGGTGCCCAGAATTGAACCAAATACTCCAGCTGGGGTCTAACCAGTGTTTAATAAAGGATTAGCATAATTTTGTTGCTTTTGTATTTTATGCCTATCCTACTTCTTCTGCAGGAATTGCAAAATTTCTTAGTTTTCTCTGACTTTTCATTCTTTTGGACCTCTCACGCTTTTAAAACCCAAGCTTGTTATCCACTCACTTTTTCTCTTTCTAAACCATCTGGTGATGTGTACTTTGGACCTTGCCGGAATTTGCGTTTGTCGTCATTTCGCCTTTGAAACTGACCGCAGCTTCAGAATTTAGTGCGTGCGCTGCCTAATGCGGAAATTCTGAAGTTACGGTCTGTCATTCACTACTCCTCCACAGGCTGCACTGTGCCCCCCCCCCCCCCCCACACGCACCCCCCCCCCCCCACCGTCCCCACAGAGCCGGCAATCAGTGAAATCTCTCAAATCAGGGAAACTGATGAAAACTTCAGCCCTTCCGCAGTAATGACGCTGTTAAATACCCCATTAAAAGTTAAACCGAAAGGGATTAAGTGTAACTGGGGGTTTAAGAGCGTATTGACTGCTAAGCAAAAGATCTGGCCCTAAAAAACTAATTTAATTTTGTACAGAGTCAAATGTATCCATTTTAATTAAAATAAAAAAATTTAAGAAACTTAAAAAAATTGCAATTTAAAAAAAATGTTTGTTCATTTTTATATCAGATTTGCCTTTTCCCCATGTGAGAGCCTCAATCTTTGTTTTGATCTCTCTAACATTTTTTAACAGTTAGAATTTTAGGAGCCTACCCACTTGTTCACTGGCTGTGACGATTCTGCATTCTGATTGGCTGCTTGGACAGCTTGTTGATGTCACAGCAGCTCGCACTGGGGGATCTCCACCATACTACGTTGATCTCAACTCCACGTCTGAAAACTCAAAATTTTCAACACAGGGATCGTGAGATCCTCATGCAAAGTTGACTTTGGCGCCAGCTGACCGCAAATTCCGGCCCATATTTATATATTTTTTTAACTACTGATGCCAGTTTCAGGTGATGGGTGAGGCACTGGTAGGTTGGTATAACATTTTCATGACCAGGTTTCACTGTCTGTTCTTTTTGAACTAAATTCACTTATTAATACAAAACTTTTCATCACTTAAATTTACTTGACACATCTTGACAAACATACCTACTAACTATGAGGGGCAGCATTTCTCTCATAAAGGATCCTTGTCACTGTCGTAAATTGATGTGCATATCATTCGAACCAGGAATGCAAACAGAGGTGCAAAATGACATAACTGTCGCTGTGATGATGGTGCTGTGAGCTGATCATGTTTAAAATTGTAACTTCATTTAACTTTTTTTTTAAAGTGATGTTGTTCACAAAAGATACATTGTAATAGTTCATACTACAGATAAACTCTTTGAAATTGAATTCCTGGAATTGGTTGTCCCAAGAACTTAGGGAACTTGGAAACTCCTTAAAAGACACAATTCCTCTTTAATCTGCAATGTTGGAACTGGTGATTATTATATAATTACATCTAAGTAGTTATGTAACCAAATGACCTAAACTAAAATGAATGGGTTCTTTCTTTAATATCTTTATAATTTCCTCAACATGTTTCAGTTGGTGTATTTGGGTTGTCAGTCTGAAATGAAAGTAACAATAATTCTGCTGATCAATAAAGGAAGGGCTTTATTTTAAATCTATAAATATGTCACCACATTACTTAATGTCTTCTATGAAACACTTATACTGATTAATTATACTACAAAGTACAGACAGTGTATATAGTGGCCCATAATTTTATTGGTGCAAGCCAGATCTCTAGGCTTAAAGATGACACATTGCATAAATAAACAGGTATAGGTCAACGTCTGCGGAAAAAACATTTTATGTAAAATAACAGGATTCAATTATACAGGTTAATATATAAAATTCAGTATGTTAGAATTTTGCCAATTAAACATTATGCAGTTACTGTATACTGTACATGCAAAAGCCAAAGCAGACGTTAATTTTAGGTGTATGATAGATACCTCACTAGGGAAGTGGACCAGTGGCATTTAAATGAAGCCCAGTGGTTGAAATCAACGTGGGTTCCTGCTGCTTCTGGCAGATAGGAAATTAAGTCGCTGGAGCAGGTTCCTGCCAGAAAGCTGTACCTGAGTTAAAATTCACTTCCACACATTTGCTGATGAGACCTTGCTCCACCTGCCCACCACTTCTCGCAACCTCTCCATTGTCTGTGTTGTTCAATTGCTTGTCTAAAATCCAATTTTGAATGAGCTGCAATTTCCTCCTGTTAAACATTGGGAAGACTGAAGCCACCTTTTTTGGAAATGGTCATAGACATCACCAGACTCATATCCAGTGCTTTCTGGCAGCATTCCATCCTCCACCTGCAAGCTTCAGCTAATCCAAAACTCTACTGTCCACATCCTATGCTGTAGTAAATCCCATTCTCTCTCCTTGCTGATGTACATTTGCTCTGATCCTACAATTATCTTTGTGTTTAAATTCCCTCATGGCCTTATCCCTCCCTAACTCTATAACCTTCTCCATGCCTCCAACTGCAACACCACATTCCCCACCCCCACCGCCGCCCACAAAAAAGCATTGCATTCCTCTGACTGACCTCTTGTGCATTCCCCTTTCCCATCATTCTACCATTGATGGCTGTGTCACATACTGTGGAACTGTCTCCCAAACACACTCTGCCTCTCCAACTCCCTCTCCTCCCTTGAGGCTCTTCTTAAAACCCAACTCTTTGTTAAAGTTTTTGGTTACCCCTCCTAATATCTCCTTCTTTGTCTCGATGTCTATTTTTATCTGATTATGACTGTGAATACTTCGGGACATTTTGTTACATGAAAAGGACTATATAAATACAAGTTGTTGCAATTCTTCAGATATTGTTTACGTTAGAACAAATGACATACAATTCTGCTATTTTTGCACCAATGCATGAGTAAGTAACCAGATGAGAAAAAAAAGCAGAATTGAGGTCAGGCCTCCTACTTCGCCATTCTATGCTCAATCAATGGTCTTTCTGCCAAGATAATATTAGCCATCCACAGGGGTAAGAGGGCATAGAAAGGGAGCGGGAAGTGGGTGTCCTCCCCTGTAGGCTCTCTCTCTCTCCTGTTATGCACCATCCTTTTCTACAAAGTAGACAAGGGGAGAAATTAAAACTGACAGCAGGACATACAGAGATAACTACCTGCCAACATGCAGCCCAGAGTACATGCGGTTATATCCTCTTTTCCTTCATTCACCTATTCAATCCAATCTTGAATGTTGGCACAATTTCTGCCTCAACCACGAATGCTGGAAGTGAATTCAGTTTGCTATCTTCCCCCTTAATTTCTTACCCCTTAAGACTCTCAAGTAATTTCCTGTGAGGTATCTTCTCAAAGGGTTTCCTGTAATCCAGGTACACTGCATCCACTGTAATTCCCTCATCTGCTATGCCTGATATCTCTTCAAAGAATTCTATGATGTTTAGAAACATAGAAACATAGAAAATAGGTGCACGAGAAGGCCATCTGGTCCTTCGAGCCTGCACTGCCAATCAATATGATCATGGCTGATCATGCAACTTCAGTACCCCATTCCCGCTTTCTCTCCATACCCCCTGATATGCTTAGTCGTAAGGACCACATCTAACTCCCTCTTGAATATAGCCAACGAACTGGACTCCACAACTTTTTGTGGTAGAGAATTCCACAGGTTCACCACTCTCTGGGTGAAAAGGTTTCTCCTCATCTCGGTCCTAGATGGCTTACCCATTATCCTTAGACTGTGAGCCCTGGTTCTGGACTTCCCCAACATCTGGAACATTCTTCCTGCATCTAACCTGTCCAGTCCCATCATAATTTTAAATGTTTCTATGAGATCCCTACTCATTCTTCTAAATTCCAGTGAGTATAAGCCTAGCCGATCCAGTCTTTCTTCATATGTCAGTCCTGCCATCCCGGAATTAGTCTGGTGAACCTTCGCTGCACTCCCTCAATAGCAAGCACATCCTTCCTCAGATTAGGAGAACAAAACTGCACACAATACTCAATGTGTGGTCTCACCAAGGCCCTGTACAACTGCAGTAAGACCTCCCTGCTCCTATACTCAAATCCTCTCGCTATGAAGGCCAGCATGCCATTTGCTTTCTTTACTGCCTGCTGTACCTGCATGCCTACCTTCAGTGGCTGATGTACCATAACACCCAGGTGTCTTTGCACCTCCCCTTTTAATAATTTGTCACCATTCAGATAATAATCTGCTCTTCCTGTTTTTGCCACCGAAGTGGATAACCTCACATTTATCAACATTATACTGCATGCTTGACAAATCTTCTAGAATTTATTGAGATGTAACTAGTGCAGTGGACAAGGGAGAACCAGTGGATGTGGTGTATTTGAAATTTCAAGAGGCTTTTAACAAAGTCCCACACAAGAGATTAGTGTGCAAAATTAAAGCACATGGTATTAGGGCTAATGTATTGACATGGATAGAGAACTGGTTGGCAGACAGGAAGCAGAGAGTAGGGATAAACGGGTCCTTCTCAGAATGGCAAGCAGTGACTAGTGGAGTGCCGCAGGGCTCAGTGCTGGGACCCCAGCTATTTACAATATACATCAATGATTTAGATGAAGGAATTGAGTGTAATATCTCCAAGTTTGCAGATGACACTAAGCTGGGTGGTGGTGTGAGCTGTGAGGAGGTGGCTAAGAGGCTGCAGGGTGACTTGGACAGGTTAGGTGAGTGGGCAAATGCATGGCAGATGCAGTACAATGTGGATAAATGTGAGGTTATCCACTTTGGGGGCAAAAACATGAAGGCAGAATATTATCTGAATGGCGGCAGATTAGGAAAAGGGGAGGTGCAATGAGACCTGGGTGTCATGGTACATCAGTCATTGAAAGTTGACATGCAGGTACAGCAGGCGGTGAAGAAGGCAAATGGCATGTTGGCTTTCATAGCGAGGGGATTTAAGTATAGGAGCAGGGAGGTCTTACTGCCGTTATACAGGGCCTTGGTGAGGCCTCACCTGGAATATTGTATTCAGTTTTGGTCTCCTAATCTGAGGAAGGACGTTCTTGCTAATGAGGGAGTGCAGCGAAGGTTCACCAGACTGATTCCCGGGATGGCAGGACTGACATTTGAAGAGAGACTGGATCGACTGGGCCTGTATTCACTGGAGTTTAGAAGAATGAGAGAGGATCTCATAGAAACATATAAAATTCTGACGGACTGGACAGGTTCGATATCGGAAGAATGTTTCCGATGTTGGGGAAGTCCAGAACCAGGGGTCACAGTCTAAGGATAAGGGGTAAGCCATTTAGGACCGAGATGAGGAGAAACGTCTTCACTCAGAGAATTGTTAACCTCTGAAATTCTCTACCGCAGAGAGTTGTTGATGCCAGTTCTTTAGATATATTCAAGAGGGAATTAGATATGGCCTTTACTGCTAAAGGGATAAAGGGGTATGGAGAGAAAGTACGAAAGGGGTACCGAGGTGAATGATCAGCCATGATCTTATTGAATGGTGGTCCAGGCTCGAAGGGCCGAATGGCCTATTCCTGCACCTATTTTCTATGTTTCTATGATTCTATGTTTTTATGTTGTATTTAATCTGCCATGCATTTGCCCATTCACCTAACTTGTCCAAGTCACCCTGCAGCCAATAAGCATCCTCCTCGCAGCTCACACAGCCACCCAGCTTAGTGTCATCTGCAAACTTGGAGATATTACCTTCAATTCCTACGTCTAAATCATTAATGTATATTGTAAATAGTTGGGGTTCCAGCACTGAACTTTGCGGCCCCCCACTAGTCATTGCCTGCCATTCTGAAAAGGACCCGTTTATTCCCACTCTTTGCTTTCTGTCTGCGAACCAGTTCTCTATCCATGGCAATACATTACCCCCAATACCATGTGCCTTAATTTTGCACATTAATCTCTTGTGTGGGACCCTGTCAAAAGCCTTTTGAAAGTCCAAATACATCATATCCAATTATCCACTCCACTGGTTACATCCTCAAAAAACTCGAGAAGATTTGTCAAGCATGATTTCCCTTTCATAAATACATGCTGACTTGGACCAATCCTGTCACTGCTTTCCAAATGCGCTGCTATTACATCTTTAATAATTGATTCCAGCATTTTCCCCACCACCGATGTCAGGCTAACCGATCTATAATTCCCTGTTTTCTCTCTCCCTCCTTTTTTAAAAAGTGGGGTTACATTAGCTACCTTCCAATCCATAGGTACTGATCCAGAATCCATGGAATCCTGGAAAATGACCACCAATGCATCTACTATTTCTAGGGCCACTTCCTTAAGTACTCTGGGATGCAGACTATCAGGCCCTGGGGATTTATCGGCCTTCAGTCCCATCAATTTCCCTAACAACATTTCCTGACTAATAAGGATTTCCCTCAGTTCCTCCTTCCCGCTAGACCCTCGGACCCTTAGTATTTTCGAGAGGTTATTCGTGTCTTCCTTAGTGAAGACAGAACCAAAGTATTTGTTCAATTGGTCTGCCATTTCCTTGTTCGCCATTATGAATTCACCTGATTCTGACTGCAAGGGGCCTACATTAGTCTTCACTAATCTTTTTCTCTTCATATATCTATAGAAGCTTTTGCAGCCAGTTTTTATGTTCCCTGCAAGCTTACTCGCTTGCTCTATTTCCCCCCTCCTAATTAGACCCTTAGTCCTCCTCTGCTGAATTCTAAATGTCTCCCAGTCCTCAGGTTTGCTGCTTTTTCTGGCCAATTTATATGCCTCTTCCTTGGATTTAACACTATCCCTAATTTCCCTTGTTAGCCATGGTTGAGCCACTTTCCTGTTTTATTTTTAAGCCTGACATGGATGTACAATAGTTGTAATTTATCCATGTGATCTTTAAATGTCTGCCATTGCCTATCCACCGTCAACCCTTTAAGTATCATTTGTCAAGCATGTTCACCTCTGCTGAAAACTGCACTGGCTACTGCTAACTGTTTTCTCTTTATCTATATATAAGGTCATTTCATCCTTAATTAAGACTCTAGCATTTTCCCTACCACAAATGTTAAGCTAATTATCCAGCCTGGACTCCCTTTTTAAAACTTGGTATGACATTGGCCACTCACCAATCGTCCAGCACACATTCACACTCAACAGAGCCCTGAAATAGTGGCCAGAAATTACTACATCTCACAGCAATTGTTAACTGGACCTTTTTCCTCACCCAGATTGCACTATATTTGTGGCACAAATTGCTGGAAATGCGAATTGATAACAGTGCAGCGACGTCAATGGTGCACTTGGGACCTTATGAACATTGTACCCAATAGTCTATCTCCTTAACATAGAAATTTAAGGATAGAAAAAGAAACAGAGCAAATGAAAAAGAAGGAAATCGGGTGAATTAGAGTCAAATTAGATACAGAAAGAGAAATAGAGGGAAAGAGAAGTAAGAAAAAAGAACAAGAAGAAGAGGATATTATAACACAGTTGTGTTTGAGAATTGTGATATTGGTCCTTGAGAAATTAATAATGATTGGAAGGATAGGTTTGAAATGTACAAACATTCGTACTCATACTGTACTCAAAATTATTTTCCGAAACTAATCTTTCTAATTTGCATTTCTGAGTGTCAAACAATTTTGCATTCTGAAAATGATTGCCTTCCGACACTAACAGGAATTTGGATTGGCACAAAAGTAATGCCAAGACAGAAAGAAAAAGTTTTTCAAACCTCTAGGAGCAATTCACTAGCTGCAGGAGTGAAACTTCACAGCTTCATTTGTTACCATTCTGAGCCTCAGTTAATTAATTAACATAATTAATTTCAATGGAGAGACAGCGAGGATTGCAGGTTTCTCGGTTTTGTCTAGGTTAACAACAGACCATCGCTAATGGTCCATCAATTTATGGAGAATCAGAACTAATAGTGAATTCCTTCACCACAAATTGCTGGATTTTTTTTGTGAATTGATAATGGCAGATGCTATTAATTTGCTACTACTTTTCTAGTAATTTCTGGGTTATACTTTTTAGGGCCTTGGCAATTTTCCTCCCTCAGGATATTAGGAGATACCCATCAAGTCTTGGTCTTTTGTGTTTCTTTATCCTAATGAATTCATCTAATCTTGTCCTTTTACCCATTGTAATATCATTCATCTCACTCTCAACTACTTCAGGATTCACCTCCCCTTTGATATCCTTTTCTTTAGTAAATACTTATGAGAAGTATTTTTTAAGTATCTGGGCCATTTTTGATTGTCACCTACAAATTGATCATCTTTTCTTCGAAATAGTTTCACCTCATGTTTAACAATTCTGATTTTACTCATATAGTTGTAAAATACTATTTTGTTACATTTTTTGACATTTTTTCCCATATAATCCGTCTTAATTTTATTTATCCCACTCTAAACCTTTTTTCTTATTTTATCATATTCACCTTTAGCTTTTTCATTGTTATTATTGTCCTTATAATCCCTCTTCTTCAATTTTAATTGGTTCCAACCTGTTTATTTATCCATGTCATCCTGAAACTACTAATAGTTTCCTTCCTTTTTAATGGAATATATATTATTCTGTACATGCATTTTTAAAGCGTATCTGGAATTAATTTAAAAGTTCAAAGAGTACAAATGCTGCCATCTTTGTTCTCCAAATGTTAAATTCAAGTGGGAGACAAGCTCTGCACATAGACTTAGGATAAGGGGTAGGCCATTTAGGACTGAAATGAGGAGAAACTTCTTCACTCAGAGAGTTGCTAACCTGTGGAATTCCCTGCCGCAGAGAGTTGTTGATGCCAGTTCATTGGATATATTCAAGAGGGAGTTAGATATGGCCCTTACGGCTAAGGGGATCAAGCGATATGGAGAGAAAGCAGGAAAGGGGTACTGAGGGAATGATCAGCCATGATCTTGTTGAATGGTGATGCAGGCTCGAAGGGCCGAATGGCCTACTCCTGCACCTATTTTCTATGTTTCTATGTTTCTAAATTGTGTCTCCCCCAACTTTGGTGTGAGATCTATTCAGCACTGACAGACACGACACCGGGGAGACTAGTGTGGAGGTGAGTTGACAGCGGGGTCTTGACCTGCTGTCAATCATTTAAAATTTCACAGCTGACCCACCTCCAATCCCGTGCCAGTAAAATTCCGGTAATAGATCTGAATGTGCATATTAATGCCCAGTTACTGCCAAAAATTGCATTTCTGACTGCAAATCTGAATATAGTTCCTCTACAGGTGAATCATAAGAACATAAGAACATAAGAAATAGGAGCAGGAGTAGGTCATTTGACCCTTCGAGCCTGCTCTGCCATTTAATAAGATTATGGCTGATTTGATCATGGACTCAGCTTCACTTCCCTGCCCGTTCCCCATAACTCTTTATTCCCTTATCCCTCAAAAATCTGTCTAGTTCGGCCTAAAATATATTCAATGACCCAGCCTGCACAGGTCTCTGCGGCAGAGAATATCACAGATTTACAATCCTCTGAGAGAAGAAATTCCTCCTCATCTCAGTTTTAAATGGGCGGACCCTTATTCTGAGACTACGTCCCCTAGTTTTAGTTTCCCCCATGAGTGGAAATATCCTCTCTGCATCCACCCTGTCGAGCCCCCTCATTATCTTATATGTTTCGTTAAGATCACCTCTTATTCTTCTGAACTCCAATGAGTATAGTCCCATCCTACTCAACCTATCTTCATAGGTCAACCCCCTAATCTCCGGAATCAACCAAGTGAACCTTCTCTGAACAGCCTCCAATGCAAGTATATCCTTCCTTAAATACGAAGACTAAAACTGCACGCATTGCTCTACGTGTGGCTTCACCAATACCCTGTACAGTTGTAGCAGGACGTCTCTGCTCTTATACGCTATCCCTCTTGCAATAAAGGCCAACATTCCATTTGCCTTCCTGATTACTTGCTGTACCTAGAAAGAAACATGGAAAATATGTGCAGGAGTAGGCCATTCGTTCCTTCGAGCCTGCACCACCATTCAATAAGATCATGGCTGATCATTCACCTCAGTACCCCTTTCCTGCTTTCTCTCCATACCCCTTGATCCATTTAGCCGTAAGGGCCATATCTAACTCCCTCTTGAATATACCCAATGAACTGGCATCAACAACTCTCTGCAGTAGGGAATTCCACAGGTTAACAACTCTCTGAGTGAAGAAGTTTCTCCTCATCTCAGTCCTAAATGGCCTACCCCATATCCTTAGACTGTATCCCCTGGTTCTGGACTTCCCCAACATCGGGAACATTCTTCCTGCAGTTATATGTTTCTATGAGATCCCATCTCATTCTTCTAAACTCCAGTGAATACAGGCCCAGTTGATCCAGTCTCTCCTCATATGTCAGTCCTGCCATCCCGGAAATCAGTCAGGTGAACCTTCACTGCACTCCCTCAATAGCAAGAACGTCCTTCCTCAGATTAGGAGACCAAAACTGAACACAATATTCCAGGTGAGGCCTCACCAAGGCCCTGTATAACGGCAGTAAGACCTCACTGCTCCTATACTCAAATCCCCTCGCTATGATAGCCAACATACCATTTGTCTTCTTCACTGCCTGCTGTACCTGTATGCCAACTTTCAATGACTGATGTACCATGACACCGAGGTCTCGTTGCACCTCCCCTTTCCTAATCTGCTGCCATTCAGGTAATATTCTGTCTTCGTGTTTTTGCCCCCAAAGTAGATAACCTCATATTTATCCACATTGTACTGCATCTGCCATGTGTTTGCCCACTCATCTAACCTGTCCAAGTCACTCTGCAGCCTCTTAGCATCCTCCTCACAGCTCACACCACCGCCCAGCTAAGTGTCATCTGCAAACTTGGAGATATTACATTCAATTCCTTCATCTAAATCATTGATGTATATTGTAAAGAGCTGGCGTCCCAGCACTGAGCCCTGCGGCACCCCACTAGTCACTGCCTGCCATTCTGAAAAGGACCCGTTTATCCCGACTCTCTGCTTCCTGTCTGCCAACCAGTTCTCTATCTATGTCAGTACATTACCCCCAATACCTTGTACTTTAATTTTGGACACTAACCTCTTGTGTCAAAAGCCTTTTGAAAGTCAAAATGCATTCTAACTTTTTGTGTTTCATGCACAGGGTTCCCCGATCTCTCTGTACTGCAGCAGTTAGCAATTTTTCTCCATTTAAATTATAATTTGCTTTTCTATTTTTTCTGCCATCTGCCAAATTTTTACCCACTCACTTAGTGTGGCTATATCCCTTTGCAGATTATTTGTGTCCTTCTCACAATTTGCTTTCACAGCCATCTTTGTATCATCTTGGCATGCAGGTACAGCAGGCGGTGAAGAAGGCAAATGGTATGTTGGCCTTCATAGCGAGGGGATTTGAGTATAGGAGCAGGGAGGTCTTACTGAAGTTGTACAGGGCCTTGGTGAGGCCTCACCTGGAGTATTGTATTCAGTTTTGGTCTCCTAATCTGAGGAAGTATGTTCTTGCTATTGAGGGAGTGCAGCGAAGGTTCACCGGACTGATTCCCAGGATGGCAGGACTGACATTTGAGTAGAGACTGGATCGACTGGGCCTGTATTCACTGGAGTTTAGAAGGATGAGAGGGGATCCCATAGAAGCATATAAAATTCTGACGGGACTGGACAGGTTAGATGCAGGAAGAATGTTCCCGATGTTGGGGAAGTCCAGAACCAGGGGACACAGTCTAAGGATAAGGGGTAAGCCATTTAGGACTGAGATGAGGGAAACTTCTTCACTCAGAGAGTTGTTAACCTGTGGAATTCCCTACCGCAGAGAGTTGTTGATGCCAGTTCATTGGATATATTCAAGAGGGAGTTAGATGTGGGATCAAGGGGTATGGCGAGAAAGCAGGAAAGGGGTACTGAGGGAATGATCAGCCATGATCTTATTGAATGGTGGTGCAGGCTCGAAGGGCCGAATGGCCTACTCCTGCACCTATATTCTATGTTTCTATATTTCTATTAGCAAACTTGGCTACATTACGCTTGGTCCCTTCATCCAAATCATTAATATAGATTGTAAATAGTTGAGTCCCCACCACCAATCCCTATGGCACCCCACTATTTATTATTTGCCAACCGGAAAATGATCCGTTTATCCTGAATCTCTGTTTTCTGTTACTTAGCCAATCCTCTATCCATTCTAATATATTACCCCCAACCCCATGAACTTTTATCTTGTGCAATAACCTTTTATGCGGCACCTTATCGAATGCCTTCTGGAAATCTAAATACACCACATCCAATGGCTCCCCCTTATCCACCCTACTTGATACAACCTTAAAGAACTCCAGCAAATTTATCAAATATGATTTCCCTTTCATAAAACCATGCTGACCCTGCTTAATTGAATTATGCTTTTCCAAATGTCCTGCTACTGTTTCCTTAATAATAAATTCAAGCATTTTCCCAACAATAGATGTTAGGCTAACCAATCCATAGTTTCCTGCTTTCTGTCTGCCTCCTTTTTTAAATAGGGGCAGTACATGTGCGGTTTTCCAATCCGCTGGGACCTCACCAGAATCCAAGGAATTTTGGTAGATTACAACCAATGCATCAACTATCTCTGCAGCCACTTCTTTTAGAATGCAACCCATCAGGTCCAGGGGACATCTCCACGTTTAATCCCATTATTTTACTGAGTACTACCTCTTCTGGGCTCAATTCTCCCCAGTGATCTGCGCCATTTATTTGGCGCCGCCTCTTTCTTTGGCCAAAATTTAAAATATCCAAGTTTCCCCAAAGATTGTGTGCCAGCGTAACTCAGTTAATTATGTTTTTTTTTTATGTTACTTTTTATTTGCTTCATGGGGGTGTAACCTGATGTCTGTGCCAGTTTTTCACATTTATGCAAGTTTCGCCAACTTACATTTTTCCTAGGACGGCGTATGTTACCACTCCCAAAAAACCTTCCAAGAGAAACCAGCGCCTATTTAAAAATCGGCGCAGAAAGACGCCATTGTTTTTAATCAAAGTTTTGGAGGGAGTCAAGAACACATTAAATATGCATCATGAAGCTTCATTTTTTCAAACTTAAAACGCAGAAAATGGAAGTTTAATGCAATTCTTTAATTTTGGATTTTTTTCAAAGTGCCACACCATCACCGAACATCTCCAAACCGGGCTTGGGGCCCGGAGCGTAAGCCGGCAGTATCATTCCCTCGCCCAGGCATAGGGGCTCGGGGCTCGGATTCAAAAGAAGCCCGGGATGGGGTGGTGGTGGGTGTAAGCCGAGCCCTTACACTATGCAGCAGCATCAAAAGAAGCACAGCGGGGGGGCGGGGGAGGCGGGGGGGGGGGGGCGGCAGTGTTTGCTGATCCCCTGTGTCTGGGCAAGGGAGCGATTCTTCGACGACCCTCGAGCCCAGTGAGGAGACGTTCGGTCGGTGGTGGAGTGGTGCTTTGAAAAAAATCTAAACTTATAGAATTGCATTAGACTTGGTTGCCCCAAATGTTCTCATTTGAATACCTAGCTTCCCATTCTAAGCAAGCCTATTGCACATGCGCAGACCTGGGTATGGTCCATACTAGGGCATCGACCTTGGGGAGAGAGAGAAACAAAGAAGCTTGTGCTGCTGTTTTGATCTTCTTGCAAAGCCACAATTTAATCATGGGGGCAGTATTGACAATGCCATACCTCGTGCAAGTCTTCTGCATGATGGTGCTGTGGAGGAGACAATTGATTCAACGTCATCGCATGAGGAACCTCAGAGCACAGAGGATGATGGGCAGGAGGCCTTACCCACATTGGGTATATGGAGACAGGCATTTATACCTGTACCTGAGTGATGCAGACTGTGTGAGAAGGCTGCGTTTCCACAAAGAAGTTGTAACCGAGATCTGTGAGTTAGTAAAAGCAGGCCTGCAACCTAAAAACGTCAGGAGGACTCCTTTGTCAGTTGAAGTGAAGGTTAAAGCTGCAATTTCATTCTATGCATCTGGATCATTCCAGGCCACAACTGGGGATCTGTGCGCTATTTCTCAACATGCAACACGTATCTGCATTTGGCATGTGACTGCTGCACTATATGCCCGGAGGAATGACTACATAAAGGTCCCCATGACCGCCCAGGCAATGTGTGAAAGGGCTGTGGGCTTCCCAAGGATTGCTGGCTTCCCAAAGGTACAGGACTGCATTGATTGCACCTAGATCGCCTTGGAGCACCTTTAGAGGATTCTGAGAAGTACAGGAACAAAAAGCCTTCCACTCCCTTAATGTGCAGCTCGTGTGTGATGACATGCATCGCATCATGTCAGTTGACACGAGATACCCTGTGAGCACCCATGCTGCGTTGATCCTTTGTGACAGCACTATATCTGCCATGTTTCAGCAGCAGCCAGCAGGGCAGAGCTGGCTGTTGGGAGTCAAAGGGTACGGCCTTGCCACCTGGCTTATGACGCCCCTACGTGTAACCCGGACGGAAGATAACCAGGAATACAACATGTCGCACGTTGCAAAGTGCAGCATAATAGAGAGAACCATTGGCATCTTGAAACAGCGATTCCGATGCCTGGACCATTCCAGAGGCTACTTGCAATACTCCCGTGAGATTGTCGATCAGTTCATTGTTGTGTGCTGCATGCTGCATAACTAATCCATCATGAGGCAGCTGCAGCTGGTAGTTGAAGACCCACCTGAGGTGAGAGCGGTTGATGATGAGGAGGAAGTTTCAAGTGACGAGGAGGAGGAGGAAGCCATGCAACTACCTGAACCCAGAGCACAATGGCGGAGGAGGGCGGGCCGTCGAGCCCCTTTAACGATTGCTCGAGCCTTGTGCCAGAAACTCATCCGTGAACGCTTTGCTGCCTGAAGGCTCAGCGGCAACTATTCCACATGGACCATGTTTACTGTTTGAACCTGTTCCATAATGTTGTGTTGTGTTAATGGAGATAATAATGGAAATTATTTTTCTTTACTTCAAAAAGTTGTGATAATAATGGAACAAATAATGGAAATTATTCAGTTATAATTTAAAATATATTTTATTCAAAAGCTTAACAAACAGTTCTTTGTACTTAATTTAACTTTAATAAAAATATTCTTGTATCAAACTTTAAAGTTTTCAGTTCAGATCACTTACAAACTCTAAGATCACTTACAAACTTTAAGATTACTTACAAACTTTTATACTTGTAAATTTACATAACTTACAAAAAACTTTTAATTTAAGAACAGTTACAACAGTAACAACATAATAATAATAACAACAGCAAAGAAAGGCTGCACCCATCTCTCCTCCACCTTATTGTAAGAATGCCCTCTCCACCCCTACCCGCTGGCAGTGGCACAGCGTTTCTCGGGTTGGTACCAAGCTTATTCTTTCGAACATCTTGGGTAATGTGCACTTCTTGATGGCGGGGGCAGGCTGTAATGTGGAAGGCCCGGCTTGGGCCTCTTCAGAGGCTAGTCTGGAGAATGGAGTGGGAGTGGCAGTTGATTCTGTCAATGGGCACGGGGTCTGGAGTGTTCCCTTATTGCGGCAGCTAGCTCTGACATTCCCTCCTTCATGTGCCCTGACAGTGTCTCAGCTACCTGTGAGATGCCCTCCCTCATGTTCACCAACAGCGTCTCAACTAATTGCAAGATTCCCTCCCTCATGTTCACCGACAGTGTTTCAACTGCCTGCAACATCCCTTCCCTCATGTTCACTGATAGCGCATCAGCTACCTGCGACATTCCCTCCTTTATGTGTGGCGACATTGTATCAGCTGCCTGCGACATTCCCTCCCTCATGCTCCCGGACAGTTTTCCCATTTCTCGTGAGAGTATTGTTACTTCTCCTAACAGTCCCGTTACCGCATCACCCACCCCACTGATGGTGTCCAGGAGTGATAGTATAAGGCAATGCTCTCCCCATTCATTGCCATCATTTGAACCACATCTGTTAGATCCTGCACCTCAGGAGAGCGCTGTCGAGCTCTCCTTCTCCTCCTCACCCTGCGTGTGGCTCATTGTATCCCACTAAGACCTGCAGCCTCGGTCGGTGGGGCTCTGGGTATGCTTCACTGCATCCCACTGGAATCCCCAGCCTCGGAATGTCCCACCAACACTCCTACCACTCAGGGAAAGGGACTGACACCTCAATGGGTAGCACCTGCTCCTCCTCAAGAGTGAGTACAACAGTGTGGGCTTCATCCACCCCCTCCCCCTGCCCCTACCCGTCCCCCTTCCCCTCACCCCCATAATCTTGGTCTAGAAGTTGGATTGGAAGATGCTCTCCTCTTCAGGCTTGTCCGCATCTGAATCTTCTTCTGCATCGGCTTCAGCCTCGTCAGAGTTGGCCTCAAGTTCTGCAAAATATAACAGAACAGACAAATGGTTGGCAGCAGAGGAGGGGGCAGGGTGGCATGAGTAGGCTCACACAGCACAGGCAGCAGGTTGATTTGAAGGACCACGATGAATGATAACACATTGCATCAACCGAAATGTAGCTGACGGTGACATCCCCATGAACCGAAGCATGGCTAGCCAGTGCAGTACTGAACATTTAGCAAGGCCAGACTGTGGAATTTGCAGGACTTACCCTCTCCCTCGAGTGTGGGCCCAGCTTGTGCAGTGGTGGTTGCTTTTCTCCAGGCAGGACCCATCAAAACAGTGACCCTCTATTCCAAGGGTGCCAATGGGTGCAGATTTGCCAGGCCTGCTCCTGTTCGAGTCTGTTCCCTTTTGTTGTGTGCCACCTTCCTCTGCAAAGATGAAAATATAACTTTTTAGAGAGGGTGTCTTTCTGCTGGGTGGGACATATACAGATGGTCACATTTACAATTGCAATTTCATTGAATAAATGAAAATATTACTTACGCTAACTACTTGACCAAGATCCTGCCACTTCTTTTTGCACTGGCCTCCAGACCTCGGAGTGGTCACCATTGCACAGTAATCTTCTGCAAGTTGGTTCCAGTGTTTCTTCATTTCTTTTGGTGAAACTTTTATGTGATCTCTGCTGATGTCCAGCTCGTACCATCTGGCCTCAATTACAGTAACTAGTGCCTCCACTTCATCCTGTAAGTAATTCTTGGTCCTTGAGCCGTGTTGCATCTTGTATTGCAGCTCCGATTTTTCCAGTGAGAATTAAAGTTCTCACACACAACTGGCTCTTTAAAAATGGCCGAATGCAAACCGGGAGCTGTACTGGGCATGCGCGCCCATAGGAATCACGTCAAAAACATCCTTTTTTTTCACGCATGCGTAGAAGGTGGGGAGCTTTGTTTCTTCGGCGCCGATATTAGGCTCTACACCCCGAAGCTAAAGGACAGGCAGCGCAGCGCCAAATTCAAAAAGTAGAATGGGGAAACTTGCTAATTATTTTTTTGGAGTTGTCGATGCCAACTCTTGCAGTATGCCAAAAAAACGGCATTGGGGAAAATTGAGCCCATAGTGATAGTGATTGTATTAAGTTCCTCCCTCCCAAAAGCCCCTTGATTATCCACTATTGGGATGTTTTTAGTATCTTCTACTGTGAAGACTGATCCAAAATATTTGTTCAAATTCTCTGCCATTTCCCTGTTCCCCATTATTAATTCCCCAGTCTGAATCAGTATTCAAGTAATTAGATTAGTCATTTGTAGCAAAACCATTTCACCCAAGTCACTATTCTTCATAAGTTATTCTAAAGAGTGAATGTTAATAATATCATTATTTGTCTTGGGAAGCATCACTTTGGATTCTGTCCACACATCGACTTTCTAGCAAGGATCAGTGGACTACTACTACAACAACAACAACTTGTATTTATATAGCGCCTTTAACGTAGTGAAATGTCTCAAGGCGCATCACAGGAGTATCGTCTGATAAAAATTTGACACTGAGCTACATAAATAGAAAGTAGCGCAGGTCAAAGAGGTATGTTTTAATGGAGCGTCTTGAAGGAAGAAAGAGAGGTAGAGAGGCGGAGAGGTTTAGGCAGAGAATTCTAGAGCTTGGAGCCTAGCCAACAGAAGACTAGGAGCAGAACCCTGGAGGATTTTAACCTCCTTGGTACAGGGGTGCTGAGGCCAATTGTAGCACCTATATTTCTATTGAAGATAACATTTTATTGGATGGAACTGGGAGGATACAATTGCTCGAGAAGGAGTGCTGAGAAATTGTTATCTTCATAATGGTATCAGTTATGAGGAAGAAAATCATTGATTGTAACCCTTTGAAAATGCAAAAGAAATGTCAAAATTCTGTTACAAATAATCGGTAATCCCTCATACATTAATAGATAATCCCCTTGCATTAGTACTCTAAAGATTACTCCAGAAACTGGCATTTAGAAACATTGAAAAAGTATTCCCCACATCAAGACAGCTCTAGCTACTGGTAAGTTGCCATGGATACACATACTGTACCTCCTTAAGATGTGACAGATACCTAAGAGGTGATGTGATGTCTCCCCTTTAAAGTTTGTTTTGCCAGACACTCATAAGGCCTGGGCACCAAAGGGATTTTGGCCAGCTGTTTATACTGTCCTGAGTTATACTAGCAAATAAACTCACCTCTCCAGCTGTGCATACTCTGGCAAGATTCAAGCTATGTTTTACCTTTACGTTAAGCCTATAACACGTTTATTACAAAATAAAACTTGTATAACTGCAGCAAAACATCTTAAAAATGTTACCTTACAGCTACATTTTAATAAAATATTCAGTTCAAACAGGAATACTAATAAACTCATTTTTGGTATATTTGGTGGCTTAACAGTTGTATATTTGGTGGCTTAACAATTATATATGATTGTAACAAGGAGAGTTGTCTCCCAAAATTGAAGGCCAGATTGAATTGAAGCAACAGTACTGTGGTTACCAATTGGCAAGTCACAGAATTTACAGCACAGTGCATGTTCCAGTAATCCTGTTTCCACAAACACAACTTAACTCTCCAATTAAACATCTGGATGCACAAACAGAATTTTGAACAATGATACTATCTGAGAAAGAATTCTATAATTAAATGTGATGTGTGAACTTTTGCTATTGATATTCTGTACAAATATTTTGGATTTGGTGCAGAATACTGAGGTAGATTTCAATATGTTTCAGGCTTAAGTGACAGCAACCCTTGCATGGTAGAAGACGAACAACCAAGCTATGTCCCATTGATATTTTAGTCAATGAACTCTGGAGTCAAGGCCTAGAAATTTGTTTACCCCGAAAATGGGCTCAGGGATAGCAATGTCCTAGCAACCCGTATCCATTTGGAGGGCTGCAGGTGGCACATGAACTTTTGTTGCCAGCTCATTCCCATGATTGTGGCATTCAGCCCAGTGCTGAACACAATGCTGAGTGGCTGAACGCTCAGCAGAGGCCCAAGTTCGTGTGAGGCTAGCACTAATTAAAGCTAGCCTACACTAATTAAAGGCAACCTGCACCTCTTAAAGGGAGGTGCATTTGCCTGCAGTAGATAATTGCACTGGCTGAGGAAAAAGGTGATAAAAAATAATTAATTATGGCACAACAGGGAAGAGAGCATGCAGCAAAGTTCTCCAATGCAGCACTGGAGGCCTTGGTACAGGATGTCAGTAGGAGGAGAGAGGGCCGCTTTCCCACAGTGCGCCAGGAGGTCCTCAAGGCAACTGAGCAAAATGTAGTGGGAGCAGATAGCCACTGTGGTGAATGCCAACAGTGTATCCCCGAGGACGTAAACGCAGTGCAGGAAGAAGTTTAATGACTTCCCCCATCACTCAATTGCCAATAATCTCTACCAAACTCGACTCATACCTTACATATATAGCTTTACCTCATGCTCACAAAATTACCACTGCTGCAACTAAATCTCAGAGCTTGCACACACTGTCAGCTATTCACTCATGACAGGCACATCACCCAAGCACATTTCACCACACTCACTGATGCACTTCCTTTTCTCTTGCAGGAAAAGGTGGTGCATAACCAGCGCCAGCAGAACCTAACTGGTGGGGGACAGGCTCGTCTGCATCACCTCACCCCCACAGAGGAGGGGAGGGGAGGGGAAGGGGAAGGGGGAAGGGGGAAATGGGAAGTGGGAAGGGGAAAGGGGAAGGGGAAGGGGGAAGGGGAAGGGGGAAGGGAAGAGGGAAGGGAAGGGGGAAGGGAAGGGAAGGGGAGGGAAGGAGGAAGGGAAGGGGGAAGGGAAGGAGGAAAGGAGAAGGGAAGAGGAAGGGGGAAGGGAAAAGGGAAAAGGGAAGGGAAGGACACCTTTGCTCTTCTTCAAAGTAGTGCCATGGGATATTTTACATTCACCTGAGAGGGAAGACGGGGCTCGGTTTATAATTTCATCCAAAAGACGGGACCTCTGACAGTGCAGCACTCCCTCAGCACTGGACTGGAGTGTCAGCCTATGTGCTCAAGTTCCTGGAGTGGGACTTAAAACTCACAACCTTCTGACTCAGAGGCAAGTGTGCTAGCCACTGAGCCATAGCTGACACTATGCAGTGCTAGCCAATCTTGAGAGGGTATGGCTGAGCATGTGGCCAGTGACAGGGCTGAAAGAATAAAAGATCCTTGTATGTTATCCTCCTTCTCACATCCCACTCTTCTAATTTACAAGCTGCACATGGTCTAAGCAAGCACCTCTTTCTATTCCCCCACCCCTTGTGCCTTTCTCATTTCACAAACCCAAGAAATCCAACCTGCCCAGCCATTAGTTCAAGAAGAAGAGGGAGGAGAGTGATGAAGAAGAAGCACCTTCACATGATCTGATACTCATAGCCATCAGCTCAGATACAAGCAATGCGCAGAGTTTAGAGAGTAGATAGAGGCAGGATCTACATGTGTTGGGTCACTAGGCATGAGTCGACTGTAGCCAGGACAGGAGAAAAGGGTAGCCCGAAGGGCGAGTTCTGCTGTAGAGGACTCAGAGGAGAACTTCGATGCAGCGGCCTATAGCAGAATGCTGATGGGGATGTACAGTGGAATGCTTGGTGCATTGGCAGACCTGCCAGAAAGCCTGAGTGCAATGTCAAGGAGCATGGAGCAGTCCAGCACCAACCTTGCACAGGGCTTTGTGCAGAGCTTGGAATCAATGATTTCCAGCATGGAAGGGGTGGACAGATTCATTAGCGCACTTGTGGAGCCAACCATCAGGCAGCGTCTGACAGCTGATGTCTCAACTTACATTGCAGCATGAGCACAAACCACCCAACAGCTGAGTGCTGCAGTGTAAGCACAGTCTGCTGTCATGCAAGCTCAGACTGCTCTCATGCAGGCTCAGTTTGCGGCCACACAAGCTAAGACTGCTGCTATCATGGATACCAGTGTTCAAAGGGCTTGCAGGGTATCACAGCAGTCCAGCAATCTAATCTCCAATAGAACACCAGGATTTCTGAGGCACTGCCCAGGGGGAGTGGCAAAGGTTTCATGGTACAATCTGAAGCCGGGCCCTCTAGATCCAGAACTGCTCGAGGTCATCTGCCAAGGCCATCTGCAGCCTCCTCAATTGATGGTTAGCAGTCTTCCATCACCCATACTGCAGCCATTGGGGAAGCACCTCATAGATGCACTACAAAGGTAAAGGCACACAGAAGACAGGAAAAAAGCAGATGCACAAGGGTGATTAATTTAATTTTGTATGCATTATTGAATGAGTGAATTTATAAAATTGGATTTGAATTTGCATTTCCTGATTTTTGTGTTGTCAGAAAAACGACGATGTGATGGTCAGTGATAAAGGAATGGTAAAATGTATGAGACACTTGGTGAATAGGAAGGTGTAGTTGAGGTTATTGGCATCACTCATGAGTAATCTGATCATGTAGAGCCTGGGCAGAAAGGAGCTATCTATATTGTAACTGGTATGTGTAGTGTATGGAGAAAGAGTCAGACTGAACAATGTGAGCTCAAAGTAAAGTGTGACCTTAGTCTTTTATTACAGGTCTCCAGAGTGCCTCTCCAACCTGTGAAGCCTTCTTAAATACCTGTGCTCCCAAGGGATTATGAGATCTCTTGGGACTCCGGGGAATGAGCCCTCTGCTGGCTGTACAGAGTAAATACAAGTCCAGATATATAATAACATTCCCCACTAAAGTCAACAGTGTAACTATTTACAATGTGAGTCGATCTGGGACCCTTCTTGCCGTGGTTGATTGTCTCGGTATGAAAGCTGGTGCTGTTGAATCATTTGTTGGGCCCTCGCTGGGCTGCTGTGCAGCTGGTCTTGCTGGGCTGCCTGGTGTGTTGGGCCCTGCAGGGCTGCTGCGGATGATAGAAACATAGAAACATAGAAAATAGGTGCAGGAGTAGGCCATTTGGCCCTTCTAGCCTGCACCGCCATTCAATGAGTTCATGGCTGAACATGCAACTAAAGTACCCCATTCCTGCTTTCTCGCCATACCCCTTGATCCCCCTAGTAGTAAGGACTTCATCTAACTCCTTTTTGAATATATTTAGTGAATTGGCCTCAACAACTTTCTGTGGTAGAGAAGTCCACAGGTTCACCACTTTCTGGGTGAAGAAGTTCCTCCTCATCTCGGTCCTAAATGGCTTATCCCTTATCCTTAGACTGTGTCCCCTGGTTCTGGACTTCCCCAACATTGGGAACATTCTTCCTGTATCTAACCTGTCTAAACCCGTCAGAATTTTAAACGTTTCTATGAGGTCCCCTCTCATTCTTCTGAACTCCAGTGAATATAAGCCCAGTTGATCCAGTCTTTCTTGATAGGTCAGTCCAGCCATCCCGGGAATCAGTCTGGTGAACCTTGGCTGCACTCCCTCAATAGCAAGAATGTCCTTCCTCAGGTTAGAAGACCAAAACTGTACACAATACTCCAGGTGTGGCCTCACCAAGGCCCTGTACAACTGTAGCACCACCTCCCTGCCCCTGTACTTAAATCCCCTCGCTATGAAGGCCAACATGCCATTTGCTTTCCTAACCGCCTGCTGCACCTGCATGCCAACCTTCAATGACTGATGTACCATGACACCCAGGTCTCTTTGCACCTCCCCTTTTCCTAATCTGTCACCATTCAGATAATAGTCTGTCTCTCTGTTTTTACCACCAAAGTGGATAACCTCACATTTATCCACATTATACTTCATCTGCCATGCATTTGCCCACTCACCTAACCTATCCAAGTCGCTCTGCAGCCTCATAGCATCCTCCTCGCAGCTCACACTGCCACACAACTTAGTGTCATCCGCAAATTTGGAGATACTACATTTAATCCCCTCGTCTAAATCATTAATGTACAGTGTAAACAGCTGGGGCCCCAGCAAAGAACCTTGCGGTACCCCACTAGTCACTGCCTGCCATTCTGAAAAGTCCCCATTTACTCCTACTCTTTGCTTCCTGTCTGACAACCAGTTCTCAATCCATGTCAGCACACTACCCCCAGTCCAATGTGCTTTAACTTTGCACATTAATCTCTTGTGTGGGACCTTGTCGAAAGCCTTCTGAAAGTCCAAGTATACCACATCAACTGGTTCTCCCTTGTCCACTCTACTGGAAACATCCTCAAAAAATTCCAGAAGATTTGTCAAGCATGATTTCCCTTTCACAAATCCATGCTGACTTGGACCTATCATGTCACCTCTTTCCAAATGCACTGCTATGACATCCTTAATAATTGATTCCATCATTTTACCCGATGTCAGGCTGACCGGTCTATAATTCCCTGTTATCTCTCTCCCTCCTTTTTTAAAAAGTGGGGTTACATTGGTTTCCCTCCACTCCATAGGAACTGATCCAGAGTCAATGGAATGTTGGAAAATGACTGTCAATGCATCCACTATTTCCAAGGCCACTTCCTTAAGTACTCTGGGATGCAGTCCATCAGGCCCTAGGGATTTATCGGCCTTCAATCCCATCAATTTCCCCAACACAATTTCCCGACTAATAAGGATTTCCCTCAGTTCCTCCTCCTTACTAGACCCTCTGACCCCTTTTATATCCGGAAGGTTGTTTGTGTCCTCCTCAGTGAATACCGAACCAAAGTACTTGTTCAATTGGTCCGCCATTTCTTTGTTCCCCGTTATGACTTCCCCTGATTCTGAATGCAGGGGACCTACGTTTGTCTTTACTAACCTTTTTCTCTTTACATATCTATAGAAACTTTTGCAATCCGTCTTAATGTTCCCTGCAAGCTTCTTCTCGTACTCCATTTTCCCTGCCCTAATCAAACCCTTTGTCCTCCTCTGCTGAGTTCTAAATTTCTCCCAGTCCCCAGGTTCGCTGCTATTTCTGGCCAATTTGTATGCCACTTCCTTGGCTTTAATACTATCCCTGATTTCCCTTGATAGCCACGGTTGAGCCACCTTCCCTTTTTTATTTTTACGCCAGACAGGGATGTACAATTGTTGTAGTTCATCCATGCGGTCTCTAAATGTCTGCCATTGCCCATCCACAGTCAAACCCTTAAGTATCATTCGCCAATCTATCCTAGCCAATTCACGCCTCATACCTTCAAAGTTACCCTTCTTTAAGTTCTGGCCCATGGTCTCTGAATTAACTGTTTCATTCTCCATCCTAATGCAGAATTCCACCATATTATGGTCACTCTTCCCCAAGGGGCCTCGCACAACGGGATTGCTAACTAATCCTCTCTCATTACACAACACCCAGTCTAAGATGGCCTCCCCCCTGGTTGGTTCCTCGACCAATTGGTCTAGAACACCATCCTTTATGCACTCCAGGAAATCCTCCTCCACCGTATTGCTTCCAGTTTGGTTTGCCCAACCTATGTGCATATTAAAGTCACCCATTATAACTGCTGCACATTTATTGCATGCACCCCTAATTTCCTGTTTGATGCCCTCCCCAACATCACTACTACTGTTTGGAGGTCTGTACACAACTCCCACTAACGTTTTTTGCCCTTTGGTGTTCTGCAGCTCTACCCATATAGATTCCACATCATCCAAGCTAATGTCCTTCCGAACTATTGCATTAATCTCCTCCTTAACCAGCAATGCTACCCCACCTCCTTTTCCTTTTATTCTATCTTTCCTGAATGTTGAATACCCCTGGATGTTGAGTTCCCAGCTCTGATCATCCTGGAGCCACGTCTCCATAATCCCAATCACATCATATTTGTTAACATCTATTTGCACAGTTAATTCATCCACCTTATTGCGGGTACTCCTTGCATTAAGACACAAAGCCTTCAGGTTTGTTTTTTTAACACCCTTTGTCCTTTTAGAATTTTGCTGTACAATGGTCCTTTTTGTTCTTTGCCTTGGGTTTCTCTGCCCTCCACTTTTCCTCATCTCCTTTCTGTCTTTTGCTTTTGCCTCCTTTTTGTTTCCCTCTGTCTCCCTGCATTGGTTCCCATCCCCCTGCCATATTAGTTTAACTCCTCCCCAACAGCACTAGCAAACACTCCCCCTAGGACATTGGTTCCGGTCCTGCCCAGGTGCAGACCGTCCGGTTTGTACTGGTCCCACCTCCCCCAGAACCGGTTCCAATGCCCCAGGAATTTGAATCCCTCCCTGCTGCACCACTGCTCAAGCCACGTATTTATCTGCGCTATCCTGCGATTCCTACTCTGACTAGCACGTGGCACTGGTAGCAATCCCGAGATTACTACTTTTGAGGTCCTACTTTTTACTTTTTATGATGGGTTCTGCTTCATGGTCAACCGTGGTGCCGGTTGCAACTGGTGTGTTTGTTGGGGGTCCAAGGTGGGTTGCTCAGGGTAGTCCGTGAATCTGAGTTTGATTTGGTCCAAGTGTTTCCGGTGAATGAGTCCATTTGAAAGTTTGACCCTAAGCACCCTACTCCCCTCTTTGGCCACGACAGTGCCGGGAAGCCACTTGGGACCTTGTCCATAATTTAATACAAATACAGGATCATTGTCTTCAACCTCGTGTGACACATTTGTGCTATCATGGTATGCACTTTGTTGAAGCTGCCTGCTCTCTACCTGTTCATGTAGATCAGGGTGAACTAATGAGAGCCTTGTCTTAAGTGATCTTTTCATGAGCAGTTCAGCAGGTGCGATCCCAGTGAGTGAGTGGGGTCTCGTGCGGTAGCTAAGCAGGACTCGGGATAGGCAAGTCTGCAGTGAGCCTTCAGTTACCCTCTTCAAGCCTTGCTTGATGGTTTGCACTGCTTTCTGTGCCTGACCATTGGATGCTGGTTTAAACGGGGCAGATGTGACATGTTTGATCCTGTTACGGGTCATGAATTCTTTGAACTCAGCACTGGTAAAACATGGTCCGTTGTCGCTCACCAGGACATCGGGTAAGCCATGTGTGGCAAACATGGCCCACAGGCTTTCATTGGTGGCAGCGGACGTGCTGGCCGACATTATCTCACATTCAATCCACTTGGAGTACGCGTCTACAACCACAAGGAACATTTTACCCAAGAACGGGTCTGCATAGTCGACGTGTACCCTGGACCACAGTTTGGATGGACACGACCATAAACTTAGCGGCTCCTCCCTGGGTACATTGCTTAACTGCGAGCATGTATTACATCTGTGAACGCAGGACTCTAAGTCCGCATCGATGCCGGGCCACCACACATGGTATCTGGCTATCGCTTTCATAATTACAATGCCTGGGTGGGTACTGTGGAGGTCATTGATGAAGTTGTCTCTTCCCTTCTTGGGGACCACTACTCGATTGCCCCACAGAAGGCAGTCTGCCTGTATAGACATTTCATCTTTGCGCCGCTGGAACGGCTTTATCTCTTCCTGCGTTTCCACTGGGACACTGGACCAGCTCCCATGAAGCACACAACTTTTGACTAGAGATAATAAGGGGTCCTGGCTTGTCCAGGTTTTGATCTGCCGGGCAGTAACGGGTGATTTCTCACTCTCAAATGCTTCCATAACCATGGCTAGATCTGCGGACTGCACCATTTCCACCCCCGTGATGGGCAATGGCAGCCTACTGAGAGCATCGGCGCAGTTTTCTGTGCTTGGCCTGTGGTGGATGGCGTAGTTGTATGCGGAGAACATGAGCGCCCATCTCTGGATGCGGGCCGATGCGCTGGTATTTATCCCTTTGCTCTTAGAAAACAGGGATATAAGTGGCTTATGGTCAGTTTCCAATTCAAATTTTAGCCCAAACAGGTATTGATGCATTTTCTTTACCACATAGACACATGCTAACGCTTCTTTTTCAATCATGCTGTCGGCTCTCTCGGCTTTAGACAGACTCCTGGATGCATATGCAACCGGTTGAAGTTTCTTGAAATCATTGGCTTGTTGCAATACACACCCGACGCCATATGACGATGCTTCACATGTTAGTACCAAACGCTTACATGGATCATACAACAGAAGCAATTTGTTTGAGCATAACAATTTTCTCGCTTTTACAAAGGCATTTTCTTGGCGTTTGCCCAAAATCCATTCGCCCCCTTTTCGTAGTAAGACATGCAGTGGTTCTAGCAGGGTGCTAAGACCCGGTAAGTAGTTACCAAAGTAGTTCAAGAGTCCCAGGAACTACCGCAGCCCCATCACGTTCTGTGACCTTGGTGCATTCTCGATTGCCTCCGTCTTCGCATTGGTGGGCTTGATGCTGTCCGCTGCAATCCTCCTTCCCAAGAACTCCACTTCAGGCGCCAGGAAAACACATTTCGAACATTTTAACCTGAGCCCCATGTGGTTGAGCAGAATAAGAACCTCCTCCAGGTTCTGCAGATGCTCGACTGTGTTCCGACCTGTGACCAAGATCTCGTCCTGGAAGACCACGGTGTGCGGGACCGACTTCAGTAAACTTTCCATGTTTCTCTGGAATATCGCCGCCGCTGATCGGATCCCAAACGGGCATCTGTTATAAACAAAAAGACCTTTGTGCGTGTTGATGTAGGTGAGGGCCTTGGATGATTCCTCCAGTTCCTGCGTCATGTAGGCTGAAGTCAGATCCAGCTTCGTGAATGTCTTTCCTCCCGCCAGCATTGCATAGAGGTCGTTGGCTTTTGGTAGTGGGTATTGATCCTGCAGGGAGAACCGATTGATAGTTACTTTGTAATCGCCACAGATTCTGACGGTGCCATCTCCCTTGAGGACTGGGACAATAGGACTGGCCCACTCAATGAACTCGATCGGTGAAATGAGGCCCTCGCGTTGCAGCCGGTCTAGCTCGATCTCTGCCCTTTCTCTCATCATGTACGGTACTGCTCTCGCCTTGTGATGAATGGGTCCCGCCCCCAGAATTAGGTGGATCTGCAATTTTGCTCCTTGGAATTTCTCGATGCCTGGTTCGAAGAGCAAAGGAAATTTGTTTAAGACCTGTGCACACGAAGTTTCGTCAGCAGGCAAAAGCGCTCGGATGTCATCCTAGTTCCAGCATAGCTTTCCCAGCCAGCTCCTGCCGAGCAGCGTGGGACTATCGCCCGGTACCACCCAGAGTGGTAGCTTGTGCACCGCTCCATCGTAGGAGACCTTTACGGTAGCACTGCCGGTTACAGGAATCAGTTCTTTCGTGTAATTTCTTAGTTTTGTGCGAATTGGAGTTAAGACTGGCCTTGAGGCCTTGTTGCACCACAACCTTTCAAAAGTCTTTTTGCCCATGATGTACTGGCTTGCACCCGTGTCCAGCTCCATTAACACCCGGAGTCCATTTAGTTCAACATTCAGCATTATCGGGGGACAATTCCTGGTGAATGTGTGCACCCCATGTACCTCTGCCTCCTCTATCAGAGGTTCTGTTTTGTCATGATCCTCCGTGGATCTGTCCTCCTCTGCAACGTGGTGGTTTGCAGATTTAACTGGCTTTGCAGCTCACCTGTTCCTTTGAATCGGCATGTATCCTTTGAATCGGCATAAATGGAAACGATGATCACCCCCGCAGCGCCAACAAGATGTTAATGGCCTTGCATTCATCACCCTTGATGGTGGACTCTGAGACAGCTGCGGACGTGTAGCTGCAGGTATGTGTGACCTGCCCTGTCCATTACGATTCAAAAACAACATCACTTAGTTCACAGTACTTGTAGCAGCACTTGCGTGCTGAGAGATTTGCTTAGTATTGTCACTGGTGTCAATGAACACCTGGGATATCACTATGGCCTTACTCAAGGTTGGGGTCTCTACAATCAAAAGTTTTCGAAGTATGGTTTCGTGGCCAATGCCAAGTAAGAAAAAGTATCTGAGCATGTGCTCCAAATGTCCTTCAAATTCGCAATGTCCTGCAAGGCGTCTTAGCTCGGCGACATAATTCGCCACTTCCTGGCCTTCAGACCTTTTGTAGGTGTAGAACCGGTACCTCGCCATCAGAACGCTTTCCTTCGGGTTCAAATGTTCATGGACCAGTTTGCACAAATTGTCATACGATTTCTCCATGGGTTTCGCTGGAGTGAGCAGATTCTTCATGAGGCCATACGTTGGTGCCCCACAGATGGTGAGGAGGATCGCTCTACATTTGGCAGCGCTCTCTTCCCCATCTAGCTCGTTGGCCACGAAGTATTGGTCAAGTCGCTCCACAAAAGTTTCCCAATCATCTTCCTCCAAGAATTTCTCCAGAATGCCCAATGTTCTCTGCATCTTTGGGTTCGCTATCTGTGTCTCGTCGCCATTTGTAGTGTATGGAGAAAGAGTCAGACTGAACACTGTGAGCTCAAAGTAAGGTATGACTTTAGTCTTTTATTGCAGGTCTCCAGAGTGCCTCTCCAACCTGTGAAGCACTCTTAAATACCTGTGCTCCCAAGGGATTATGAGATCCCTTGTGACTCTGGGGAATGAGGCCTCTGGTGGCTGTACAGAGTATATACAAGTCCAGATACATAACAGTATGTATGCAATAAAGGTACAAACTGAGTACTGTTTAACGAAGCAATGTACAACCTTGCTTCTGCTTTATTATGGCCCAAAGTTTCTGACTCACAAAATAGCTGGCCTTTTATACCAGAACAGCACCATGTGCGTGCTGCTCAGTGGCCTCCAACAATGACACCATCTGGTGGCTACAAGCAGCATGTATATACATGACAATACTCTCCTCTGATATCTTACCACAGTCTTTCACAGGTTGAGACGGTCCGGTGCTTTACGTTCCCGGGTTGACCATTTCAGTTGGATTCCGGCCTTGGGTGAATGTGCGGAGTCTGTTGTGGCTGGTGGCTGGATAGCTGAGTTGTTGGGGGTGGCAGTGGTCATGTCAGGAATTGCAAGTCCATTTTTATTGAACAAGTCCGTGATGGAAATTCCGGATTCACTGATGACCCTTGAGTCCACTGAAGGCTGCTGGTAGGTTGGTTGGTCTTCGACGGTTTCTTCGTCCGACTGCTCTGACTCATCTGTGTGCCTCAGCTTTGTTTGATCCATGTGTTTCCTGCAAGTTTGCCCATTCTTGAGCTTAATAACAAATACTCTGTTGCCCTCCTTGGCCATGGCCATACCAGCTATCAATTTGGGACCCTGACCATAATTAAACACATATACAGGATCATTAACGGAAACCTCGCGTGACACAGTTGCGCGATCGTGGTACCCTTGTTGATTCTGTCTTCTATATTCAACATGATTACTTAAATCCGGGTGTACAAGAGATAACTTGGACCTAAGACCTCTTTTCATCATGAGTTCAGCAGGCGAGACCCCTGTGAGTGTGTGGGGTCTTGTCCTGTAACTCAGCAGTATGCAAGATAAGCGGGTCTGCAGTGACCCTTGGGTTACTCTCCCCATGCTTTGCTTGATAATTTGTACTGCACATTGAACTCAGGCTTGACCGGTGCTGACCTTACATGTTTAATGCCATTAAGTTTCACAAACTCCTGAAACTCCTGACTGGTGAAGCACGACCCATTGTTGCTCACCACTATGTCAGGCAGACCATGTGTCGTAAACATGACATTGAGATTCTCTATGGTTGCCGTGGACGTGCTGGATGACATGATTATGCATTATATCCACTTCCACCACCACTAAAAACATCTTGCCCAGGAAGGCACCTGTTAAATCTAATGGATCCTGGACCAAGGTTTGGACGGCCATGACCATAGACTCATCGGTGATTCCACTGGTGCTTTGCGGAGCTGCATGCAGGTGTTGCACTGATGCATGCATGCTTCCAGCTCAGAATCAATTCCTGGCCACCATACGTAGGACCTGGCGATGGCCTTTATCATCACTATACCAGGATGTGTGCTGTGTAACTCACGCAGAAACTTCTCTCTCCCTTTCTTCGACATTACAACTCGATTGCCCCACAATATGCAATCTGCTTGAATAGACAGTTCGTCTTTGCGACGAATGTACGGTTTAGCCTCCTCTCACATTTACTTAGGTATGGCAGATCAATCCCCTTTGAGGATGCAACACTTTTCCACCAATAATATCGGGTCCTGGCTGGTCCAGGTCTTAACTTGTTGAGACGTGACAGGGGTACCTTCATTCTCAAAAGCGTCCATGATTAACATTAAATCTGCCGGTTGTGATGTTTCCACCTCTGGTGTGGGCAACGGCAACTGGTTCAAAGCATCGGCACAATTCTCTGTGCCAGGTCTGTGGCAAATGACATAATCATAGGCAGATAATGTCAGCACCTACCTTTGGATGCGGGTTGAAGCGTTGGTATTAATACCTTTGCTCTCGGAAAACAATGAAATGAGCGGCTTGTGATCGGTCTCTAATTCAAACCTCAGACCGAACAGGTATTGATGCATCTTTTTAACACCGTACACACATACTAAAGCTTCCTTTTCTAACATACTGTAAGCTCTTTCTGCTTGGGACAAACTTTTGGATGCATACGCGACAAGTTGAAATTTCCCCGACTCATTGGCTTGTTGTAACACGCAACCAATTTCATATGACGATGCATCACAGGCCAAAACTAAACAATTACATGGGTCATAATGTAACAGCAGCTTTTTCGAGCAAAGCAGATTGGTGGCTTTCTCAAAAGCTCTGTCTTGCAATGCGCCCCACACACTATTGTTGCCTTTTCTCAATAGCATGTGCAGTGATTTAAGTAAGGTGCTCAATTTAGGTAGAAAGTTACCAAAGTAGTTGAGTAGACCCAGGAACGAACACAGCTCCATCACGTTCTGCGACTTGGGTGCATTCTTGATGGCTTTGGTTTTCACGTCAGTAGGTCTGATGCCATCAGCGGTGATTTTCCTCCCAAGGAATTCGACCTCTGGTGTCATGAAGACACACGTCGAGCATTTCAGTCTGAGTCCCACTCTGTCCAAATGCAGTAGAACCTCTTCCAGGTTGTTCAGATGTTCCTTTGGAGTCATGACCGGTGATCAGGATGTCATCTTCGAACACGACGGTTCTGGGAACAGACTTCAGTAGACTTTCCATATTCCTCTGGAATATTGCTGCAGCCGAGCGAATTCCAAATAGGCATCTGTGGTAAATAAACAGTCCTTTGTGCATGTTAATGCACGTAAGTCTCTTTGACATCTCGACCAACTCCTGTGTCATATAGGCTGACGTCAAGTCCAGTTTTGTGAACGACTTCCCTCCGCTAGCGTTGAAAACAGGTCATCAGCCTTCGGTAACGGGTACTGATCTTGTTTGCAAACCCTGTTGATTGTAGCCTTGTAGTCTACACAGATTCTGACTGTGCCATCACTTTTTAGCACAAGAAAAATCGGGCTGGCCCATTCATTAATGTTGACTGGTGATATGATCCCTTCACGCTGGAATCTGTCCAGTTCAATTTCGACCTTCTCCCTCATCATATAGGCACTGCCCGGGCTTTATGATGGACTGGTCTTGCATCTGAGTCCACGTGGATCTGCACCTTGGCTCCTGTGAAGTTGCCGATACCCGGTTCGAACAGCAAGGGGAACTGGCTCAATACTTGGGCACATGTATCTTCCTCTGACCACAACGCCTTTATGTCATTCCAGTCGCATCTGATTTTCTCCAACCAGTTCCTGCCGAGTAGTATTGGGCCATTGCCTGGAACAATCCACAGCAATAACTTGTGAACTGCACCGTTATACGACACATTAATTTGTGCACTGCCAATCACCTTTATCAGTTCTTTGGTGTACATGCGTAGTTTGGCGTTAACAGGGCTCAGCCTGGGCCTCACAGTCTTAGTATCCCACAGCTTATTAAATATCCTCTCATTCATGATTGATTGACTCGCCCCCGTGTCCAGTTCCATCGATACCGGTATCCCGTTAAACTTCATATTAATCAAAATTGGTTTACTCTTGGTTATGAAAGAACACAGTCCATACACTTCCTCCTCTGGCATCTCAGATTGCGTATCCGGATCCACGCTAGTCTGACTCTCATCCTCCATGTGGTGTATCGCAGCTCGCTTGCTCATCTGCGGACACTTGCGCTGGAGATGCCCCACTCTCAGACAGCTTTTACAAATATCTTGCTTAAATCGGCACTGCTGGTGCCGATGATTTCCCCAACAATACCAACACGGAGAAGTCGGATACATTCCCGCTGGCAGACTTTGGGCAGCCACAGGTTTCATGAACGGAGCTGGATAGGCCCTGCCATGTGCTGCTCTGCCGAACGGCGAATCAATCGCATTTACAGTACTTGCTGAGGTTCGGTTCTTCACCAATATTTGCTTTAAACTCCTGTCCATCGTCATACATGATTGAGCCCTTTTTAAATCCAATTCCTCCACCACCAGAAGTTTGCGCAGGGTCACCTCGTGGTTGATACCGATAAAAAGAAGTCCCGCAACACGTCTGCCAACACCGTCCCGAACTTGCACGGCACCGCTAGACGTCTCAGGTCGGCAATGAATTCTGCCGCGTTCTGGCCCTCCGATCAAAAGTTTGTATAAAACCTGTATCCCGAAATGATGATGCCGTCATCTGGCTTGAGGTGCTCCCGTACCAATGTACACAACTCCTCATACATTTTTTCTGTTGGATCACTAGGCATGAGTAGATTCTTTATCAGACCGTAGATCTTTGAACCGCGCACAGTGAGGAACACGGCCCGGCGCCGATCTGCATCCTCGACACCCTTCATTTTGTTGGCCATGAAGTACTGGTTCAAACAGCTCACAAAGTCTGCCCAATCTTCTCCCTCCACGAATTGCTCTAAAAATCCAATCGTGCTCATTTTTCCAACAAAGTTTCTTGTATTCTCGTCGCCAAATGTTATGTATGCAATAAAGGTACAAACTGAGTACCTGAGTTTAACTAAGTAAGGTACAACCTTGGCTCTGCTTTATTACGGCCCAAAGTGTCTGACTCACAAAATGGCTGGCCTTTTATACCAGAGCAGCACCATGTGCGTGCTGCTCAGTGGCCTCCAACAATGACACCATCTGGTGGCTACAAACAGCATGTACATACATGACAGTAACCTCAGTTCCTCTTCCTCCACCTCCTCATGCACTTCCTTCTTCTCCTCCTCCTCCACTTGTTCCCCCTTCTAGCAGCTTGTCCTGCTCTGCGTAGCTTCTCTTCATTCTCTCAGCCACGTACAATTCCCAGAGGAAGCCCTACTAAGTCACCGATGTCTGGAAGAAACTTCTTTCAGAACAACATTTTATATGTCAAAAAAGTACTACAAGACCAGTCAAACCACTCCCTGTAAAGTATTATTTTAGCCAAGTATAGGAAGCCTCCAAAAGCATGTATAATTGCAACAGAGCCAGAAGAAATAATCCAACAATTAGCCTGTAAGAACTTCATGATCCCTTCAAATGGTGGTGGGTCCTTCATTCCATTTAACATTGTTTTCAGCTGTGCGAGGTTAAGACAGGGCATTGGCTAGAGTGGGGAGTTGTAAGATAGCAGCAGTGGCTTCAAATCAGCATTGCACTCTCTTTCGCATCATCATCTTGCTGTTCTGCATGCTGCCGGCAGTTGTTAGGTGCACGCATAAAAACACCTTTACCAAAAAGGCACCCTGCGCACTTCCTATCTTATGTGGCCACATAGCACCTAAAATACAGACACCAAAGGGCATAATTTATCCCCCATGTACTCTAGTTACCTACTTACCAACCACTGGAAATAGTTCTTTACTGTTGAACACTTTTATCAGATCTCCTGTGAACCTTTTCCATTCTAATGAAAATAACTCCAAGGGTGAATCTTCACATCCAGGACAATTTAGGGGAAGCACACTGGAAGTGCATTCAGCCAGGACCAAGAGCTCAGCACCTAATCTTTCCATTGGGTAATATATAAGACTGCCTTCATTGAATTGGTGCATATGTCGCGAGGCTGTAAAGCTGGAGAGAAGGAGTAAGTTATTATATAAATGGAGAAAGATTGCAAAGTGCTGCAGTACAGCGGGACCTGGGGGCACTTGTGCATGAAACACAAAAGGTCAGTATGCAGGCACAGCAAGTGATCAGGAAGGCCAATGGAATCTTGGCCTTTATTGCAAAAAGGATAGAGTATAAAAGTAGGGAAGTCTTGCTACAGTTATACAGGGTATTGGTGAGGCCACACCTAGAATACTGCGTGCAGTTTTGGTTTCCATATTTATGAAAGGATATACTTGCTTTGGAGGCAGTTGAGAGAAGGTTCACTAGGTTGATTCCGGAGATGAGGGGGTTGACTTATGGGGAAAGGTTGAGTAAGTTGGGCCTCTACTCATTGGAATTCAGAAAAATGAGAGATGATCTTATCAAAACGTACAAGATTATAGGCGGTGAAGAAGGCAAATGGTATGTTGGCCTTCATAGCTAGGGAATTTGAGTATAGGAGCAGTTGTACAGGGCCTTAGTGAGGCCTCACCTGGAATAATGTGTTCAGTTTTGGTCTCCTAATCTGAGGAAGGATGTTCTTGCTATTGAGGGAGTGCAGCGAAGGTTCACCAGACTGATTCCAGGGATGGCTGGACTTTCATATGAGGAGAGGTTGGATCAACTGGGCCTTTATTCACTGGAGTTTAGAAGAATGAGAGGGGATCTCGTAGAAACGTATAAGATTCTGACGGGACTGGACAGGTTAGATGCGGGAAGAATGTTCCCGATGTTGGGCAAGTCCAGAACCAGGGGACATAGTCTAAGGATAAGAGGTAGGCCATTTAGGACTGAGATGAGGAAAAACTTCTTCACTCAAAGAGTTGTTAACCTGTGGAATTCCCTGTCGCAGAGAGTTGTTGATGCCAGTTCATTGGATATATTCAAGAGAGAGTTAGATATGGCCCTTACGGCTAAAGGGATCAAGGGGTATGGAGAGAAAGCAGGAAAGGGGTACTGAGGGAATGATCAGCCATGATCTTATTGAATGGCGGTGCAGGCTCGAAGGGCCGAATGGCCTACTCCTGCACCTATTTTCTATGTTTCTATGTTTCTATTATGAGGGGGCTTGACAAGGTGGATGCAGAGAGAATGTTTCCACTGATAGGGGAGGCTAGAACTAGAGGGCATAATCTTAGAATAAGGGGATGCCCACTTAAAGCTGAGGTGAGGAGAAATTTCTTCTCTCAGAGTGTTGTGAATCTAGAATTCGCTGCCTCAGGGAGCTGTGGAAGCTGGGACATTGAATAAATTTAAGACAGAGATAGACAGTTTCTTAACCGATAAGGGATTAAGGGGTTATGGGGAGCGGGCGGGGAAGTGGACCTGAGTCCATGATCAGATCAACCATGATCGTATTAAATGGTGGATCAGGCTCGAGGGGCCGTATGGCCTACTCCCGCTCCTATTTCTTATGTTCTTATGTTAAGAGGTCTGGCTGCTCGCACAGCTCTCAGAAAATACTGATGGAGGTATTCAAAGATATAGTGCAGTCATTAAAAACAAATCAATCTGGAGAATTTATAAGCTAGGCTTTAACCTAGCTTTGAGATTTTTGATCATTTGTTTTCTTCCCAGAAAGGATTGTGTGATTCAATTCTGTTTATAGGTTGTGTTTTAAAACTAAATGAATTTGTGCAAGTTTAAAAAGAAACATAAAAACATAGAAAATAGGTGCACGAGTAGGCCATTTGGCCCTTCGAGTCTGCACCACCATTCAATAAGATCGTGGCTGATCATTCCCTCAGTACCCCTTTCCTGCTTTCTCTCCATACCCCTTGATCCCCTTAGTCGTAAGGGCCATATCTAACTCCCTCTTGAATATATCCAATGAACTGGCATCAACAACTCTCTGCGACAGGGAATTCCACAGGTTAACAACTCTCTGATGAAGAAGTTTCTCCTCATCTCAGTCCTAAATGGCCTACCCCTTATCCTAAGACTGTGTCCCCTGGTTCTGGACTTCCCCAACATCGGGAACACTCTACCCGCATCTAACCTGTCCCGTCCCGTCAGAATCTTGTATGTTTCTATGAGAACCACTCTCATTCTCCTAAACTCCAATGTAAAAAGACCCAGTTGATCCAGTCTCCCCTCATATGTCAGTCCAGCCATCCCGGGAATCAGTCTGGTGAACCTTCGCTGCACTCCCTCAATAGCAAGAACGTCCTTCCTCAGATTAGGAGGAATGCTGAACCTGTACCTGCTGTACCTGTATGCCAACTTTCAATGACTGATGAACCATGACACCCAGGTCTCGTTGCACCTCCCCTTTTCCTAATCTGCCACCATTTGCGTTTTTGCCCCCAAAGTGGATAACCTCACATTTATCTCTATTATACTGCATCTGCCATGCATTTGCCCACTCACCTAACCAGTCCAAGTCACCCTGCAGCCTCTTAGCGTCCCCCTCACAGCTCACACCGCCACCCAGTTTAGTGTCATCTGCAAACTTGGAGATATTACACTCAATTTCTTCATCTAAATCATTGATGTATATTGTAAATAGCTGGGGTCCCAGGACTGAGCCCTGCGGCACTCCACTAGTCACTGCCTGCCATTCTGAAAAGGACCCGTTTATCCCGACTCTCTGCTTCCTGTCTGCCAACCAGTTCTCTATCCACATCAGTATATTACCCCAAATACCATGTGTTTTGATTTTGCACACCAACTTCTTGTGTGGGACCTTGTCAAAAGCCTATTGAAAGTCCAAATACACCACATCCACTGGTTCTCCCTTGTCCACGCTACTAGTTGCATCCTCAAAAAATTCCAGAAGACTTGTCAAGCATGATTTCTCTTTCATAAATCCATGCTGACTTGGACCTATCCTGTCACTGCTTTCCAAATGCGCTGCTATTTCATCCTTAATAATTGATTCCAACATTTTCCCCACCACTGATGTCATAAAAGCCCATAAGCTACAGGCATTGTATGTGTGTTGAAGCCAGACCAGCTGGTTTTTGGGATTCAGAATTGATACAATGAACGTCAATTCTCTCATCCCAGGCGTTAGCCAGGATGGCTCCCATTCACCCCGAAAATAAAAGATGTACTCTTTCAACTCCATGGGTTGAGGAGCTATAGCTGCTTTTATTGAGAGGCCTACTGGCAAATCACTGTGGGGAGATCGTGAGTAATTCAGCCCTTACCCTGGCTGAGAACTCACAAAGGGACAAAAGGACATAGGGGCAGTCAGGTTTTTGAAAACAGCCAGACGTGGAAGCTAAAAGTGCAACAGGTCAGTTTTTGCAGTTTGATGTAATCTGAAACAAAGGTAATACCATAAACAAGTAAGTTAGCCCACAAAAGTGATAGGGTTCATAATCAATACTTACCCTATATATTTGAGGGGAGAAGTGAGATTAAAGTAAGTGGAATCTACTTTAATCATTACTCTGTACATTCATGTGCTGTGTGTGAAATAAAGAAGCCTAACAATTCATATCTGGCTACGTCTCATGAAGTGTTTCTTAGTCTGCCCTCGAAAAGATTGGAGAAGTGCATGTCAGGGATGTACTAAGGCATGATATACATTTCAGATCACAAGGGGTTCCTATCGTTGTACCCCTGGTTTATGCTATCATATGATTAGATATTGGGCAGTATAGACATACCTTAAATGTGAGATGCTCAAATCACTCACAGGAGTGACCAACACTGCTGTACCCAATAAAGTATCTAAGGTAAAACTTAAACTTCTAACGGCTGGTATTTATAGCTGTGTTGAGTACATCGTCATCTGAGTTGAAGTTGTTAGTTGCAGTGATAAAATAGATGTTTCACGTGCAGGAGGAAAAATAAAGGAGCTGATACAGGAGGAGCCCCAGGACAGAAGGTACTGTGGAAATCAAGGTTTTAGTGCCAATCTGGAAGGAAGGAAGGAAGAAAGATAGTGCAGCTGTGGCTGTAGTTTTCAGACAGCTAGAATTCCCTGTTTTCTGCCTAAGGTTTGACAATACTAGCCTGTCCCTTACAATCGACAGCACCCAAATGACAGTTCTGGGAGCAGTAGCACCAGGTTTTTATGAAGCAATATGCCTTGATTTTCACCCAGCACCACAAGAGGAAATCTGTGTGCAGCACCATCTGACATTCATTTGCATGTAATTTGCATTGTTGCGCCCTCTTCAGACACAAGCAGGTACATCCACCAAAAAAGTTTTCGAGGAACTTTAGATGCAGTACTATTCAGGTATAGAGATTAGCGCTGCAACCATTTCTCAAGTGCTATGTGGATGTTCAATGCAGGAAAATAGACCCTTCAGTTTCTCTAAACTCTCCTCAGGGTAGGGAAGGAAAAGAAGGAGGAGGGTTGGTAGTATTGATCAAAGATACTGTTACAGTGCTAGAAAGGGATAATGTACTTCTGGGTTCAAAGACAGAAACTGGTTAGAATTAAGGAACAATAGTAGAACTATTATGCTGCTGGGTGTATACTATAAGTCACCAAATAGTGGGAAGGAGCTAGAGGAGCAAATTTGCAGGTACCTTGCAGAAAGGTGCAAGAATTTTCGTGTAGTGTTAACTGGGGACTTCAATTACCCTAATATAGACTGGACAAATAGCAGTGTAAAGGACAAAGAGGGAGAAATTCCTGAAATGTTTACAAAATAACTTTCTTGATCGGTGTGTTTCTAGCCCAACAAGGAAGGAAGCAGTGCTGGATTTAGTTCTGGAGAGTGAAGTGGGGCAAGTTTCAGTAGGGGAGCATTTGGGAAACAGTGATCAGAATATTTAGAATTTGGAGTAGCTATGGAAAAGGACGAGGAAAAATTAAATGTGAAAATACTCAACTGGAAGAGGGAAAATTTCAGTGAGTTGAAAAGGGATCTGTCCCAGGTGGGTTGGAATCAGATTTGGCAGGTAAAACAGTAAATGGACAATGGGAAGCCTTCAAAGAGGAATTAGTTTGGGTACAGACTAGACACATTCCCATGAAAGGGAAAGAAAGGGCATCCAAAGCTAGAGTACCCTAGATGCATAAATATATTAGGCCCAAGTTTCGGGCCGCGCCTAGAATGGCGCAGCCCTGACCTGGACGCCCATTTTTTGCGCCACAAAGTGCGCCTAAAAAAAACTTACAGATTCTCCGGCTCCCTGCTGGTCCTCTGGCCCTCGGCGCGGTGCAGCACCAGCTGTGGGGGGCGGAGCTAGGTCCCTGCGCTGAAAACAGTGCCGGGACCTCTGCACATGCACGCTACAGTGGGCACGCATGTGCAGTAGCACCAGGCACCCAAAACTGTGTGGGAGGGGCCCGAAGCACGCAGCCCCTAGCCCTGGCCGAATGGCCTCCCTGTGGCTGCATGCATAAGGCTCCTCCCACGCCCAGCTCCTGCTTCCTCCCGACCCGACTCGACTCCCGCTTCCCTCCCCCTCCGCCCCCGGACCCGACTGGACCCGACTCCACCAGACTGGACCCGACCCGTGCTCCGGCCCCCCCCCACCACACCCGGACCCGACCCGACCCAACCTGACCTCCCTCCCCCTGCCCCCGACACGAACCGACCCGAACCGACCTCCCTCCTCCCCCCCCCCCCGACCCGACCCGTGCTCCCGACCGCGCCCCCCCCGGACCGGCCCCGACCCGATCCGACCCGCGCTTCCCCCGACCCGACCCGCGCTCCCGACCCCGGACCCGACCCGACCCAACGCCACCTACCTGTAAATCTGGTGCTGGGGACGGGCCCTGCCCGAAGTCTTGGGCCCGGCCCGTTTAGCCTCCCCCCCCTTCTCCTCTCCCCCCACTTTCCCCTTCTCCTCCTCCCCCCTTCCCCTTCTCCTCCTCCCCTTCCCCTTCTCCTCCTCCCCCCACTTCCCCTTCTCCCCCCCTTCTCCCCCTCCCCCATCCCTCCCTCCCTCCCCTCCCCCTGCCCCCCCCTCTCTCCCTCTACTACCCCTCCCCTCACTGTCAGAAACATCGACACTGACAGACAGAGAGTGAGAGACACGCACAGACAGACAGACAGAGAGATAGAGACACTGACAGAGACACACTGGGGTGGGGTTGGGCGGGGGGGGGGGGGCATCCCAGCACGCTGTTGGAGGGCTCCGGGTGCTGCAGTCGGTAAGTAGAAAATGTTTTATTTATTGATTTAAAAAAAAAATTATTTCTTATTAATTTTTTTTGATTGATTTATTGGTTGATTTATTGATGTTTTTATCATTTATTATTGATGGTGGCTCTTTATTTGTAAAACTGAAGTGTTTAATGTTTGTAAACTTTCCTTTAAACCCCCCCCCCATTCCCTACGCCTGATTTTTAACCTACGCCTGATTTTTTAAAGTGTCGACAAGGTTTTTTCGAGCGTACAAAAACCTTCACTTACTCCATTCTAAGTTAGTTTGCAGTAAGTTTTCACTGCCGAAACTTTGAAAACAGACGTAAATGGCCGAACACGCCCCCTTTTGAAAAAAAAATTCTGTTCCAAAGTGAAACTGTTCTAACTGACTAGAACTGGAGCAAACTAAATGCTGAGAATTTGAATTTCTAAGATACTCCGTTCTACACCAGTTGCTCCAAAAAATCAGGAGCAACTGAGGCCGAAACTTGGGCCCATAGAGATTAAAATAAACCAGACAAAGTAGGCTTATGATAAAGATCACATTCATAATTCAGTAGAGAGCCAAGCTGCATACAAAAAGTACAGAGGAGAACTGAAAAAGGAAATAAGAGGTGCAAATTGAGTTTATGAGAATAGATAAATGGGTAACATAAAAGGGAACCCAAAAGTTTACTGTCAACATATAAATAGTAAAAGGGTAGTCAAAGGAAGGATAGAGCTGATTAGGGACCAAAAAGGAGATCTTCTTGTGAAAGCAGAAGGCATGGCTGAAGTGTTAAATGAGTACTTTGAATTTGTCTTCACTAAAGTAGAGGATGCTGGCAATGTCACAGTAAAGGAGGAGGTAGCAGAGAAATTGGACAGGATAAAAATAGATAAAGAGGAGGTCTTAAAAGGTTTTCAGTCCTCAAAGTAAAGTCAGCCTGTCTATGTGGGCTGTATCCTAGATTACTGAGGGAAGTAAGGGTGTAAATTGTAGAGGCTCTGGCCACAATCTTTCAATTCTATTTAGATATGGGTGTGGTGCCAAAGGATTGGAGGATTGCAAATGGTGCACCCCTGTTCAAAAAAAGGGGAGAGAGATAAACCCAGCAACTATAGGCCAGTCAGCCTAACGTCAGTGGTGGAGAAACTTTTAGAGACAATAATCCAGGACAAAATTAATTGGCATTGGAAAAATATGGGTTAATAAATGATAGCCACCATGGATTTGATAAAAGATAATTGTGTTTGACTAACTTGATTGAGTTCTTTGATGAAGTAATGGAGAGGGTTGATGAGAACAGTGCTGCTAATGTTGTGCATATGGACTTTCTAAAGGCATTTGATAAAGTAGCATATAATAGATTTGTTAGCAAAATTGAAACCTATGGGATTAAAGGGGAAGTAACTGTGTGGATATGAACTTGGCTAAGGGACAGAAAGCAGAGAGTAGTGGTGAATGGTTGTTTTTCAGACTGGAGGGAAGTGTGGAGTGGTGTCCCATGGGTCCGTATTGGGACCACTGCTCTTTTTAGTATATATCAATAACCAAGACTTGGATATACAGGGCATAATTTCCAGATTTCCAGACAACACAAAACTCAGAAAAGTAGTAAACATTGAGGAGAATAGTAACAGACCTCAGAAGGACATACACAGACTAATCAAATGGGAATACACATATAGATGAAAATTAACGCAGAGAAGTGTGAAGTGATTCATTTTGGTAGGAATAATGAGGAGAGGCAATATAAACTAAATGGTACAATTTTAAAGGTGTTGCAGGAAAAGAGAGATCTGGGGCGTTACGTACACAAGTCTTTGAAGGTGACATGACAAGTTGGAAAGGTTTTTAAAAAGACATGAGGGATCCTTGGCTTTATAAATAGAGGCAGAGTACAAAAGCAAGAAAGTTATGCTAATCCTTTATAAAACACTGGCCTCAGCTGAAGTATTGTGGCTAATTCTGGGCATCACACTTTAGGAATAATGTCAAGACCTTGGAGAGGGTGCAGTGGAGATTTTCTCAAATAGTACCAGGAATTAAAGATTTCAGTTATGTGGAGAGACTAGAGAAACTGGGCTTTTTCTTCTGAGAGCAGAGAAGGTTCAGGGGAGATTTGATAGAGGTGTTCAAAATCTTGAAGGGTTTTGATGGAGTAAATAAGGAGAAACTGCTTTCAGTGGCAGAAGAGTCAATAGGCAGAGGTCACAGATTTAAGGTAATTGGCAAAAGAACCGGAGACGACATGAAGAAATAGTTTTTACACAGCGAGTTGTTAAGATCTGGAATGCACTGCCTGAAAGAATGGTGGAAACAGATTCAATAATAACTTTCAAAATGGAATTAGATAAATATTACACAGCATTTACAGCACAGAAACAGGCCATTTGGCCCAACAGGTTGAACCAATATGCAACTTAGACCTCTGCTTTTATGTCTAAGCCCCTTTAATCACATGGGTGTCAATTTTGCTTACAAGTCTATTATGTGCAACTTTATCAAATACCTTAGAAAGTCCATGTACACAACATCAAATACTTGAAGGGATAACATTTGCAGAGCTACGGGGAAAGAGTAGGGGAGTGGGAGCAATTGGACAGCTCTTTCAAAGTGCTGACACAGGTATGATGGGCCGAATGGCCTCCTTCTGCGCTGTATCATTCTAAATTACTCCGTGGCCTAGAAATTGGCCTCATTAGCGCGTCCCGTTATCGCCTCCAGAGGGCGATAATGGGGCGCTAACCACTTACCGACCAGGCATGGCGAGATGAACGACTCCTGCTAAATTTGTCGGGAGGTTTGCAGTAAGACGTTGTGCTCCGATCTCAGTCCCCTGGATATCGTGACATCATTGCCGTGCGCATCACCTCGGTAGCACCTCGGACCTGAACTTTGGTTCCGCCCCCTGCAGCTTCGCCGGGCGTTAACATAAGAACATAAGAAATAGGAGCAGGAGTAGGCCATACGGGCCCTCGAGTCTGCTCTGCCATTTAATACGATCATGGCTGATCCGATCATGGACTCAGGTCTACTTTCCTGCCCGCTCCCCATAACCCCTTATTCCCTTATCAGTTGATCATAGAATCATAGAATTTACAGCATAGAAGGAGGCCATTTTGGTTCATCATGTCCGTGCAGGCCGACAGTGAGCTATCCAGCCTAATCCCACTTTCCAGCTATTGGTCCATAACCCTGTAGGTTACGGCACTTTAAGTGCTCACCCCTTTTTAAAATGGGGTGAGTCTTTCTGCTTCTACCACCCTTTCAGGCAGTGAGTTCCAAACCCCCACCACTTTCTGAGTGAAGAAATTTCCCCTCATATCTCCTCCAAACCTCTCACCATTTACTTTAAATCTATGCCCCATGGCAGTTGACCCCTCTGACAAAGGAAACGGGTCCATCCTATCCATGCTAACCAGGCCCCTCATAATTTTATAGACCTGAATCAGGTCTCCCCTCAGCCTCCACTGTTCCAAAAGAAACATACCCAGCATCTTCAATTTTTCCTCATAGCCAAAATTCTCCAGTCCAGGCAACATTCTTATAAATCACCTCTGCTCCCCTTCCAGAGCAATCACATCTTTCCTGTAATGTGGTGACCAGAACTGCACACAGTACTCTAGCTGCAGCTTAACCAGTGTTTTATACAATTCAAGCATAACCTTCTTGTTCTTGTATTCCATGCCTCGACTAATAAAGGCAAGTATTCCATATGCCTTCTTAACCACCTTATGTACCTGCTACCTTCAGGGATTTGTAGACCTACACTTCAAGGTCCCTTTGTTCCTCTACACTTTTCAGTGTCTTACCATTTAATGTGTATTCCCTTGCCTTGTTGGACCTCCCCAAATGCATTACCACACACTTATCTGGACTGAATTCCATTTGCCACCGTTCTGCCCACCTGACCAGTACATTGATATATTCCTGCAATCCACAGCTTTCTACTTCATTATCAACCACACAGCCTACTTTAATCTCATCTGCAAACTTCTTAATCATACCTCCAATATTCAAGTCCAAGTCATTGATATATACCACAAAAAGCAAAGGACTGAGCACTGAGCTCTGTGGAACCCCTTCCAGTCACAAAAACACCCATCAACCCTTTGCTTCCTGCCTCTGAGCCAACTTTGGATCCAACTTGCCATTTTGCCCTGGATCCCATGGGCTTTTACTTTCATGATCAGTCTGCCATGTGGGACCTTATCAAAAGCTTTGCTAACACCCATATACACTACATCGACTCACTGCCATGTTTCCAGCTCACTTTGGCTAAATCCAATCTCAGCTTAGCAAAATTGGCTTTCCCCTAATTGGGAATTTTTAGTCCTGGTCTATCTTTGTCTTTCTCTATAACTAACCTAAGTCGAAGTGAATTATGATCACTAGCACCAAAGTGCTCTCCCACTGATACCCTTTCCACCTGCCCAGCTTCATTCCCGAAGACTAAGTCCAGAACAACCCCTCCCTTGTTGGGCTTGTGACATATTGGCTAAAAAAGTTCTCCGAAATGCATTTTAGGAATTCAACATCCTCTGTACCTTTCAAACTAATTTTAACCCGGTTAATATTAGGGTAGTTGAAAGCCCCTACTATTAGTGCCTATAGTTTTTGCACTTCTTAGAAATTTGCCTACATATTTGCTCTTCTATCTCCCTCTGACTGACTGGGGGTCTATAATACACTCCCAGCAGTGTGATCGCCCCTTTTTTGTTCTTCAATTCAATCTATATGGCCTCATTTGATGATCCTTCTAACATATCATCCCTCCCCACAGCTGTAATTGTTTCTTTAATCAATACTGCGACCCCCCCTCCTTTTTTACTCCCCTCTCTATCCTGCCTGAAAACCCTCTAACCAGGAATGTTGAGCTGCCATACCTGCCCTTCTTTCAGCCATGTCTCAGTAATAGCTATATCATACTCCCAAGTGTCTATCTGTGCTCTCAGCTCATCTGCATTATTTCCTATACTTCTTACATTGAGGTATATACCATTTAACACTGCCAAACTCCCATGTTGTCTATTTTCTAGCCCTTGTTTCCTCTGTCTTCCAAATTCACTTTCTACTTTTCTGCTTTCCAATTTCAGCTTTACTTCTCTCCCTTCTGAATCTCTTCTCAGGTTCCCATTCCCCTGCCAAGCTAGTTTAAATCCTCCCCAACAGTACTAGCAAACCCCTTCGTGAGGGTATTGGTCTTGACTCTTTTGAGGTGCAACCCGTCCGGCTTGTACAGGTCGCACCTCCCCCAGAAACAGTCCCAATGCCTCAGGAATCTAAAGCCCTCCCGCCTGCTCTTCAGCCACGTATTCATCTGTTCTATCCTATCCTCCTATTTCTGTACTCACTAATATGTGGCACCAGAAGTAATCCGGAGATTGCTACTTTTGGGTTTTGCTTTTTAATCTCTCTCCTAGCTCCCTAAACTCTGTTTGTAGGATCTCATCCCTCTTTCTACCTATGTCATTGGTACCGATATGGACCACGACCTCTGGCTGTTCAGCCTCTCCTCCCAGAATGCCCTGCAGTCACTCAGTGACATCCTTGACCCTGATACCAGGGAGGCAACATACCATTCTGGAGTCACGTCTGCAGCCGCAGAGACGCCTGTCTGTTCCCCTAACTATTGAATCCCCTATCACTATTTCTCTTCCACTCTTCTTTCTCCCGTTCTGTGCAACTGAGCCAACCGTTTTGCAATGGACTTGGCTCTGGCTGAGGAACCATCGCCCCCAGCAGTACTCAGAACAGAATACTGGTTGATCAGGAGGCCGGGCACTTCGGGGGCGATGCTTACAGCCGAGGTGGTCGCGGTAAGTAAAATAATTTCAAAAATGGTGTTTCTCATTTTTTTCAATCTTCTTCAGCCGTGATTGATCAGCCTGGCACTCTGCTGCAGTGCATCAGGCTGATCGAGCCGCATCATGGCTGCCATTGGGGACCAGGTAAGCGGTTCCAATGCAGATCCTGCTCCGAATACGGCAGCGCTGCATGGCCCATTGTGCAGCGCTGCACACCTCCCACCCCACCTGTGTCCTGTTACGCTCCAGGAAGGAAGTGGAGCGGTTGATTTAGTGCTCCACTTTCTTCCTGGAGCGCAAACCCCAAATTTTTTTTAAGTTGAAAATCATTAGCGCTTGGTGCTAACTTTTTCAACTCTTAAAAGTTAGTGCCCCAAACTGGGCGCTCCTGAATTTCTCCCCCTATGATTCTACAGCTGTGACATGTGTTATGTATGCAACCCTAGGTAACCCGTATCATACCGCCACCAGAGGGCATACCTGTTGGACTCCCAAAGGCTCCCAGCATCCCTTGGGAGCACTGTATATAAGCAGGCCTTCCATGCTGTACAACACTCTAGAGTTTGAATAAAGGAGCTCAGGACACACCTACTCATGTCTACAGTGCTCCATTACATTATGAGCATAACAACTGGCGACGAGATAATGAACCATCACGCGAAAATGAAGAGAACTGTTGGTAGCCTGGAGAAATTCTCAGAAGAGACAATTGGGAGGCCTTTGTGGACTGACTCGACCAGTACTTCGTGGCCAACGAGCTGGAAGGGAACGAGAACGCTGCCAAACGAAGGGCGATCCTCCTAACTGTCTGTGGGGCAACAACCTATGGCCTCATAAAGAATCTCCTAGCTTCAGCAAAACCAACAGCTAAGTCCTATGAAGAATTGTGTATGCTGGTCCAGGCGCACCTAAATCCTAAGGGTTTAGCGGTGGCGCTGAGCAGTACCGCCAGGAAGAGTTTCACCGGGTGTGCAACGCCTCTAGTTGCAACACTGGCAGGAGTTTTGACTTTTGCCCAATCCGTCCACCCGGAAGTGTGTCCGCAATGGCTGCTTGGAAAGTCACAGTGGTCAGTACTGCAAAAGTAAGTGCAAGTGTTAGTTCTTTTATTTTTTTTAACGAGTTGTGTTGTGGTGGCATGGTCAATGTTTTGGGAATGTTTTAGTGTTTTTTTTTTAAGGTTCCCCCTCTCCCCCCCCCCCACCCCACCTCCAAGCCTCTCTCGGAGCGCACACAGCCCGGCAGTTTAGTTCGCAAGTTTCCCATCCTTGCACCTTAGCGCTGCACCCCCTGATGCAGGGCCCAGATGCCCAAACTTACATGCTAAAACGTAAACTATTCCCGGCTGGTGACTTTACCGCCCCACCTCTGTTTTTGCCCCGAAAACAGAAAAGCCTAAAATCTAGCCCACTGTCTTACCAAACTTAACACTACAATTATGTGAGGCCCCATCGATGTCGCCTCATATGCAGTCGGTGGGGACGGGAAAATCTGGCATGGTGCTTTATTTTGTGGGGTAGACAGAAATCAAACTACTGACCAGTACAGTTCTCAATTAAATAACAAAAAAAAATTCTAATCAGGTCTTACATTTTTGTGCAAGGAACTGCTCGCAGTGCCAAAAGAAAATTAATGACCTGATAAGGACAGGCAAGCAATGAGAAGGCTGTGGTATCTTATAGGAATGCACCATAATAACCATGATTTACACTTACAGACTGTTTCCCTCACTGTTTTGACGTGCTTCACCATCTAACCGTCAATGTACAGGAGATACAGCAGCACCATTCTCACCTTGTTCTTCACTTCCAACAGAGCTTTCTTTCACAGCCTTGAATGAATGGATGCCCTGAAAGTCTCACATGATTGTCCTTGCTCATTTAATGCATAATTTTTCACTTCATAATGGTTTACTTGCTGCCAACTGTGTGAGATTAGTCATAATGATCAATAGGCAATCATATTGTTTACTTTCTTCTTGCAGGAAAACAAAATGATGCATCAGGATTCCTGTGAACTGCTTTGATCTTCAGGAGGAATTGTAAAGACCTGTACATAGCACAATATTATCTGGATATTCTATATATAGTACTTAGATACCCACAATATGCATTGTACCAAATTATAGCTTGTTTGTAGTTAGAGAACCGTGTAAATTCTGAAAGATTTTAGCAAGTGGGCTTTGTGCATTCATTTTTCTTAAGTTTACTATTTTAAAAAAACAAGTCTTGTAAAAGGTGTATTGCACTGTAAAACTTAAAGTTGCGTTTATCAATTTTTAAGATGGATTCCATAGTGGGAATATTTTACCAGATATTCTGACATTGCATTAACAATCGGTGCCCTCGAATATTTTGGTCGTTAATACTAGGGGCTAGACTTTCCACCTCACATCACTGGGTTACTTTTGCAGATGTTCAAATATTTAAGATGCGTGTACTTTTGGTTTTACAGTACGGGGTTAAAGTTTATACCTGAATTTGAAATTGGCCAAGTTAGTCTTCACTGCCCAACTGATGGAGCAAATGCTTTCCGAGCTTCTTTTTGTGGAGAGTGTCTGGAGTAGGTTTCACGCGTTTAGGTGTAAGCTTTCACCTTTCTAAGTGAGCAGTTTTGGGGACTTTTGGTATTAAAAATGCAGTTGTTTTCCTTTCTATCTATACTGCAGATTTTCTGCCTGATTTACAAAGACAAATGTACAAAAGACAAATGTACAAAAGACAATATTTTCATGTAATTTGATTTTTGGAATTCTGTCACCTGTAGTGAAAGTTCTTCCAAAATATAATTGTTTTCCATTTTATAAAAAGGAGAAATTGCCCATAATATAAGACACAGATATGCAGCAGGTGGTGCCCCCCTCACAAGTTTCTGATCTCTAATTGCAAAAAGGCCTCAAACGGTTGGGCAGGCCATTCTGTCAGATGACAGAAGGAGTGGACAACAGGGAAATTGGAATACAGATACTAGCTAGGGATTGGTCCTAATAAGTATGAGAACATAAAAACATATGAACATAAGAACATAAGAAATAGGAACAGGAGTAGGCCATACAGCCCCTCGCGCCTGCTCTGCCATTCAATAGATCATTGCTGATCTGATCATGGACTCAGCTCCACTTCCCCGCCCACTCCCCATAACCCCTTATCCCATTATCGTTTACAAAACTATTTCTGTCTTAAATTTATTCAATGTCCCAGCTTCCACAGTTCTCTGAGGTAGCGAATTCCACAGATTTACAACCCTCTGAGAGAAGAAATTTCTCCTCATCTCTGTTTTAAATGGACGGCCCCTTATTCTAAGATCATGCCCTCTAGTTCTAGTCTCCCCCATCAGTGGAAACATCCTCTTTGCATCCACCTTGTCAAGCCCCCTCATAATCTTATATATTTCGATAAGATCACCTCTCATTCTTCTGAATTCCAATGAGTAGAGGCTCAACCTACTCAACCTTTCCTCATAAGTCAGCCCCCTCATCTCCAGAATCAACCTAGTGAACCATCTCTGAACTGCCTCCAAAGCAAGTATAGCATTTCGTAAATATGGAAACCAAAACTGCACGCAGTATTCCAGGTGTGGCCTCACCAATACCTTGTATAGCTGTAGCAAGACTTCCCTACTTTTATACTCCATCCCCTTTGCAATAAAGGCCAAGATTCCATTGGCCTTCCTGATCACTTGCTGTACCTGCATACTATCCTTTTGTGTTTCATGCACAAGTATCCCCAGGTCCCGCTATACTGCCGCACTTTGCAATCTTTCTCCATTTAAATAATAACTTGCTCTTTGATTTTTTTCTGCCAAAGTGTCTAGTTCCCTCTTACGTTCATGCAGCCCACATAATTTGTCATCCAAATACGTAAGGAAACGCTCATGAGATTCCTTGAGCAGACAATCAAATGGGAATTGTACTGCTCACCTACCCATACTTGCCTCTATTCTTCTTGGCCTGTCCTAGGTTTTTTGCCACAAGAAGCAGAGGAGTAGCAGGAAGAGGACCTAGAACCTTTTTTTCACACGCTGCCAGCACTTTTTCACACTCACTATCAATTATCCTATTCCACCCAAGCAACAGCCCAGACACACCCACCCAAAGGGACATTAGACAATAACCCAGGGGGAGTGGACAGGCCAATAAGGGGGCAGGAAGATTTCAGGAAGCAACATGAGGAGGCAGATGCTGGTGCACAGAGTGTCACAAAACAGCTGGTTTTAGCTGACGAGCTTTGCAACTCAGATCTTAGGTCCAACTTTTAAAACAAGATGCTATCAGGGGATGAAGCATGCATGAAGGCACGAGAGATAGTCTCCAAGTATGGGCTCAGGTAATGCGTGCATTGGAGGAGTCTCCTATCTGTATCTGCAGCACCATGATGTCCAGCACTGTAGTCTACTCTGGAGCATTTAATAGCTTCAGGCCTATCTGCAGTGGACATCCTCAACATAGAAACCCTAAGGGCAGTCTAAGCTTCTGGCATGAATCCACAGACTGCTGCCAGTTAGGCCTGAGTGACAGATTTGAGAGGGCTGTTTCAGGCAGCTTTAGAGCCTTGCAGACAACAATCTCGGAGGGCTTTAATGATCTGAATGCATCTGTTTGTTGTGGTTTCCCACTGATCAGTGGCTAAGCAGAGCCTTGTGGTTGGAGCAGCTCATCCACTTTCAACTGCATTCATGACATTTCGCCTGCGAGCTCAAAGCCTTTTTTCCCACTTCCCTTGCAGTTTGTTGAATCACACATGGTAAACAATCCAAGTTCTTTTGACCTGCAGGTGACATCCTCTTTGTAGAGGAACAAAGGAACCTTGGAGTGCAGGTCCACAGATCCCTGAAGGTAGCAGGCCAGGTACATAAGGTGGTTAAGAAGGCATATGGAATACTTGCCTTTATTAGTCGAGGCATGGAATACAAGAGCAAGGAGATTATGCTTGAATCGTATAAAACACTGGTTAGGTCGCAGCTGGAGTACTGTGTGCAGCTCTGGTCTCCACATTACAGGAAAGATGTGATTGCACTGGAAAGGGTGCAGAGGAGATTTACAAGAATGTTGCCTGGACTGGAGAATTTTGGCTATAAGGAAAGATTGGAGATGCTGGGTTTGTTTTCTTTCGAACAGAGGAGGCTAAGGGGAGACCTGATTCAGGTGTATAAAATTATGAGGGGCCTGGATAGAGTAGATAGGAAGGACCTGTTACCCTTGGCAGAGAGGTCAACAACCAGGGGCATAGGTTTAAAGTAATTGGGGGGAGGTTTGGGGGAGATACGAGGGGGAATTTCTTCACCCAGAGTGTGGTTGGGGTCTGGAACTTACTGCCTGAAAGGGTGGTAGAGGCAGAAATTCTCACCACATTTAAAAAATACTTGGATGTATACTTAAAGTGGTATTAGGCTGGATTGCTCTTGGTCGGCCGGCACGGACACAATGGGCCGAAACGGCCTTCTTCCATGCTGTAATTTCTATGATTCTGTCTGCACCTAAGGAAGGATATATTGGCAGTGCATCACAGTTTTACCAGTGTCATGTATGTACATTCTGTTTGTTGCCACCTGATAGCGTCATTGTTGGAGGCTACTGAGCAGCACACACATGGTGCTGCTCAGGTATAAAAGGCCAGCCATTTTGAGAGTCAGGCACTTTGGGCCTAAATAAAGCAGAGCCAAGGTTGTACCTTGCTTAGTTAAACAGTACTCAGTTTGAACCTTTATTGCATGCATAAAATTTGGCGACGAGAATACAAGAACCTTTGTTTGCAAAATGAGCATGACTGGATTTTTAGAGTGATTCGAGGAGGGAGAAGATTGGGCAGACTTTGTGAGCCGCTTAAACCAGTACTTTGTGGGCAAAAAAATGAAGGGGGTCGACAATGCAGATCGACGCTGGACCGTGTTCCTCACGGTGTGTGGTTCAAAGATCTACGGTCTAATAAAGAATATATTCATGCCTAGTGATCCAACAGAGAAAACATACGAGGATTTGGGTACATTGGTACGGGAGCACCTCAAGCCAGACGATGGCATCATCATCTCGAGATACAAGTTTTATACACACGTTCGATCGGAGTGTGAGAGCGCGGCGGAATTCGTTGCTGACCTGAGACGTCTGGCGGGACCGTGCAAGTTCGGGACGGTGTTGGCAGACATGCTGCGGGACTTTTTTGTTATCGATATCAACCACGAGGTGATCCTGCACAAACTTCTGGCGGTGGAGGAATTGGATTTAAAAAGGGCCATCCAGGTCGCTCAATCATGTATGACGACAGACAAGAGTCTAAAGCAAATATTGGTGAAGAACTGAACCTCGGAAAGTACTGTAAATGTGATTGATTCGGCGTTCGGCAGAGCGGTACGTGTCAGCGCCTATCCGGCTGCATTCGCGAAACCTGTGGCTGTCCAAAGTCTGCCAGCGGGAATGTATCCGACTTTTCCTGTTGGCGTTGTGGGGGAAATCATCGGCACCAGCAGTGCCGACTTAAGCAGTATATGAGCAAGCGAGCTGCGACACACCACGTGGAGGATAAGAGTCAGACTAGCGCGGATCTGTATACGCAATCCGAGATGCCAGAGGACTGTACTCCTTCATAACCAAGAGCAAACCAATTTTGATTAATGTGAAGTTTAACGGGATACCGGTATCGATGGAACTGGACACGGGGGCGAGTCATTCGATCATGAATGAGAGGACATTTAATAAGCTGTGGGATACTAAGACTGTGAGGCCCAGGCTGAGCCCTGTTAACCGCAAGCTGCACACGTACACCAAAGAATTGATAAAGGTGATTGACAGTGCACAATTTAATGTGTCATATAACGGTGCGGTTTACGAGTTACCGCTGTGGATTGTTCCAGGCAATGGCCCAACGCTGCTCGGCAGAAGCTGGTTGGAGAAAATCAGATGCGACTGGAATGACATAAAGGCGTTGTCATCGGAGGAAGATACATGTGCCCAAGTATTGAGCAAGTTCCCCTCGCTGTTCGAACTGGGCATCGGCAGCTTCACGGGAGCCAAGGTGTAGATCCATGTGGATTCAGCTGCAAGACCCATCCATCAGAAAACTCGGGCAGTGCCGAAAATGTTGAGGGAGAAGGTTGAAATTGAACTGGAAAGATGCCAGCGTGAAGGGATCATATCACTGGTCAAATTTAATGAATGGGCCAGCCCCATTGTTCCTGTGCTGAAAAGTGATGGCACAGTCAGAATCTGTGGAGATTACAAGGCGACAATCAGCAGGGTTTCGAAACAAGATCAGTACCCATTACCGAAGGCTGATGACTTGTTTGCGACGCAAGCCGGAGGGAAGTCGTTCACAAAACTGGACTTGACGTCAGCCTATATGACACAGGAGTTGGTCAAGACGTCGAAGAGACTTACGTGCATTAACATGCACAAAGGACTGCTTATTTACCACAGGTGCTCTTTAGGAATTCGCTCGGCTGCAGCAATATTCCAGAGGAATATGGAAAGTCTACTGAAGTCCGTTCTCAGAACCATCGTGTTCCAAGATAACATCCTGATCACCGGTCGTGACTCCAAGGAACATCTGAACAACCTGGAAGAGGTTCTACTGCGTGTGGATAGAGTGGGACTCAGACTTAAACACTCAAAGTGTGTCTTCATGGCACTGGCGGTCGAATTCCTCAGGAGGAAAATCGCCGCTGATGGCATCAGACTTACTGACGTGAAAACCAAGGCCATCAAGAATGCTCGCAAGCCACAGAGTGTGACGGAGCTGTGTTCATTCCTGGGTCTACTCAACTACTTTGGTAACTTCCTACCGAATTGAGCACCTTACTAGAACCACTGCACCTGCTATTGAGAAAAGGCGACAACCTGGTGTGGGGCGCATTGCATGACAGAGCTTTTGAGAAAGCCACCAATCAGCTTTGCTCGAAGAAACTGCTGGTACATTATGGCCCATGTAAACGTTTAGTTTTGGCCTGTGATGCATCATCATATGGAATTTGTTGCTTATTCCAACAAGCCAATGAGTCGGGGAAACTTCAACTTGTCGCGTATGCATCCAAAAGTTTGTCCCAAGCAGAAAGAGCCTACAGCATGGTAGAAAAAGAAGCTTTAGCATGTATGTACAATGTTAAAAAGATGCATCAATACCTGTTCGGTCTGAGTTTTGAATTAGAGACCGATCACAAGCTGCTCATTTCATTGTTTTCTGAGAGCAAAGGTATCAATTCCAACACTTCATTCCGCATCCAAAGATGGGCGCTGACATTATCTGCCTATGATTATGTCATTCGCCACAGACCTGGCACAGCGAATTGTGTCGATGCTTTGACCCGGTGGTGGAAACGTAACAACTGGTGGATCTAATGTTAATCATGGATGCTTTTGGGAGTGAAGGAACCCCTGTCACGGCTCAACACGTTAAGACCTGGACCAGCCAGGACCCAATTTTATCGGTGGTAAAGGGTTGCATCCTCAAAGGGGATTGGTCTGACATAGCTAAGCAAATGTGCGAGGAGGCTAAACCGTACATTCATCGCAAGGACGAACTGTCTATTCAAGCAGATTGTATATTGTGGGGCAATCGCGTTCTAATGCCCAAGAAAGGGGGAGAGAAGTTCATGCGTGAGTTACACAGCACACGTCCGGGTATAGTGATAATGAAGGCCATCACCAGTTCCCATGTCTGGTGGCCAGGAATTGATTCTGAGCAGGAAGCATGCGTGCATCAGTGCAACACTTGCATGCAGCTCAGCAAAGCACCAGCAGAATCACCGCTGAGTCTATGTTCGTGGCCATCCAAACCTTGGTCCAGGATTCATGTAGATT